>NC_071089.1:104126554-104726554 GCF_027358695.1 Spea bombifrons
ATGCTTTCTTATTCATTTATTATTTAAAGGGCACTTTTTTGTTGACATGTCGTGGTATAGGTCATAAATCATAAGCACAGCCGCAATCGACTACAGTTATTCATGCCAAAAGCCAGATGACGCCTGGCAAAGGAGGCAGCTAACAACTTGGAACTGCAGCCTGTTGTTAGGGTGATGTTACATCGTGACTGGATCCTTTATGTGATCTTTCTATTATGGGGTTTCTTTGTTGTTCTGTTTGGTGATTGTGTGTTGGACAGGACTGTATAGTGTGATTTATATTATATATGGCCGTTATATTACAGGGTCCTTTGTAAGATCCTGATGCTTGACTTCACCCCACGCATGGCCACCTGTCCCCTACTCCTCTCCTTCCAAAGAGTATCAACGCTAACCCTGCTAACAAAAATACCTATTCATCAAACATCAACATAAAGGGTAACTTTATGCTGGTATTAATATTGTTGATATTAACGCGTTTCTTAATATTTTTAAGCTTTTTAGTAGGTAACGTTCCGTAGAGATTCCCTTTTCAGCACCTGTTCCTGGTTTCGTTATCACATCTAACATTTTAAAAGACACAATAAGCCCGTGTCGCTGTATGAGCGGCAGAGGAAATCTTTTCGGATCTTTTTATAAATTGAGGGTTGGTTAGAGCGTTGGCAATTTACACGGTGACCCCGTTGTTATCGCTATAGGACAAAATATTGGTATGGCCTTTTTACATGAATGGGTCAGAAATATTTCTTCATAGATAAATTACCTTAAGGTGTGATTGTGACGGTCTTCAAGCTCAGTGCTATCAGTATAACAGCATGAGCTAATTAGCCATATGACCATTAATTAGCCAAAGCCTCTATGGTCATTACGAGCAACTGAGTTCCGAAATAGATTTCATATCAAATCGTCTCTCCCCACTATGCTGTACTCTACACCTGTGCCAGCTGCGAGGTTTAATATCACCGCCGGTGTGATTAATGGCAGAGTAGGCAGCCATCAGCGTATGGTCCAGGACTGCTCCATGTAGCCCCGCATCCATCCATGTGGATCTGCAGTTTTCTGGAGTTAACGCTTTTTAATGTTAGCGTTTTCTGCCCAGAGACTATTGAATGTTTTTTTTTTTGTAGGAAATTGGCTTTTCTCTAATACATTGCCGCTCTGGACCTTGGATACGTGTAACACAAAAAGGTAGATTGTCGTGCTTTAATTAGAAAGGCTGGAGGACAGGAGATCCACTGACTGATTCGAGACGCATCCAATACATTTCTGACTGTTTATGCAGAGAGCTGAGATAAGACGCCATATCTTGGCGTTCTTTCTTCAAAGGATACCAGCAGCGGTCTTTCCCGGCTAGGTATTAATCACGGTGAATGGGCAGGTTACAGCGAGATCTCATCTTCCATACCTGATTGCCCGATAGGGACCCCCCTCTTCAAATCCTCCTGTCCATGATTAATCACTGTGCTCTCTCTTCATACGCTGTATATTTAACACATACCTGTTACACAAGATCATAGCAGATACAAAACGTGTCTATAAATATGTATGATACAGCACCAAGACAGATGTGTTAGTGGACATGGTGTACCCGCTATCACTAGTGACCGCGAGGGGGACATTACCAGTACTAATGCAAGTAATGGCCTTCAGCAGAAGACTCCATCTGACCGGCTGGATGTCCTGCTAGTGAGGTCTCTATGACCACATCCAGCAGTCTCCTCTCTTGGAGGACCTTCCAACTTCTCGCTCAGAAACTTTCCTTTGGGCCAGTTTGGGAGATTCTAAGATTATATTAATCTCTCTTAATCTATTCTTATAATTAAAGTTATGATCCAATCAAAATTTTCATTTTTTTGTTGTGGAAGGAACACTGTGTGTTCCCGTGATTGTTATTCCTTACTGTGATCAGACAATGATTACAGACAGAATTGTAAATAAAGATATGTGTGCCCAATAAAGCCTGTCAAAAGCCCATGATCAGATATTCCAATGTGTCTTCGTCACAGCTGCAATGATCGTGAAGGGGATGCATGTTACTCGGGTTGTAGCTGTTGCAGCGTATGACCTCATCTTGTCCTTGGAGATGTATCGCAGCTGATTGCAGATCTGTAAGGTACCGGCTTCATGGGGTTAAGTGTCGAGTGCTTATGTGTTTCTGATTAGGATAAAGGAGAGTGGCTTCTCTCCCCATCTCCTCTGCACCAGGATATGAGTCTCCTTGAGGTAGTCGGGAGAAAGGAAATTAATAGAAGCTGGAGGAATAACCACATTTTCCCTGCAATTTCCTTTTTCAGATATGGTCTCTCTAATCTTTATTGAAGCCTTTTAACCTGTCACTCACCACTCCTTTCTAGACGTTCGCCATAGATTAGAAGAAGAAATTGATTGCACTTCTAAGGAACTGCCGTCACTCTTTAGTTTTTGGGGGGGTTTTGAGTCTAATTGCTGCTTTTTTTAAGATGTAGGATATAATATGCTAACCCCAGTGACCCCCTTATGACAGGGTCATAAGGAATAATAAAATCTCAAGTCCTTCAACTTAATAAAGGGTCTCTCCTATAATTTTTTCTGAAATTGATGTCTCTTCCGAGACAGACTGACTACTTACATCAATGTGACTGTTCAGCTAAACCGCAATTTAGACAGGCAAAGGCTAATATAGTGTATTGGTTTTGACTTAATAAAGGGAGGTTGGTTCTCTTCTATGTTTGTCCTTAAAATTGAATGTTAGTGCAATAAAGAATCTATTGCTTTAGCCCGTATTAGTCATTTTTATTGCAATTGCACTAAACAAATCTGAATGTATATGGATCTGGGAATTCGAGATTTACGCCAGGGGGTCCCGGTATGGCAGCTGACTGCTGGAACTCTAAAGTAAATCAGCATGGGGGTAACCAGTGGAGTATTCTGGCCTGTGCCCCTTTTTCGCATTACCATGGGGAGATATTCCTACATTATTCTCCAGTCTCCTATGTAATGCGCCAGCTGGGGAGGTCCAGATTTCCCTTTGTAACCGGCCCCTTTGAATTTCATAGCCGACACAAAATCCATCTACCCCATGTCACGTGCGTTTCAAAGGCACAAGGTGTCCCAGTGCTCAGAATAGGGGACAGGGGTTATGAAGTGGGGGGGCTAATCTGCGTGAGCCCTCAGGTTGTGACCCCCTTAAATATACCACTGGGGAGAAGCAAGTATTAGCAATTGCATTTAGGATAACCAGTTTGTGTTTTATAATGTACAATATAGCATCTAATAAAGTGTATAATACTACACTATACTGTATATTCTGTTGTGCATCTCAGTACATAGATCTTGTGTTAACGTGTATCTGCATTTATTATATACAGTTCCTATGGCGTTTTAGTCTCTGGTAAGTTTTCAGGGACTCTTATGTTCACTTTGATACCTTCCGCCAGAATATAATTAGGGCAGGAAGGTAAACAAGACACTTTTGTTTCTAGCAGTGAAAGGGTTACTTCACTTGCTTTACATTAAGGATCTTATTTACCAAGCAGAGCTAAGTCACACTGTTCTAATGGCGTACGTGTTGACATAGCCAGTGGATTGGAAATCAATATAAATACAAAGCAAACATATAGAGGTCCGAGGCACCTGCGTTTCATGCGGATACAGTCATTGAATGGAGTCTGTGTACAGACTGGTTAAAGAGCTGTCACATCATCCTGACGTTCCCTGACCTTCAGGATATTGGCTTCTCAGTCCTTGAGTTTCTGGCGATGTCAGCTGGGGAAGGCCTCCAGACTTAGCTTAAAATGACAGCTATAATCACCCGTCTGTGTAGCCCAGATAAAGCATGTGCTCCATTGGAACTATCATTCACATGGCAGCATCCTGCACCATATCATGCATCTTTATGTTACTGCCTGCAGACCATTTGTGAACAATGGTTTGGCAGAAGATCCTCGAAATTGGTCACTGCTGTCATACATGTACCTGGTTGAAGGACACAGACTGCAGTAGCCATGACGTGCCTCAGAAAGTTACCTGTAACACCAGCTGCTATTGATGCTGCCGAGGTCATTATATCCTCGCATGATTAAGACTAAATGATGTTAACGCTTACAAAATAATATGCTGGTTACAATGCAGACTTAAGCCTACGGGAAGAAACCTCACCTCCTGGCTGCATGTCCTGTTTAAGTGCAGTGTCATTATTTAACCGGTTATGGAAAGAGTTTGTAAGAATTAAAAGTGTTTATTTTTTTCTGTCTTTTTCCAGCGTGCCCAGCAGCCATGTTTAAAGCCAACCAAGGCATGGGAACCTGCTTACCGTGTCCTGCCAATAGTCGGTCGACTGCCGAGGCTTCTCCGATCTGTGTTTGTCGCAACGGCTACTACCGCGCTGACTTTGACCCACCTGAGGCTATGTGTACAAGTAAGTGTGAGGCATGCCCTAGACACCATAAAAGTGAACCAATGGAAGAATTTACCTTACTTACTGAATCAAGACATATATTACTTAAATGGTGATGATCCTATATTAAGAATACTTTCTAGGAATGACATACACACATGTGATGGTTTTATGTCAATATAGCTCGATACATTAGAAGTTGGACATTCTTCTGGGAATTTTCCTTAGTACTTTATAGGAAGCTGTTCTTAGCAAAAACATGACGTGGAATGCAAATTGAAGTTGGCTTCCTGATCAATATGTGGTTGCCAGCTCTTTTGATTTGGTTAGGACAATCCTTATAGTGACATTTCTGTGGCTCTTGGATGTTCAAGAAGCTGCACTTTCAACATTATTCCCATACAATGCCCATCTTTCATTTAAATGAGAATGGGTATATGATTGTATAACAGGCTAAATAAGTTATTTTAACTTAGAAGTAAAAATAACAGAATCGTAAATAATGGAATTCTAAAAGTAATGGAACTGTAAAAAGCTGAAGTTCTAATGAGATGTTATTATGATGATGCTGGTAGAAATAGACTATATTAGGAGAAGTCTATTCTATAATAAAGCTAAAAGAAACACGGCAGAGCCTAGCTAATAATCCACTAGAATTTTAAGCATAAATTCCCACAAACAAAGATGTTGAGAGAAATCTCACACTTTTAATAGAGAGTTTGAGAAGTAGATGTACGTCTGCTCCAATACAGAAGATGCAGGGGGTAGTCATCCTGGCGAAGGTCCATTCAGACACTCTTATCCAGACTGCATTGGACTTCTGGGGAAATCACATCTCTGTTGTGATAATATGTATTTGAATAAGGTGTCTGGGAATACTTGGCATGCAAGGCAAACACTGGAGGAATCAGAAAGTTATTTACTGTAAGCCACCGAACCGGAATTGCGTATTTCTTTGCAGATATGAGGCAATATTGGAGTGGTGTTCCTGAATGAAATTCATCAATTATCTCTCAGACCTTTCTCCTTCCTCTGGTTTGCCTCCATGCTCAGCATAGTGCATGTATTAGACATTTCTCATCTCATGTCACAGTATGGCCACCTTTTTGTGCCTTTATCCCCAAAGGTTATAGCACTGGTTTTATGTGATATTAATTCTGTTATTTACTGTCGAGTTGAGCAAATGTAACCCAACTGTGATAGTGCTTGATAGGCCGTAATTCATTAAATACTCACACATACTTATTTCTTGCTACGTCGTGGTCTTGGAATCTCTAGGGGAACCAGATATGGTCCACCTGGCAGTGGTAGATTTACACCGGTCATTCATTGCTGCAGACAGCAATATGTTTAAACAACACTAATCTACACACATTGCAAAACTTATTTTGTGGACTCATATCAGACACTAAGGTCCACAACCAAAATAAAGCTCATTATCTCAAAACTGAACTGTTTATTTATACAGACTCTGGTGGCTTCCATGTGGCGTTAGAACTGGATCTGCAGACTTCAGTCTACACGCCTTTTGGTCTTGCTTTAAACTTTCATGTTTAAAACATCAAACACGTTACTGTTACCAAATCGTACATTTTACACTTCAATACAAAAATGTTATTAAATTAAAAGATGAAGATCTCAGGATCTTCAGTTTTCTTTATTCGGTTATCTCTCAACTAGCTGTTAATTCACTGATTGTTGTTGGTCGCCTAAGGCAGCCAAGCGAATTCATTTTGGGGCGGGAAATTGGAATCGTTTTAATACTAGTCTATGCTAAGCCTTAAAGAAGCACTTTAGCCATCATCCCACGTGAAATGCATGCACTCCGGTGCATTTACTGCATGCAGCTCCATTGCCACCAACCATACTTGTTTTTACTCCAGGGGCATAGTGGAATTTAAGTGGGATTATGTTCAAATTGTTGCAGAAGAATTGCCCATCTTTGTGGTGACAACACCGGAAATTTAAAGGCCCGTTGGCTCTGTATTTTTTTCCATCCGATCTCTCGCCTCTGTAACTTCTGCATAATTCTTACTGAAGGCGATGCAAACCTAATATGTGCGATTTTGTTGTATAACTGTATTTTATAGCAAGCTGTGTCTAAAAATTACCTTTGCGGCTATCCTCGGTGGTCTGCCAAATACCACATAATGCACAATATATTGGGTGCCTTAGAAGACATTTTTAAGAGCTGCCCAACGTTAGGTCTGCGTTTTGCTTGCCGGTTAGGAATCTTAGATGAAGCAGACATTATATGCCGTTTTCCTCTCAGAATCTCAAGCACGCTTTCCCTTTATTGTTATTTTTCTTTTTGTTGCGTCCAAGCCTAAAATAAAAAAAAATCATTATATGTGTCAGGCTGTTTTATTTCCATGGGCAGTGCTATTTTTAAATTAATTGTTACTCACATTTAACTCAACAGGTTTACAGTGTAATTACAAAATAGCTATTTGCGTGTAAAAATATCAGGGAGAATATATAGTTCCAAGATACCATTACAATTAAATGCACTGCTGTATCAAATACCGATGTATTGCCTGGGTAGCATATATTCACCTAATGCCTATATCCATGTTAACCTCCCAGAACCAGACACTGAAAGGGTTAAGGGGGGGAAATTCCTCCTTTTTTTAAATAAAATAATTACAAAAATTTAATGTGTGAAGTGACTTGTATAGATAATGGTCCTGTCCGTGTGCATCGTGTGGCACAGGAGTCCCGAGGTCTGCTCATGGCTGAAACACATATCAAACTCTCTGAAGTGGAGAGAAAGAGATATAAGATGTTAACTTAACATGCGCGGCCTCTCAAACGGCAGGGATGCAGCTCTCCAGCACATGGTAACTGTGGAAACGGATTCAAGAGTGGCTTACAAAGTGGATGTCATAATGTGATTAAGTGACATGGTACTCTGGTGGCATAGCTGAGGCTATTAACTCCTAACATTCATTTCTGGTATTCTCCAAGTAGGTTTTCCTTGGCGCATGTGCACCTTTTCTTTGTTTGGTATCCCGCAGCACTGTTGGACTTTCCAGTGGTCATTATGGGGTACTTACTTAAGGCTACTTCCATTTCTTTTGGTTCCCCGTGGCTTTTAAATTTAGCTGGAATAAATAAATGCACAGGATATGACTTGATGGTAAGATTGCCCATCTCATAAGATACAAGTCTGATTTGGTTCACTCCAAAGTACATGCTTTACATGAAATCATCTCACAGCTGATCAGACCAAGTCTAAGGATTTTAATAGTTTAGACGGAAATAAACGAGACAGGATTAGGAAGCATTTCTATACCAGAGAACCAACTGTGTATGTCATGTAGACCTGTTGAGTAACTTCCATTGAGAAGAAGACCTCCCAAGTGTCCCAAACGCAGAATTTTTGCTGTGTATGCCCACCTAAAAAATAATACACTTGGAGAATGCAGAAAATTCTATTGTATTAAATCGGGTAAATACAATGCTACGGAAATAGTCCTACTTGAGTTATTGTTACTAAGCTACATACAAAAATAAATAATCGTAGAGCCCCTACTCTCTGACCATGACACACAAAACCCGGCCATATGAAATATTGTCGTGGATACAGAAAACAAGGCTGGTTCGCACTTGTTACTCTGCACTGTATATTTATAAGAAGTCCTGGGGCTTTATCCAACTTGTCCATGGCAAAGTAGGGAGGATTTTCCATGTATTTTCTGGAAACTCTGAGCCTTTTATGCTGTTCCTCCAAGTATGTGACATGAGGGCTGTGGGCTTTGTTGGCACTTTATAAAATATGGACGACGATAATAATTAGTTTTGGAATGTAAACAAATTGTCTAAAAACCAGGATACATCTGCTCATAAAATGTTTGATTGTACATACAAATTCTGATAACTTGCAATACCCTGTTTGGTCCATGTTCTATTTAGTCTGGCCTCCTGCCTGTCTGATATTATTTAATAGTTTTTTTTTGTATAAAACACGTTTATAGTTGGCCTTGCATGTGTCAGCCACAGAGATTACGTCTCTCAATTTTTAAAACAGATTCATCACGTGCATATCTTTTTCTATTTTTTGGTGTTGCTGTCTGTGTATCCATTTCTTCCCCTAACCTGTGTAATAAAGTCTACAATGTTGTTCTCAGGTGTTCCCTCAGGTCCACGCAATGTGATTTCCATAGTCAATGAGACATCGATCACTTTGGAGTGGCATCCGCCACGTGAAACCGGTGGCAGAGACGATGTCACCTACAATATCATTTGCAAGAAGTGCAGGTCCGACCGTCGCAGCTGCTCCCGGTGCGATGACAATGTGGAGTTTGTCCCACGGCAGATGGGGTTGACCGACACGCGTGTCTTCATTAGCAACCTATGGGCTCACACCCCTTATACCTTCGAAATCCAGGCGGTCAATGGGGTTACCAACAAAAGCCCCTTCCCTCCCCAACATGTCTCAGTCAACATCACCACCAACCAAGCAGGTAAGTTAATCCTTTGCAAGTATAAAACTTGTATGGTCACTCTAACAAGCTATCCATTCAAGGCATATTTCTTCTCGCCATTTTACTTCTTGCTAACCTCAACTTTGTTTTAAAACTGTATATGGGAACTATTGCAAAATAGTACTTACTTTTATAGGGTAAAAAAAAAATAAAAAAATAAAAAATATATATATATATATATATTTATATATATATATATATTTATATATATATATATATATATATATATATATATATATATATATATATATATATGAAAAAAAACAACTTTGGTTCTCCTCCTTCATCCCTTCTTGAATCCCCTTCTTCCTCAGTCATGTGTTCCATTCCAACATCCGTCCATAGCTTGACTTTGTCTTTTCTTCGTGCTTTTTTCTGTCGCATAACAAGTTTCAATATCCATTACTCATAGTGTTAGACCGTAGTGTTTATATCACGCAACCACTCCCAACCAACGGCATTCTAGGTATTTTTCAGCATTTGTCCCAAGCATTCATTTATTTATTGACTTCCTCCTAATTAGCTTTTGACCGAGTTTACTCATTTTATTTGTTCATCATTAAGGTAGTTTTTTTTGTGTGTGACCTGAATGTATTAAAAATTTGAGCAGCCCCAATTGCTAACATTCTGTGTACATGATTATTTTTCCCCTTTATTTATATTTGACCATTTTTATATTTATATTTGTCATTTTCTTAAATCTGCCACATCTTCAGACTTCAGAATTTCTGCCGGAGCAGCTCTTTTTTTTTTTCTTTTTCTTCTTGAAAGTCCACTTTAAAGTCTTCTGCTCTGTTATCGTAATGAAGCAGAACTAGTGTTTAAATTCCCAGTGAACTCTTTTTATTTAAAAAACAAAACAAAAAAAACTAACTTGTGCTAATGATGACTAGGGGATAATCTTGATAAATCTAGGAAGTAGCTTTCCACTAAAAACATAAAGCAGTGGTACCGAGCATTAATGTCAGCAAGTGTAGCTTCCCGGATTCTGTCTGCATTATCCATGCTAATCACGCAACAGTTCCAGAGCTATGAAGCCTGCAATTAACAAAACAGCAATCAAGTTAAGTGCTTAATTTCAGGAAATTAACATCCTTCTCCAAAAAAGGATGGGAATAGAAAACAAAAAAAAAAAGGCGGATTAGAGGAACGCTGGGTAAACAGAAGAAGCGGCGGCTTTCTGCCTTCTGTGCGCACTTGAGAGAGGGGCCTGGTATCAGCGAAGTAAACAGAGGTGACCTCAAAGATGAAGCATTATTATGCAGAACTAAAGAGAATAAAACGGGACCGGGATACAGAAGCTTCCGCCAATTACATCATTTGGTGCGATTTTATAATTAACCAGTTTTGTCTATTGCTTAGTAAAAGGAAACAGCATCAAATTGAATGGAGGGACATTCTCCGTATCGTGAAATATCATCCGCCCAGTCATCCTCCTCTCACACATTAAGTTCACTTTACCCCTTTTTCTCTACAGCTCCCTCTACTGTCCCCATAATGCACCAGGTTCGAGCCACCATGAAGAGCATCACTTTATCTTGGCCTCAGCCGGATCAACCCAATGGAATTATCCTGGATTACGAACTACGATATTATGAGAAGGTGAGACTAGGCCAGTAAATGGTTGGGTGAGCCCTCGGAAGGTTCCCATTTCATCTCCTTGATATCTACAGTTATTGTTAAAGATGACGACCGATTTCTTTTTTAAATTACTAGGATCACAGCGAATTTAACTCTTCCATTTCAAAAAGCCAAACGAATACAGCCAGCATAGAAGGACTCCGGCCCGGGATAGTTTACGTGGTACAGGTCCGGGCTCGCACTGTGGCAGGCTACGGGAAATACAGCGGAAAGATGTGCTTCCAGACGTTAACTGACGGTAAGCAGAGAACCACCATGCACGGAACCTCAAAATATTTGGCTGGTGGGGTGTGTTACAATGTTTAAGGTGTAAACTGTTGAATTTGGGTCTGTTACAGCAACAATAGTGTCCTTATAAACAGCCTAAGAGTGTATTAAGGAGGAAAATTGTATATATAAAAAAAATCTACACATGTAGAAAGGTGAGCATGTCAAACTTCGTCAGGCTCTCTGATGTCCGCCGTGTCTTTAATTTTCCGTCTCAATCTTCCTCCGTCCGGTGCTTGTTCATTGTGCCGTGATGACCCATAACCTCAATCTCTTATTTATCTGCACTTCCAACGGGTTAACCTAATGTATTCTGTCAGTTTCCCTTAAATGAAATCCTTCCACAAAACCAAATGCTGTTTCTATTTTTTTAAACTGGGGACATCATTTCCCTTTTCACAACGTTTCTCGTCTCTGTTAATGGGTTTTTTTGTGTGTGTGTGTGTTTCCTTTTAATTTAATTGAAACACTTACAGGTTAAGTAGACTGAGATATGTTTTCAATGACTGGTCGGAAAACCATTTTCGATTTCATGGATTTTTAAATCACTGCCCTTAATTCGACAACACTTTTTTTGTTTGTTTTGAAAACGGTTGATTTTATAAAGATAGCGATTCCTGACCATGTTTGCTACGCGAAGCATGCCTTCGGGGGCTCTGGTCCCATTGTAGGTGGTTTGTGAGATCTACAAAGTATGCAAATTGTTCCTATTCTGATTAGTATTAGTGTATGGATTTTTGTTGGGATATTTTATTATTACATACTTAATGAGTAGATACGTCAGCACACCACCCCCACACCAGAGTACCCTGGTAATTTGCATACTTCAAAGGGTTACAATTATGTTTTTATTAGCAGAATTATTATTTTGCTCTGTGTATCTTTGGTCTTCAAGTTAATTCAGATGTTGCAGGGTCACAATAACATTAAATTGACCGACCTACTCCTTTGTCGCAGGTGGTACTTTGGCCTGTTCGATCCTAATTTTCCCTCACTGTGCGATAATTGAATTCCAACACATCTGTCACTACTTGACAGACGAGAGGGTTCTCCTCCACGAGCGGAAATATTCTGCCCACGCTGGCAGAGGGCGGCTTGCCAGATGATTGCGTACGTAACACTGCTGGCCGTACCCAGTCTGGGCACTGGGAAGGGAGCTTGGCGATGCCAAGGCTCACTGTGTGTCTATGTTATTCCAAAAACACTTCATGTCTTCTCTGCCAGTCCTCGCTTGTGTATCTGGAAACAAATCGCTTGCGAACATATGAAAGAAACAGCTCTCTTATACCACTGGTTCAAACACAAAGGATTTTGAAAAATAGAAGGTTAAAGGAGGTTTAAAAAGCTGCCAATCCAGCTCTTTCCTGTCTGCTGATAGCATTTGAACTTTGGCTTTTTGTTATTTTCATATTAAACTAATGTCTATCACAGGCAGTTTGGGATCCTCTTCAGTTAGGAAATGACTATTAGGACGGTTATCTGAAACAGTAACTACCCATCCCTTTTCCTTGATAACTAAGCATTTTTCTTTTTGTTTTTTTGTTGTGTTAATCTTTTTGATGAATAACCTGTTGGTAGCACTCCTTTAGATATACATTCCAACCAGGAAGGGCTAGAGCCCAAAAGATACAATGACTCACCAGATGGAAAGTTAAATGCATGGCGGGTGGGGGCTTGAGGGACAGGAAAGGCCACGTTGTAGATTCAGGAAGGCCAGTAGACATTGAGAAGATAGCTGTCGCTGTAATGGGTGATATCGATTGCCAGTTGTCTACTGGTATTCATGGCATACAAATGAAAAATTATTCTAAACCCCGGGAGCCAGGCGTTCCAATTATTTTGGTGGTGTTCAATTTGAACGCCAGCTGCTGTACCTCTGAGTTGCCTAAAGGCTCCTCAAAATGATTCTCTCTTTTTAAACTTTTTTTGAGATTGAGCCTTATTCTATGTTTGTCCCAATATGTCTGTCTGTAGACATTAATTAGTGAACAACTCAGTAGGAAACATGAGATTACATGAGGTCACTGACGCCATAAGGAAATGGGTTGAATCGGTCATAAATGGGTGCAGCTTCAAAGTGCCCAGTTTCATTAGCCTTGACCTAGCTAAAGCAAGGTTACTCGACTTATCATTGTGTAACTTGGTTTACCTTATTTTGATCTCAGAGGGTATCTTGTGTAAAAGGGGGGAGGGGTAGTAAGGCTTTCATTTGAAACCACAATTTTTAGTGACCAGAGTGGACGCCGGTAATCTCTCATGTCCCGGATTCTACAGCCAGCTGAAGACTGAAATATACATGTAAGACGTGTACATGGAAGTCACATGTCACAGTCAGCCACCATCTATGTGTATTAAATAAACATGCAATTTGTAAGCAGGGATCTGCGTTTAGTGTCGCTGCCTGCCGACAAGGTTAAAAATACTGACCAATGCGTGATGGCAGCTAATCTATTGCCTGATCAGCCTGTCAGCATGCAGGAGTCATTGTCTGATCCCTGCTCACAGGTGAACATTGTGAGATTATATTTATCCATAATATAATCAAAATATAGTTAAATAGCCACACTATCTTGTGGACTACAACTCCTATGATCCTCAGCAAGACTTTCCTTATGTTTTATCCGAACCTTCAACCTAAAAAAGCAGGTGCATCAGATGAAGGGGGTACCAAAATTGGGAACATAGGGATTTAAGGCTTTATTTTCTTTGGTGTATATGATATGTGTACTTTTACCTACATAGGATGTGTTGGCAATCCGATAGTTTTCCTATTAATTATTCTTTTATTTTTTTTCGCGTTTACTACAATAATTGTATCTTTTTTTGTATGTTTTTATAAGGTTGTCCCTAAATACAACTATATCAAAACTATGAAAATAGCTCTGGACTCCCGGTGGGGGTATTTATTGCCATATTGAGCAATATTCTTTCCTAATGTGATGTTGGGGAGATCTGAGATCTTCCCTGCCCCCATTTACACTACAGAGGTGCGTGTGTGTTTAGCGCAGTCTTTCTAGTACCTTGTACCCAGCCGCGCTCGGCACAGGTGCCTGATGGGAAGGTAGGTCCTGATGGGTAGCTGTTGTATTTCTCATATCGTGTCCTTCAGCTGCATGTTGCAAACTGATCATTTTTTTTAAATGTTCCCAAAATCAACACCAAGAGAGGAAAAACAAAACCCAATCTTTTGTAGATCACAGCTGATTTCAATCCAACAGAGCATGATTGAAGAGTTGTTATTCTTTCAATGCAGCGCCAACATTTCAGAGGATTTGCTTTTCTTTCCTTACACAATGCGGAGTTCATTTACCCTTTACGTGCTGTGGCTTAAGCTTTGTAGCAATCTGCCAATACAGGCGTCAATCTTTAAAGATGTGTTTATGCGTGATGGGAAATGAGCTCTCTCTCGAAGCCTATGACAACTGTGACCCATATATATGTTTCTTCTGCATCATGCCTTTATATAGGTTACACGTAAACAGTGGAATGATGGCACTTTTTGGAATGTGCTATACTATATGTAGGTATATTATATAATGTGTCTTCAGATGTTGTCAGCTGGGTTGCACACCTTGGGTGTCAAGTAGGTGGACAGTGATATTCATTGTCCATCATCCTGGCATCCAAAGGGTGCATCGGATGAGCCTGGTAACCCATCAGCTCAAACAGGTTAGCCTATTTTTCTTTAAATCTTCTTGAAATTCAGCAAATAAATGGAACTACTGGTTGGTAAAAGCATGGAAACACATTACCTGCACATAGGTCAAAGAAGAATCAACACTGATGATCGTCAACTCTGCTCTGAACAAATATTACAACAGATGTATCATGTCGTCTCAATAAACACATGAGTTTTTCCGTCCCGCAGGTATATTGCATTCTGAGCGAGGAAAGATGATGATTTCATAAGCGTGCTATAGTGCATTTGGTTGCCTTCTGCAAACAACAGAATAGTGTTAGTGAACGGAGCTTATTTGTTGGTTTAATAGAAATGCCTATGGCTATTTGTCAACACTGGTCTCTGGAAATAAAATTCAATAACGTTAAAATTTATATGAAATCTTATCATGACTTGAATGCCGGCATCTTCGAAAATATTGTAGCATACAATGGCTTTTGGTTTGTCTGTTAGATGCACCGACGTCCGGCTGAAAAGGGGTTAGTGGTGCAACTAGGCCAAGAACTGGGCAGGCTGTGTGTGTTGGGATTGGCTTCTTTAATCTATTAATGTTGGAAAGTCTTTTAACTTTATGTGTGCCGAGGTTTGTGCCGCAATAATCGCCCGTCTTGCTTGATAGCTTTAAAGGATGATGCCAGCGAATGTTTGATGAGTCTTAAAATGATGTCATACAGATGCCGTCAGGTCATATAGTTTCACCTTTCTGTGTAAATTGCTAATTCTGCCGTCTCTGTTGTTTAGAGGAGTACAAGTCGGAGCTGAGGGAGCAGCTGCCCCTGATCGCGGGATCCGCAGCTGCAGGAGTGGTCTTCATAGTCTCTCTGGTAGCCATCTCCATTGTCTGCAGTAGGTGAGTAGGAAAGAACGCGCGTCTTTATGTCGGGATCTATATTCTACAGTATATGAAAAGAACACGGGGTTTGCTTGCATTAACATGCTTTTAACTTGGGATGTTTTGTTTACTGAGAAAACATGAAAGCATTTATTTTGTTTGTTTTGGGGGGGGTTTGTACAAAGAACAATTCTGGTAACAAAGGTTGCTATGGTAACTGCACCTCTGATACCTGAATTTGTACATACTCCCTATAAATAATGTAGCTTTATAGCACGCCACATTCTCCATGGGAGAACTTCTCTCATTTCTCTATGAACCCTCATCATATAACGCCTCGTATTGCTCCATATAGCCATTCCTTATGACTAATAATGTGTCCGCCTCGCAGTATAAGTCACCATGTCCTGACTAAATGGAGCTCTGTGAAGCACATTAACTTGGGAAATGAAACCTGGAACAGATGCCGCCAGTGGCTATGTGTACAAACCTTTTAATGGGCTGGTGTTTTTCTTTTTATTCTAGGAAGAGGACCTACAGCAAAGAGGCAGCGTACAGCGACAAACTGCAGCATTACAGCACCGGCAGAGGTAATCTGCCGGGCCTGGGCGGCCGCGTGTCTGTTACTGGGGTATATACTGTGCCGATTGATAGGAAACATATAGCCAGATGGAAGGCAAATAGATTGAAGAATAGATGTCAAAGCTTCAAGCTCGTTTCCTTTATATTTCTCTGCAACATTTGGACAAGTCATCAGAACCTAGTCTGATGTCTAGGTCTGGATTTCCTATATGGCACTCCTCGTCAGCAATATTTCAGAGGTGCTGAAAGAAGAGAGGAGACATAACTAATAATTGACCCTACTTAGATCATGTCCTTCAGCGATCCTGCCTACAAGCAGAGGGGGTATGGTGTCTCTCAGCCAACACTATAGTGCAGAGACTGTTGGGTACCCACAGAGAGCTCCCGTTCTGTCGTTAGCTGTTATCAGAATAAGTAAAGGCTTGCACACAGCAGTGCATGGTTCCCTGTGATATTGTCGGTGGGCCAATACTAGTTCTTGTTTTCTGTAGTAGCCATTTAACTAGTGAGGCAATTATCCAATCAGTCGTAATATGGGAATTCTGGCCCTGCTTCAGGAAGCTGTGTTGATCTGTCCCTGTGTTTTAGAGGACAATATGTGTATATCCTGGACCTGGGTAATGTACTTTTTTTTATTTCTCGAAGTGTTCCCTCTCGCTTTCTTCCTTTCATCACTCCTTATCAGTCTCCTCTCCTATTGCACATTACTCAGCTGCTGCAGCTGCCTGCTCTCACCTTTCCCGTGGCCTCCAATCACAAGCCCTTGTCACATGTGATGAATCTTGATTTCTTGGTACACTTCTCCCTTCATTTATCTGCTAATAGGTTTCTTATGACATAGTAAATAATAGCTAGGTTGCAGGTTCTATGCTGCTCCGTGCTTCCTGTCCCCAATCTGTCACGACCGTGTCCCATATTCTCTCGGCAGACTGGTTGGGGGCCTCTAAAGAGACACGTAAAAGAAAGGAAGAAGACACAATAAGAGGTCATCTTCTGGCCTACACAAGTGGACATTAGTCTGTGGCCCCATAAAAACAACACAAGGGGAGATTTCCAAGACAATTTATTCCAATGCAAGAAAGAAAACTTCAGCACCAATAAATATCTTGGCTCAGATACATCAAACACTATAGGCTCATCATGAGTCTCTCTGCTCATATATATAAAAAAATAAGGCTACTTAGGAGTTAAATTAATATTTTGTGAAACAAAAATTAAAGTAAATTTAAGTAAATGTATTAAAGTTAAATGATTTCTCTATAATTTTGTATCTATATGTGTATATAGATACCAGCCATGTCTATAGGCTGCTGATTGTTATGCAGCTGGAGACCTGAACAACAGCCCGTCTGTTCTTGATGGTTTTCTTAATGTCAATGAGCTTCTTGGCAACAAGCAAGGTGAAAATTAATTAAGTAGCTAACATCAAACCTGCACAGTAATGTGTTTTTGCCAAGTTTGTCTTCAAAAAGTTTACAAAGCCCAATGACTTCCTGGAAGCAGAGAACTTTGAATTTAAGTATTATCGATAGCACAGAGGGAACAAGCTTAGGACACCGAGAACAAACCTTCTTTAACTCAGAACATCCAGATACACTATGAGGATAATGGAAGGATGATTTCATTAGAAGAGGCACGTGAAACCTGGCAGGCACAGGGCAATGAGAGCTCAAGAAAGAGCGACATAGATTCTTGAAATGAGAGACGACCAGATAGGTGGCGGGGATGAGATGGTGTCGAGAGGATTGGTAAAGTGAGGAGAGAGGTTATAATAAAGATAATGCTTCTCAAGGTATGATACACTGGAGAATGTGGTGACCAGATCCAGGTCTGTGACACGGCAATACCACGTCTTATGTTTTACATGTCACATGTAAGTTTAACAATAAGCTTATTTTGTTATTTACCACTGTTCTCTTTGGTGCTGAAGTACACCGACTCCAGTGGTGTGTTAAAAATCTCACAGCTAATATTGCATTACGTTGGCTGAGGCGTTCCTTGTCTGATTGATGTTATATTGAGTTGACGCACCTGGATGATCTCCCTTTTTCAGGTTCTCCAGGGATGAAGATATACATAGATCCTTTTACATACGAAGATCCCAATGAAGCCGTGAGGGAGTTTGCCAAGGAGATCGATGTCTCGTTTGTGAAGATTGAGGAGGTCATCGGGGCTGGTGGGTCTCATCAACATCTCTAAATGTTTACCTAAATAAACAGCTACCAATATCTCCTTTAAAACATTTTAACTGTGTTCATTTTATACAATCTCCTAATTTCATAAACTGTTTGTTTCCTCTGTATCTTCATTTATATAACATTTCTCTAATAGTTCCTTCATGCTCCTAACTCAATTTCTTCCCACTGCATCAGTATGATCTTATGTTCTCATAATTACCTCTTTATTCTCATTCCTGTGTCTTATGACCCTGGTTCCGTCTACCTCGTTATTGTGGTTATTGCTGCTCGTTATTGTGGTTGGGATTTGTGACCATTGCTGTCACGCAAACAACCACGTGTTCAGGTTCTGTTATCTCTTCACTGTATATCGTTGTACATGTATTGTATTATATATTGTATCCTCAGTGGCCTGAAATGACCACATCAGCGTTTCTGTGTGCGCTAAGACCGATCGTCGGTAATTATATGTTTACTTGATTCAGTGACCGGTCAGAACCTTAGTTGGTGAGAACCACTGAATAGCAGGTTGCATATTATTGCCACACCACATCCACAGTCCCATAAACATGGCTTCTCATCTTTCTTTTCAATATCTGACACATGAAAGTAACTACGTGATAATGTATATAGACATGTTTCGGATTTGCCTGCTGGGAGTTGAATTGTTAACTTGCGGGTATTGTTTTAGCACACAAGAAGAAGAAGAAGGTGGCCCTGCCACGGCTAACAAAGGAAGGGTGTATAACCAGGATAGTTACTAACATTGCCATTTGTAATACACAAGCAGAATTTCTTGGACAATAATCCACATTATCCTAAGGGGGGCTTTTGTGTTACAGAATAACCCAGGGACCATCTTATCGGAGTAAAAGGGATGTAATTAGTGACTGTGTTCAAATCAGGGTGGTACAAACACAGGGAAGTGTAAAAAACCTACAAGAAATCGGATAAGAAGGATTATTAATATGAAGACCTTTAGTTACTGCAGAACCATGGCTAGGCACAGAAACACTCCGGGCAGAGATTTTACCATGTGCGCTATAGGCACCAGTTATTCTTTACATGTCGAGCAGGGAATCTTTAGTATAAACATTAAAAACTTAAAAAATGTATTGTCTTTCTGAAATTCCTGATTTCACTAATTGATGGCCTGCAGGAGAATTCGGAGAAGTGTACAAGGGGCGCCTGAAACTCCCAGGAAAGAGAGAAATCTATGTTGCCATCAAAACACTGAAGGCCGGGTACTCTGAAAAGCAGAGACGGGACTTCCTGAGCGAAGCAAGCATCATGGGTCAGTTTGACCACCCAAACATCATTCGGCTGGAAGGTGTGGTGACCAAAAGCCGGCCAGTTATGATTATTACAGAGTTCATGGAAAATGGAGCCCTGGATTCCTTCCTACGGGTAAGACTCATGGGTGTTACATAGCATTTGACCTTTCTTACATTCATAATTCTTACTTAAGAGAAAGGAAATTGTAGCCTTCGATACTTATAGAATCACACTACTTTAATACATTAATAAGCTACTAAAAACAAAGTAGTTACACTACAGTCATGTCTATATGATTGACACAATCACAGCTCAATGTTCCATTAATAATGGGGTTTATTCCTCTATTGCTGCTCCTCTTAAATTGAAATTATTGCCCAGACTAGCATCCTTTAGTACACATCAATACCGATTACTCACTTATTCAGTCAACATAGTCTTCCAATACAGAGAAGTGATTTTGTTAAAATGCTTCTCATTCTAGGGGCTCCTTCTATACGTCTGATCTAATGTTGTGTTTTCTGCAGCAGGGATATACTGCTACGTATAATAATGCCCACATTCTCTGCTTGTTTGGGGTTTCTAGAATGTCTTCAGATCAGCACCCTGGACAGCTACCTGATTAAACCCCCAGTATATATGTGTACAGATGTACAGCTACTGTGTGTGTGGGAATATATTAACGCTGTATTGTATATGTGAATAGATGGATCCGCGTGGCAGCCATGATAGAGCTGCATTATACGTCTATTCTGTCAGCATGTTACTCTTGACAAATGTGCCGCGTACCATCATGATGTATTGAGCATCACAGCTTTATAATAACCCGGGAAACATCTTCATTTACGAGAACAGCGCTAACAGACAGGGTACATGGAGTGCGACACAAGGGCACATGCAAGGTGTCTGAGATATTCGGGAAATGCACCTTGTCAGGCATACCCCGCTCTCCGTACGCGGGCTGGTATCTCTGACACTGCCAGAACGGCATTTACTCTACTCTACGAGGCATTCTGTCTCATACACAAGAAGCCCCAGTGGATTGGATCCAATAACCTACTTTGCAGAGGAGCCGAGGCACCAATTAATATCCCTATTTTTGTCTGAAGGCTGAAATTAGATTTTTAGGTCATCTGAAGGGTGGCGTTTGGCTGGCACTTTGTCTTCAGAATCACGCTGCACCGTCTCCAGACAGCCGACGCTTTATACTGATATAGGTCAAGATTCACACCGTGTATGTGAATAGATGATCAGAGCTATGTACCAAGATTGATATAAAGAAAATATGAGTGGAAATAAAAATAGTTTTCATAAAACCATTGTTCTGTGAAAGTGGTCCATGATAGTTTCAATAGAACACACTTTTCCATAAGCCTCTGGGCGGGTTTGTAGGCTAAATGATCTTTCTGTGACAAGTTGTCCACTTTTTTCATATGTTGGTTCTTTGCTGCCTACTATTATTAAGTGGGTCAACGGGCAAACCCGATTAAATGTTTAAAGTGTATGAGACAGTGAAACCTCAATTCATGAGACAGCATGGTTTAATAGTTCATGAGGTCCTTTATTTTGGATTGCCCTTTGCTTCAAGAGAGGATGTGTTTGAAGCTCTCTTATAAGGCAATTGTTTTCCTTTGTCTTCAGCAAAACGACGGGCAGTTCACGGTCATTCAGCTGGTTGGGATGCTCCGAGGTATTGCAGCCGGTATGAAGTACCTCTCAGAAATGAACTATGTTCATCGTGACCTGGCAGCCCGAAATATCCTGGTAAACAGCAACTTGGTCTGCAAAGTGTCAGACTTTGGTCTGTCTCGCTATCTACAAGACGACACTTCAGACCCCACATATACCAGCTCCCTGGTAAGAATATACATGTTTATATGACGTATATATTTTCAGAGGCTCGTAAGTGTGCCTGGTTAGGTCTCATTGATTATATATCCTGCTCTGTTTCTTTAGCGGTTAATCCATTGGATCCTGTATTTACAAAGTTAACGGTAATATCAGGCTTTTTTTTGTTAAAGGAACTTGCTCGAATACCCTGTAAACATTCAGGTTTACATACATTTTATTTTGTACATGTATGTAAAATGCACATTTTCTCCTATAAAAAATTAAGATTTTATAATAATTAGAACCCATTTGTGCTGCCCTTTGGCTCATATCTGGTGAGTGTTGCGCAATCTCTCTGTTTTCTGCCCGTTCTCTCCCTTTTTGTCATTTTAAGTCCTACTGAAATCTTAATCCATAATGCATGCCTTATTTCCAGGAAGTATTGTCTGAACAAAGGACTTTTCAGTTTAAGTTAATCAGGCGCAGGAAAGGGATTCATCTCTCTGTTGATACGAAGAGGTCCTCCTGAATGAGATGTCTTTATCACAATAGATTAAATGCGTTTCTTCAAGTCAAGGTTTCCACTGCCCTTGGAATAAGCAGTAATATTAATAAACTTACTTTGAGTCGCAGGGCTGCCACCTTGAGATTCTAGACACAGTCCGTCATTGCATGAGAAATGAAAAGAGAATTGTTTTTTTTCTGTAAAGTAATGAACAATCATATTGAGCCTTCAGGGCTGCCTACTGGCAGTATTTATTGCGGTTCTATATGTGCGCATTTAGGGGAGATGTATAAATCAAAATATTACTTACAGTAGCATGAGACTCTTTCACCCCTGGGAGTTTCAGTAAGTATAAGGAATACATGGCAAGTCGCATGGTGGCTTGAGTAACGCTTGGATGGTTGTCCAGTAGCGTTATGTCGCTTTGTTGGACCCGATGAGATAATCAGGGAATGTTCTGTATACTGTGTGACTCTCCTGTGTGTGGTTTCTTCCAGGGTGGGAAGATACCCGTCAGATGGACAGCCCCAGAAGCCATCGCTTACCGAAAATTTACATCAGCCAGTGATGTGTGGAGTTACGGCATCGTCATGTGGGAAGTCATGTCATTTGGAGAACGGCCATATTGGGACATGTCCAACCAAGATGTAAGAATCAAGTTCCCGCAAAAAAAAAACTAATTTTGAAGTAAAAACTGAGGAGAGGGTAGAGTGGATAGTTAGGGTGCATTGAGTGATGTGGGATAAATCCAGAGGAGAAGAGCAGGGGAAATGGATAGAACACATAAAGAGGGTTGGATGATGAGGTGGAGAAAAATGGCGGATAAGATGGCGCAGTGTTTTATACACCAAGAGCAACACTAAAAAAAAAACAATTGCAGGGCAACAAATGTACCTACAAATATATTAGAAACAAGATAAAAAAATCATCCATTGAAATAACCAGAAGTAATATTAATTTAAATCGTATACATTTGATTTCTCAGACACTGAACATGTATAGCTTTCCATATTCGCGGGAACGTTTTATCAATGTACATAAACACAGGACTCTTCCGTCAGACTAGTGCATTGGCAGCCTGCCCTAACTCACTAGCCGTCTTGGCTGCGTTCACAGAACCCCGTCTCAGACACACATGCCCTCAGCCGCAGACGTCTCTGCTCCCAGGTGTTAGGGAAAACAGGAGCGCGGTTTCTGCGGAGTGCGGTGTTCAAATACGGCAAAATCAAAGGCAGAAATAAAGCAAGCGAGAGGGAGGGAGGGCCGGCTGCAGGTGAGCTCTGAAGCTACTGCTGTGTCGGATGGATCAGGCTGAAAAAGAAGAAAAGAATCCACATAAAGCAAGAAAATTGGAAAGTGCAGCCAGTGCGCTGGGAAGTAATTGGACTTGAAGAAGCTTTGAACATGTGTCAGGCTGGTGGAGATGCTCCGCTTTTAAAGTAATGCAGTGAGCGGCAGATATAATGAAGGGGAGAGCAGAACAATGCTAGGAACAATGTGTGGCTTTGATTAACCTGCCGCATCCCGGGATCTGCGACTGCCCGCGCTCTCCGAGTCTCTGTAATCACACAGTAGGGGAGAGCGGCGTCACAGTCTTTGGCAGTAATTAACACGCGTGTACGGTGTTACTGAGGAGTTAAGAGCACTGAGCGACCTTGCCGTACTCTGTAGGGCCTGGTCATGCTGGGAGGAGATTACTTTCATACAGCACTATTGTAGATCTTAATAATCATACTCGCAGTATGGCTGCATTGATTACCAAGGAAATAGCAGGTTAGATAAACAGATACACGTGTAGATTAATGTGCGCGAGGAAAGTGTAACCAAACAATACAAAACACCCTGGAATATCAGAGCTCGAGAAGCTCACATGTGGACACGTAAAAGAAGGTGCAGCACGTGGAGACATGACGCACTCCGTGTCATCCGGTTTAAATAGGGAGTGAGAGGTTCCCCTACGAGACACTGACCTTCATTCCAAACTTCAAATCTTAGGGGTTATACATACCTAGAGCGATCAGTGCTGCTGTTGGCTTGTACTTTTATCCCAAATAGGAAGGGGAGATGGAATGTTGTGATATGTGCACCATGTCGGTACAATTTGCTTATTCATTTGTACTACGGTCGGTTTCGCTGTTAGTTGTACGTTTAGGATCTGCTTCCCGAAGGATGAATTCAGTTGATTTAAAAATCTTGAGATCTGGGAAATGATGTCATATCCCGGTGCTCATACTCGCCGTGCTTATGCTGAAGGAGCTCCTAAAGAGAGGATTTTTAATTTACTGCTGACTAAGGGACTGATCAGTGGATTGAGGTAGCAGTCGGCCTCTAACGCCACCCCCCCAATAAATGCCATCTAGTCTAGTGGACCTATCCAGACACGTGGTGGGGCTGGCCCTGCAGCTTGACAGTTGGACTTTACTCAACAGAACTCCCTTGCCGGTACTGCAAACATGACCTATATCTTTAAGTTCTAGCATACAGCGGTAGCTCATTTTTTCCTTGTGTGCATTGAAGGGTTAATACTGCCTGCCGTTTACACAGTGACAGATTATTACTTGTCATTCTATTCATCTGCTATTATTATTATTCTTTTTATTATTATGCTCTATTTGAAAAGCACCGATATACCCCACAGAGCTAAGCAGTGTAAATGGGTATGGTAAACAAAAGAAACTTAAGACAACCCAAATGTAAAAACAGACTGATGCAAAAATAGTGGCGTCCCTGCTTATGGTCTGATGGGGGCTTATAATGTGTATGTGAACTGTGGGACCAGCCATGAGGTCATGTGGGGGTCCAGTGCTACTTGTGATACACAGGTCCTGCCCCGATGGCCAATGAGATCTTCATGGAGTTTAGCTCAGGATTTCTTCAGTATGTTTAATACCCTCTCACTCTTTTTGATCCTATAACATGTTGGGTGGGACCTGTCAGAGCGTGGGTGCTCATCATTGCCTTTTTTTGTGCCGTGTTATCCGTGTTTGATGCGTGTAAGAGCGCAGACATTGGGGCTCACGGTTTGCTGGTTGTTTGCCGTCTTGTAGCCAATCATGGCTTCCTAGTGATAGTTGGAATCTCCATTTCCAAAGCTTTGGGCATTAGTAATGCTTATTAGTGAACGCATGTTACTGGCCGCGTGTGACAGGAGATTAGTGTTGCTTGTTGTTATCTGTATCGGAGCATTAGCGCTGCTCGTTAATTGGTGTATTTTATAGCACTGGTACTTTTTGTTAATGCGTATTAGATCATTATTTGCAGCATGGTAAATGTTAATGTATTATCTCTGCTTGAAGGGAATCGGGGCTGCTTATTGCTTAATGTATGTTTGGAAATCAGCAATTATTGTGGCATGCTTGGAGCCTTCTATTTAAATACCAACAAACGGCTGCTGATTTCAGGATCTCCTCGGATGAACAAAAGTAATCTGTCCAGGGGGTGAGCAAAAGTTGGGATCCAGAGGCAGGAACGTTTTTACCCAGGGCTCATCCCTGTTCTTTGGTAGAGACATTCCCTATATATTCATATACCGTACATTGAGTTCTCTTTTTTACTCCATCCTCCATATATTTCCTAAATACACGTTCCCTCTTCAGTATACTCTTCAGTATATTATCTACCCGCTTCCCTTTTGCTTATACCTTTCAACATGAAATATCACCCCTGTAATAACCCATCACAAAGATTTTATTATGTGCCTCGCTATTGAGGCAACCTAATGGTCCTTATAAAAATGGTAACTGTTTATAAGACAAAGTTAATCCGAATGTTGTCACCGATAATCAAGCTGGGCCTTTAGCTGAGTTATGCCGCACCTGAGACACCAACTGGCATATTGAGATATTATTATCGGAGAAGACTATAAAGCCGCCATCTCCAGAATTTGCACTAGAGCTCGGCGATCCTGAAACTTGATTAGAAACACCATTGTCTCTCCTTATTTTTAATGGGTATCCTTAATATGGAGTATACATTGCTGATGGCGGTAGTACATACGATCGGTTTAGTGCTAATGTTAGGGTGCCTGTTGGGGTGTTGGTGCAAGTTACTCAGTGCATGTCGGGCACTACTAACTGTATTGCGCGTGATGGAGTATTAGTGGCAATTAGTTTTGGATAGTGAATATTGGCGCACTTGTACTTTAGTTTTGTTTCTTGCTGTTTAGCGCCTGTTAGATCACTAATGATTATCTTGATCCGTGGTGCACATTACTGCTAATGGCTAATCAGCGTGCGCTAGAACATTTACTGTTTCTTCTCGATATGTGTAAATTAGAGCGTTAATACCGTTTTGTCGTAGTTTAGTGCCACGGCACAGCATTAGCACCGATTGCTTAGTGTAAAATACGGCATAAATGCTGATTGGAATATGCTGGTGTGTTCTACTTTACTGGCGGCTGTTTTGTACGTGCTAGAACATTAACATTAATTGTTGTTCGGTGTAAAATTAGGGTTTTAGTGCAGTGTAAAGTAGAAATGCATGTTGAACGTTGTTTAGCATTCTAAAGTATTAGTGATTATCTTTGTTTCGACATTAAAAGTAATTTTACTTATTGTAATACTAATTGGATTTTAGAATAAGTGCCGGTTTCTGTTTAGAGTATGTTGGGGTATTAGTTCCGATGTAATAGAGTGTTACTTTTGCTTGTTTAGCTGAGGTCAAGGCATTATTACTTATTTGGGAATATTGATTACCCCCCCAAATGTTTTGTCCCCCCCAACTACCTTATTTTTTCCACTCAGCAAATAGCTGTTTCCAGTATAGAATTTTAAAGATGTTTCCTAAAAAATGGAGTATCTCACAATCCACTGAGGTCAGACCAATTCCACCGTGTATAATGAGGTAGATGGGCATTGGCATGAGGACAGGGCTCACGTCTCTCATCAGTTGTTTTTGGGTGATGGGTAAATACTTACTAAATGGGAAAGAAAATGAACCGTATAGGTCCAAAAAGTAGAGAAGTAAAATTTCCAGAAATCTTGAAGCCATGGGAGGAAAAAATTTTTTTTCGGAAAAAGAAAACCTGCAGAGTGGAATAGTTTTATAAATTAAAAACCATTTTGTTACACAGGGAACAGGACATGCAGTAGTCTTTCATGAAGCCCTTCTTGTTATATAGTTTAAATACGTATTACGCTTTTTTTTTTCATTTTTTCCAGAACAAAAAATAAAAAAGGACAAAAATGTGTTTTCTTCCCCCCAATTTTTTCCGTTTTTTTTTTTTAGGCCTTCCCATCTTTACCCAAAAAGGATTTATTTAGTTAAATGTGATGCCTTTTATTGAACCATCATAAAAAAAAAGACTTGGTGGGGCAGTGCCCAAAAATCTTGACTATCCTGTGAAAAACAGGACGGTTGAGAGATATGTGATCTAAGTATTGACCTCGCTTTTTTCTGCTATTGATCATAAAGCTCGTTTTGGTCTCTAGTCATAAATGTACTCAACTTGTTGTAAATGTAATTAAAAGAGGGGGTAGTAACATGTGTCAGGTTGCTTCACATCAGCAGGGAGATGATATCCTGGTCTACACTGATTTGGTAACAGATTCCATCCTTGATAACAAAAAGATCTAAGATCTTTGTCCTTAAGAGGTTAAGAGTACGGCCTTCATTGTTGAGGCCTAGATCGTTGAGCAATTCCGATAATGAGTTTGTAACAACCGATAAGTGGTTGTTATTGCGTTACTGCTCCTTTATTCGTCTCAGGGGCGAGGAGCTGGTTGGAACAGGTACTTTTATTGTATGCAGATTTTCCAAATTCTGCATATTGTTCCTGTTGACTTTACAATTGGCCAACCAAGGGCAGGTGACCAGGAAAAACAGCTTGGGGTCAGGACTCGCTCTGAGGGTAACTGCTCTTCAATAGCCGTTCTTCTGGCTGTGGGTTTTACATTATATTAATCACAAAGGCAACCCTTTTGTATAAATAGGAACGTCGTAGGGGATCAAATTACCGTACTCTGCAGTGGTTCGGTTTTAAGGGAAAAAAGTTTTTTGTTTTTTTTATTTTTAGCCAGGGAAGTAATTATTTTATTTTTAGAAGAAAAGTAACCAATTCAGTGCAGGAGAGATCTTCAATACATTGTGATGAATTGTGCTAAAGACTCCTCTAGGAAAGAATTAGATTTATATACCTGTGAGTCTGAAGAGGTTCGCATTTCATGACTATGCCGATGACAAAAGAAAATGTATGGTACTTAAAAACAATGAGATAGATGTATCTGTATATATGCAGACTATGTGAAAAACAAATCATTAACAATCCCGGTTACTTATGATTAGTTACTGGCAAAATACATAAAACTACCAAGCAACACGAAATATGGTCCAGAGAGCCAAAATAAATATAAAGAAAGCTCCTTAAAGTGCTAAAACAGTCAGTCAGATATAGCATGCAGACATGTTCATATAAAAAACAAACGTTTTGTGATGTCCGCCTTGAAAATGCATAGAGGGATTGTGCAGAATCCCCAATATACAATTGCCCCTTTCCCTGCCACCCAGCTACTTGACTTAAAAGAGACTACATCTCCTGCCATGTGGTACATTCACCAGAGCTCCCCTCCAGCGCTGACTTTGCAAGGGTTTGGGGGGTCTAAAGAGACTCCCAGTGTGTATGCACGGGAAGTAGGAGTTCTTTTCTGTCACTGATTGGCTGCTTCAGGCAATTTTTATCTTCCAGTCTTCGATTAGAAGTATACCTCAAAAAATATTTATAAACGTTGGAAAAAAGGGCATACAGTTTCTCCATTCCCTGTTGATGCACTCGATGATTCCACTCACTTTTCTCTTACTTTAGTCCCTGTTCTTTGACTCTCCTCTGCTCCCCATTGACAGCTCTTTTTGGTAACCATGACCTTACCAATTATTTTTTGTTTTGCTTACCGTGTACCTCTCACCCTATAGGTCATCAATGCTATAGAGCAGGATTATCGCTTACCACCCCCCATGGACTGTCCAGCTGCCTTGCACCAGCTCATGTTGGACTGTTGGCAGAAGGATCGAAACAGTCGGCCACGATTTGGGGATATTGTCAATACTTTGGACAAGATGATCCGAAACCCTGCCAGCCTCAAGACAATGGCCACCATCCCTACTGTGTAAGTTTTTAAAGCATTTACATGTCCTAACACAAGGCAATGACTTGAGGCTAACTCTCTCATTGGCTCGAGTGGTAATTTATCTAATTTATCTAGAGCTTGGTGGCTGAAAAAATCCACAAAATCAACTTTACATTAATGAACAAAGCATCGTCTCCTTTTCTGTAGTTTAAATATAGATTATAGCGTTTAGAGACTGGACCATCTGGGAGGCTCCTAGATGCCAGTTTAAACTTCTTGAAACAGTTTGTGTTAGGTTAACTTCTAGTTTAAAAGGTGGCGATGAGGGGATGTGGAACATAATTTCGGCTGAGTCTACAACCTTACGGTGGCACCAAGCTTACCAGCCATACTAGTCATGCTATTTGGCTAATCTCTCCAGTGTCCTGTAGAAATGATGAGATGACTGGACTTGATTCCAAATCAAAAAAGTGCCGAAATAAAAAATGTGATAAACACAAGAAAATGTAAAATGATAGATCTATGTATGTATGTATGAATGTGCTGGAAGTACATTGTAGGAGTTGCTTCCTCAGTTGTTTACCATCTGATCTGTGTTGGTACCGTAGGCCTTCCCAGCCGCTGCTTGACCGGTCGATCCCAGATTTCACAGCCTTTACCTCAGTAGATGACTGGCTGAGCGCTATTAAAATGGGACAATACAGAGACAACTTCCTGAGCTCTGGCTTCACCTCGCTGCAGCTGGTTGCCCAGATGACCTCAGAGTATGTATGATGCTTCGTGGACAAGTCTTTATAATGAATGTTTGCTTTAGTTAGCGGGTACACTCTTTTAGGCAGGGAACGCTTTCATTAAGTGACATAGTGACATGCTATTTCATTAAATAGCAAGTGCACATCACTTGTTATTATATGTATTTTATGCTTTATATAGTGATAAATAATTCATACCTTGGAATACATTGGTTATTTATAATAGAATACAAATTCTTCATATCACGAAGACCTATGAGGTCCTGTAAGTTTGTGATGTGACATCTTTTTTGCCCCAATAAAAGATAATATATTTGACTAAAGACATGGCTGTATCCATTTTCTGTCTGGTAACATGTAACATACTGTAAAAGGTCCATGTGTGTACTGAGTATTGGCAGTAAATTGCATAGTATGGCTGATCCTTGATCTCCACAGTTAATTAGCTACTACTCCCCCAAAAATGGTCACCTTTTGGAACCAAAGTTTGCCAGAGCCCACAGCTCATTTTCTATCCAACTTCTATGTGTTTGCATTTGGCTACTGTTTAAATTGAACTTGGGTATATTGCACTGCCAACAATCTAGTGTAATAAGTTTTAACGAAAAAGCCTGTATTTATGATTATTTCTGTATAATCTGCTCTATTTAACATACGAAAAGACCTATAGTAAATACCATAACTGATAAACAGAATGGGTTCCATTTTGGTTAAATACGTGGAATGTTTTCAATATAAATCATGACATGGATAACTACTAATCGATCATCCGTTGCTCTCTCTTCTAGGGACCTGCTGAGGATAGGAATAACATTAGCTGGACATCAGAAAAAAATTCTTAACTGTGTTCAATCCATGAGGGTCCAAATGAGCCAATCTCCCACCTCTATAGCATGAGACGCTGGGGACAGTAAGGGAGTCCTGGAGGGTGGGAAAGGGATATGAGCTTGACGAGGGGAATGGATTGGGCCTTGGGCAAAAACTGACCTTGGAATTCAGGAGACAACATTGTTATCAACCGTAGGCCTCCCATCCACAGTGTAAGGTTCATACAACGTTTGTCTCATATACAACAAGCTGAATGGATCTACAAGAGCAAAGAAGAGCATTCATCTGGTGATAACCTGTATTCAAGTGTATTTTTACATACAAGTCAGTATTTTGGAGAAATTAATGGCACGTGCTTTAAGAAGGTTGTGGCTTTTTGGAACCAGACAATTGGTCGATGGAAACCAAGGTGCTTAATTTTATCACAATACACACAACAATGGGATTGTGGACATCATATGGAGTCAGTGTCATCCGTGAGCGGATGCCCAGTATACCCTCATTTCTTACACTGCTGCTGCATCAGGGAGGCTGTCTGCATACTTCCATCTACTGTTTTTTTTTTTTTTGTTTGTTTTTTTTTGATTGTCTTCATATTGAAGATGAGGTTGTATGGAAGAACAAACATTCTTTTTTTCCTTTTTTTCTTCTTTTGCTTGCATTTTTGGGCAAAAAAGAGAAACAAACCTAAATACAGTCAGGTATATAAACCTGGCAACATGTCTGCCTTTATGTCCTATGTGTTTAAAAAAAACAGATCTGCGGATCCAGTGTTTGTATATAGGAAGAAAGAGTGACTGAAAGATTGTATGGATAAAAGAGGACCTTGAGTTCTCTTCCTCATAAAACTTAATCTGGATCCTGACAGACTTGTCTTGGAATTTGGGACAGAACCTATATGGACGGGGGCAATGAGGGCATTATGGATTCTGAAAGGTTACATGAGAATCACTGGGCATGTGTGGTTAACAGAAAGACCATCTGGATGGAAATGTTTAACGTTGACAGAGGAGTTTTCTGGATTTAATGGTAAGCAATGAGCTATCTACGTACCTGGGAACTTGCCAATGTGATTGCCTGGAGTTCTCCTCAGTCTCTGTGTGGGAGCCAGGATGGTGGGCAGTCCTCTGCTAAGCTGGGGTGGACATTGGCTAGCTTCATGTTGGGAACTGAAATGAGCAGGGAGTGCAAAAAGCTGGGACAAATAGGGAGTAGTCCCAAGTAGGTCATATTGCATGTAGTTTTAGCAACTTTAATAAAACTTTTTAGTTGTTATATGATGTGTGTGTTTACTGTTATTCCATAAATATATTTATGCATTAGTGACATATTTCTAATTGAAAAGAGTTCAATGATTGAGACGCACAGCTTGATAAAAGACCTAGGAATGAATGCATACCTAGTTAAGGTAACCAGTAATTTATACGCTAGTCTAGAGGGTCTCTCTTACTGCTCCATATGGGAGCCCCGAAAAAAAATAGACGTAATGGGCTGGACTCAATATTACTGCCTCCCGTAATAACGGCTCATATGTTATGTTAACATTTACACTTACATCTGTTCTTAATGTTCTTAAAATGTACACGTTTCCCATCACGCACTTAACTTTCTTTCCCTAACAGAACTTTGATGGATGCTCTTTGAAATGCTGTATTAAGTATTTGAAAAAAAACATTAAGCAGTCAAAAATGATGCATCTAGACTTCATCAACAGAGCATAAAGTGTAATGTGTAAACTTTTTTTGGATGCACCATATTGCAGTTTTAAAGAGATCTGCATCATATATGACTTGCTTCTGGTGAAGAAGAAGAAGAAAAGTCTCATCACCTCCTCAACAAGAGGCAGACTCCCCTCTAACTGGCTATAAAAAACAAACAAACAAAAACATGGTTTTTGGACACTGTAGTTGAGTCCCACAGTGCCCAAAAACAATGTTGTTGTTTTTTGGGGGGGTTTAAGCGGAATAGTCTTTTAATACATATATCTAAATAAGCACAGTATGATGCCTTAAATAATATTAGCATGGCTTATAGGCGGAATGTGTAATGGTCTATTGATTAATGCCATGTTTATGTCTGATGATAAAGCAACTTTAATTGCTGTCGGGATTACACTGGGCATTTGAATAATAGTCGGCAGCCAGTGCCCATCATTTCTCCGGTTTTTAAATGCATATTACTGCTTTAAAAATACTGCTGTTACAGTGTTAACAAAATGGATATATTAAATCAGTGGTGAAAGCTGACAGTAGCCAGCTACCAATGTTTTGCTAATCAGCCCTGGTTTGCCTCTCCTTGACTGCGTTTTTTGTCGCCTCTTTATTATTCGGCACAGCTTTTTATGCCGATAATTCTGTCTCTTTCATTGTCGTTATCAAGTACAAGATGCTTTTCAATTGTCACTTCCATCATGGCATTTCTATGGCAACAGTAAAATCCCAGCTTAGTATTCTGTTTTATTTTTTTCGTAGCCGCGTGCTGGATTTGCTCAGAGATTTCTGACAGCTCGTACCTCAAATTCCGAGTCTCGTAAAACAAACAGCTGAGAATGCAAGGCCGGCAAAAAGGGTTCGCTTGAAATAACCAGACTCTGGTACTAAAACGCAATTTTGTGGTCTCTGATGAAATGTACCTGCGCTTTTGTGAATTTAGAGAATGTTCCGGCTTTTAGACATCCTTGAAAGAGGAAACTGATTGATAAATCTGCCTGTAAATTCCTGATAATATAAACTAAACACTATTTTCTAGACACATACCTTTTTCAGATTCGTGTTTGCTTCCTATCCATGTTTATTGTTCATGCAGTTCAATGACTTAGTATTTCGCCATTCTGCCATCGTCTCGGGAGGTGGACATCGTGCCGTTCGCCCAAACTTAGAGCGTTTATAACTTGATGGTTAACTTTCGATGTAACCAGCCAAGGCCTACAGCGCTAGATCCAGATTACAGATGATTTGGTTAAGGATATTCATTAGAACCAACATGAGGACAGTTTTTGTTTTACACAACGGGGTCTTTTCGCTAAAGGGAGCGTTGACGGGAGAATTTTCAGGAAAGCTGTGTTTCGACTCCTGACTTAACTATGTATTCATGAACCTCTTGGCTGGCCCTGTATAATGCATAGTTAAATCAGTGAGAGTTCTTCAAAGTCTCCTGATCCTTTGACCCAGCTCCGAGATTCTAGCTGGAGACATCTGCCAGTGTTGGCCCTTCATAATGAATAGCGAAGTGAGGGAGTTGAAAGCGTAAACTGTCTCCCCCTTTTTTTTTTAAGGGTCCAGGTGGTCTCACGGACATCTGTTGACTGCTATGTTATTTACACCAATTCGGTCAACTACAAATCATTGAGGTTTTTAGTGTTTGATGCTTGGAAAGTAATTATGCATCACATTGACCCTACAGGTTGTGTAGATGCTCTATATATATATAAAAAAAAAATATATATATATATATATAAAAAAAACCCCGGGAGGGGGCTGCAGTGTCCTTTATTCAGGCATCAGCGTTAAACAAAAAGCCACACAATGACTAGCACAGGTTAAACAGCGCAACAGTCGCAAAAGCTCAAACTTGACATCCAACCAATGAGTTATATTCTATAGTCTTTTGTTTGAAAATGTCATCATTATATTCATGTGAGGGAGCATTATAAATACGCTGAGCCTGATGGAAGCTTAGATATTCTCAATTAAATCACCTGTATTCAAGCAGGTGGGTAAGCAGTGACATACCAATGAGAGAAGCTCCCAACTATGTGATCTGATCTGAAAAATGACCCGTTTCTTTAACGATAGTCCCCCCCCCAATCAACGATAGAAGTAGTTGGGTCATCTTGTTTCCGCACACAGCCTGCAGTCGTGAGTCATCCGTTTCATAAACTGCTTTTTGATGATTCACGGCTCACTTTCCTATAAGAGCAGCCTATTCCGTGCACCTCCTCGGAGCTCGGACTATGATGGATCGAGCAGAGAAATACCCATAACACTTTATGAAATAGACAACTCCAGGTTTATAGATCTGCAGACTTTACAAAAAATTACATAAAACTACCGGACTGCTGCCAGACGGCAGCCTTTTAAATCAACCCTTACTCATAAATAAAATAATTCACAATATATATCAAGGGCTTTATATGTGAGCTGTTCTAGATTCCATTTTTTTTCTTTTCTATGCCGGAAACACTTTATTTTTATTTATTTATTTTTTTACCACGTCTGAGATGTTTCATGTTGATTGGGAAATTTTGTTGTGGAAATTTCACATTTCAGCTCGGTGTTGGCTGTCCCCCTCCCCGTTTATTTTTTATAACTCTTCTGCCAACCTAACAACTAATTTCTCGGTAAGAGAGAAAAAAAAAAGAATAAAAATCTGGTCCTTTGATGTATGTTAAAGGTCTGATTTTTTTTGTTCCCTTAAATACAGGCAGGATGGTTTATGAAGCTAATTCTGGGCAAGCGCGAAGGAGTTTTTAATTTTTAAACGCTGCCGATGGAAAGCTTGTAAAAAGGCAGTGAACTCAGCAGGCGTCCGGCTTTTAAATAACAGGCAGCCAGGATCATTATTTGTACGAAGCCTCAGTAAGAAATTACACGGCTCGCTTTAGAGTCACAGTTTCAGTAACCCGCAGGTTGTTTTTACTTTTAGAGGAAACGCGTATGTCCAGTAACCCTTGTAACAGGCGGTCATTGACAGACCATTGTTTATTCTCTATACGGCACCAAGTGATCTTCAATATCTGATCTTTACGTCAGTAGAGACGGCAATTATAGAGGCGGCATACGGGATTTATCTTAGTTTTAAGTGGATCATTTGAGCGCGGCGGCCTGCTGTTTCATTTAGTTGTTATGGGGGTTTACTAGGACTATCTGTGGCCCTTTTCTGTACCTTGTTATCACACTCAGTGTTATGAGAATACAAGTTGTATTTGTGCTGTGTGGTTGAGTTTAAGAGTCATACGTGGTAGTGGGTATGGTCGCAGGTACACGGGCAAAGTAATGGTCGCTGGATGGCTATAGGTAATTTTCTTATACGGATTAGCGTGTTGGCTTTACTTTTATCTGGATGAGCTTGTTGGCTTACTATGTGTATAGGACATATGTGCTAATATCTCTATAACTGATTGTTTAATGTCTCTGTTTTGAAACGTGAGGCTGATCAATTGCCACTTGTGATTGAGCGTGTTGGAGATATTCAGAATGTAGCCAGGCAGATTGGAATAAAGTTTATCTGAAAGAAAAAACTGCTTTGTCCTCCCCAGCTTCCTGAAAATTAGCTTCTTCCCAGTACAATCTGACTGTGGAATTTTGTAGAAAATAAAGAGCTGACTTTATTATCCATTTTGTTGTACAGTGGATGAAAGAGAGAGGCAGGAGGCAGTACAGCAAATGGATAAGAAGGCAAGCAGTACGGTGGATAAGGGGGATAGGCATGTAGGAAGAAGAATGGATAAAGGGGCAGTGTATGGTCCATGCAGCAGATGGATGGAGGATAAATATAGGTGGGCAGTATAGCGGATAGGGCGTGAGCCGCAGAATGGATGAAGGGGAGATATGACTGGGCAGTAGAGTGGAAGAAGAGTAGATATGACTGGGCGGTAGAGTGGATGAAGGGGAGATATGACTGGGCGGTAGAGTGGATGAAGGGGAGATATGACTGGGCAGTAGAGTGGATGAAGGGGAGATATGACTGGGCGGTAGAGTGGATGAAGGGGAGATATGACTGGGCGGTAGAGTGGATGAAGGGGAGATGTGACTGGGCAGTGGAGTAGATGAAGGGGAGATATGGTTGAGCAGTAGAGTGGATGAAGGGGAGATGTGACTGGGCAGTGGAGTAGATGAAGGGGAGATATTACTGGGCAGTAGAGTGGATGAAGGGGAGATATGACTGGGCAGTGGAGTGGATGAAGGGGAGATATGGTTGGGCAGTAGAGTGGATGAAGGGGAGATGTGACTGGGCAGTGGAGTAGATGAAGGGGAGATATGGTTGAGCAGTAGAGTGGATGAAGGGGAGATGTGACTGGGCAGTGGAGTAGATGAAGGGGAGATATTACTGGGCAGTAGAGTGGATGAAGGGGAGATATGACTGGGCAGTAGAGTGGATGAAGGGGAGATATGACTGGGCAGTGGAGTGGATGAAGGGGAGATATGGTTGGGCAGTAGAGTGGATGAAGGGGAGATATGGTTGGGCAGTGGAGTGGATGAAGGGGAGATATGGTTGGGCAGTGGAGTGGATGAAGGGGAGATATGACTGGGCAGTAGAGTGGATGAAGGGGAGATATGACTGGGCAGTAGAGTGGATAACTGTGAGCAGTAGAGCGGATGAAGTGGGTTGTAGGTGGACAGTAGAATGTATGGCAGAAAAACACAAATCTGAGTTTCGCAGACAGAGCCCTGGGACATGTGAAAAAGTAGCTCCTTATCTTATTAGTACTTTATTTGTTTGCGAAAAAGCTGAAGATTTCTTTTCCTTTTACCTAATCAATGCAAGCTTAAGATAAGCAAGATCTCATTTATGAGGCTGGATGCTGATCTGCTTCAATGAGTATGATCATCTGGTTTTAATGTTTTATGAAGTTTCACTAAAGGAGTCCAGACACCCTCTGTTTTCCCTACCTGGTCTGCATATAAATGTCTTATTATTCCTTCCTTCTTCCTATCAGCACCACATACTTTATACTCTGGTAACCAATTACAGTCTCCCCTGGCTAAAAAGTACTTACATAGTTTACCAGTCCTGCATCTAAAATACAGAATTAGCAAACTACTTATCTGCTTAATTATGACTCCTTTTTCAGAGCCTGGGGTATAAATATACTGTGGAGAAGGGTAGAAAAATCAACTAAAAAGCAGTAAATCGACTATTCTGGATCAAATTAGGATAATATTTTGTTTTCCCATGTTTGAAAATTGCTCTCGAATACAGTACTACTGAGTGCAAGCTCTGGCTGTAGTCAAGTTCCAAAACACATAATATATATTTTCTGAAGTTGTCGTGTCCATTGATCATCTTGCACAATGTACTCACAGTAATTTGTAGTCCCTTCCAAAAGGTACTTGGGGAACTGAATGGTTTTAGTCCATAGTCTGCTTTAAGGAGAACCATCTTGCAATGCAAATGTATATATATATAAATATGCAGAGGAAGATAACGAAGTCCATGTTAGCCTCCTGTCGGTAGTATTCCATCATCCTGTAGAAAAAGACCCCAGTGTTTGATCTCCAAGAGTGACATTTGTACATGAAGCTACTCACGGCATGCCAGGCATGTCATACTGTGAGCTCCCATTCTGCTGATACAGGACTTTTAATCACGCATCTGCTAGCCTTGCTCTCATGTCAACAACTTGAATGCCCGACCTGCTGAAAAATAATCATATTCACCTGCTTGATCTCTTTTTGTGTATTTGTGTGTCATACAGGTGGAATCAGTATTAAGAATCAGTAAGCGTATGATTGTGTATGTGAGGTAGTGAGAGTGAGTTAATTTATGATGAGATTAACCTGTATAAGATCATTTATAATGACTCATTTGTGTGTGTGTGGGAACCTATGTGGAATTATTCTTAGTATGTATTAGGGGTCCATTCTGTGATTAAAATGTACAGGGATCAGACTGTGTGAGTAAAAATATGTGGGGGTCGGACTGTGTGTGTTTTGTGTTGGGTCCTCGTTTTCAGTATATCATCTGGCGATCGTTACGCTATTTGTATATAGTTTTTTAATTTTTTTTTATATATTCTATGATTAGATGTACTATGAGGTATCTTTTATGCGTTAACTAAAAAGCTTTCTGACAAAGAACTTTATGGGCATCAAAAAAACCAAAACCTCCTTTCATTTATCCCCAAATCTCATACTGCAAGCTTCTGACTTGGCTGCGAGATTCAGATCAAGCTTCTTGCAGACAGTAGCCGGTACACTGATTAAATTCCACAAGTTATGTATACATATTATTATCTACGTGGAAGTGTTTTTGAAAAGTAATTGCCTTGGAAATATGGAACGCAGCATAAATCTTTCTCTCACTCCTGGAAAGATAATCTTGCGGAGATAAATCCTTAGCTCCAGAAATGATGAGCTTTTGAAGAGAGCTCCACTTAATTCATAATAAAAGGGAAACTAATTTAGGAGGAGATTAATCTTTTATTGCTTGGCAAATTAGATATATAAGGAATGTGCATGTCTTTTTTTTTAAGGTGAATAGTTATTAAAAGTTACTAAAAATAACTTTTTGGAACCGGCTTTGCGTTAAAGCTTTTGGTATATTGAAGGTCAGAATATCGTTTAATAGAGCAACTTGACTGTACCATAATAGGTTGAGTTTCTACACGATCATCCACAGCTCCGTGAGTCTTTTTTTTGGGGGGGGGGTCTGCCATTGATGGACCCGATAACACACTTTCTATAAAATTTTACCAAATACATCATATTTTTTCTCTTCAGTCTACCACCCTTACCCTACACATCCATTGTCTACACAATTCTCTTACTACTTCATGATCTATTAAATACCTTGTCGCTCCACCTTCAGTATTCACCTAGCAGTATCACTCAATCATTACATTTGGGTTGCACCCAGCACCTTGTGTCTCCACTTTCTTTTCTCATTTTTATAGACTACTCACCATCTTAGGGGTCTACCTAGTACTTTCAGACATCTTACCCATTTAGTATCCAACATGCTGGCTTTCAACCAATGTTAAACCTACAGACGAATTCACTGCGGTCTCCTTCCATTCCAAAATAGGGTACGTACATAGAGAGTGGGGCCATCAAACAGAACTGGCATGAAGACCCAACTTCTTGTGCTGCACCACTGAAGCAAGATCCTCACTGCCTATCATTTTCTTCCCTCTGTTTAGATCTTCATTGTCCTTCTAACACAAGCAGTGGCCAAGGGTTGACCTATGTTTGCTAAACACATCAACTCAACAATCATGTCATGTTCCTCAGTCCTGATTCTACATCTTAAGTATTTTTTACCCAGCAGCCCATCTTATCCCCTCCAGTATCTACCCAGTGTTTTCTTTAAATGAAATGTACATTTTTAACACATGACAACAATGCGTTATGTTTATAAATGTTGGTGAGTCACAGTTCTGTGAAAAACAATAATGTTTCTACACAATAGAGAACATGCATTTACTTTCCATCTCAAGCACATTGAGGTTTTACTGCAAAATATCGCATTTAAATACAAATGATTCATAAGTAGTTATGTATTATAATATACACATTGTGCACGTCTTTCATTGTCTCTCTTCGTGTCGTATTTTCACTTTCCGTACTCCATCTCACTTTAGAATGGATTCTCTTATCCCCTTTTTCTTTTTATTGTCTCTATTTAGATCGTAGATACCAGATTTCCATTATGGTGCACTTGGTAGAAACATCGTAAAGAATGAATAATTTAAAAATGGGGTATTTTAAGTTTGCTGAGACATATAAAATGAGGAGTATGGACAGGGCAGGGTTACCTCATCAATTCTTTTTAATGTCTGTCGTAGCTTTGCCATACCCTTTTGGGTGTACTGTAAGAAGCGCTTCCTAAATTGTTACCTCTATATGAATAAAATATAGTTACTAAACCAAACCCATGGGTCTCTACCTCGGAAAAAGCGACACTTTGGGCATACCCATAGTCTTATGTATTAAATGAATAAAAGATTAACACAAGTCAGTTTCCTATTGCCTACCCACCCCTTAAAGGTTGTACAGAGTCATTGTCGCTCTCTCTGTTATTTCTTGATCATACCCCTCCTATTTTCCCTAACTCCTTCCTCATTCTCTCTCCCGTTCCCTTTTTCCATTTTTCTGGATTGATCTTTCTACGATACAATCTTTTCATACATACCTTTAAGTGCAGGTATTAGAAACCAAGCATTGCATCAGACCGGGTTCTTCTTTCATTATTATACAAAGTTATAATGTATACCTTTTTAGGCTTTTTTTTTAACTCCTATTTCCATCTTTTTATTTCCTCTTTTTTTTCTCCAATATCCTATCATATATTCTCTCCGTCTGCCGAGTGCACTGTAGTACAGTATTTGTGAAGTACGCATGTAGTTCACACCTTTCCATCTGCCGGCTCAGGAATAATTCAGTACTGCTTTAGTTTAACTAAAATTAAAAATGGTTTCTGGCCACGTAGTGTGTGCCATCTGTGTTATTCTGCCAAGTACAAGTGTAGTAGTTTTAAGGAAACATAGTAGAGTAGCTGTCTATAATCACACTTTGATCACACCCTTAAATTGTTTTTGTTGTTAGTCTTTTAAATTACAACTGACCAAGGAATTCTGATACCCAGGCATAATTTTCTATGCACGTTATGCTTTTTCAAATTGCAGTCTATTTATTGCCTTGCCCTGATATTACCCAACCTTTCTATAATGATCTGGGCAGAATGTGACCGCAAAAGTAATTTTGTAACTTCATCCATATATCCATATCATGTACGTATTCAATAAAATAAATTCACTTGGGGATTTCCATAATGGTACTGGATATGAAAGACACATTTAAAGCACATATCACTGGAGTTTTGGTTAAGAGGGTTCTTGGGGCATCTGTCCTCTATCTCACTGCTTCTCATGCTAGCTGCCATTACTGTGTTCATAGCGGTGCTGCAATGATGTTGGGAGGAACAACCTTGGAGCCAAGTTTAAACCGATTACGTGGTAAAACTCATGTCTGCGGAAATAAGATAAAGCATTCATGAGCCTTAGTTGATATTTGAATGTAGTATTTGGCCATGCAGGATATGAGGTTAGTGCTGCTGGGCTGTTTTAATGCTCTTTGACATTTTATTATTTTTTATGTTTATTCCGGGGAATCTTGCTGCTTCCCCGATGCACTCAAACCTTTTGCACGCTGATCATTAGAACATCCTTACTGAGAGTTTGGATTAATCATTTCTAATAACCAAAGTATAAATTAAGTTCCAAATTGTTCCCATTAGTTCAGAGGAGGGGGAATCTCCCGTATGTCGCACCTACCACTAAAACAAATTCCGATGTTTAGCATCTCTAACCAGGATGCCCCTCACGTAACGAAAGGAACCTTCTATATTCCTTCCCCTTTGTAAGATCTTCCCACAGACCTCAGTATAAAGCAGTTATTGAGGAATTATTGCAACAATCCACATGGAAGTGCAATCTACTTATTTACCTTCAACTCCTTCTTTCCTCGTGTGCCGACATGAATACACGGATGTATAAATATATACTAATTTTACAGCAATTATCATAATAACAACCTAGTTCTCAAGCTCTCACGCTGTATTAAATATATCTCAGCTGGAGGATAGACACCTGGGAATAATGGGAGCAAGAAAGTTTGAGATGTAAGGGAAGGGAAATGCCCATTAGAAACATTTTATAATTTCATGGATATTACGGATAATATGAATGTGGTCACAATCCTTGGCTCTACACCTGCAAATTGTAAGAGATAATTATTCAGTATCCAATTACAATTTTAGTCAGTATACTAGTGGTGATAATATTCTTAAATATGTAAACATCTATGCTGCAGCATATTCTGGACAATGTTCGGCAATCGGGTTCTCCAGCGCGTCACAGATCAATGAGCCGGTTATAAGGAAGATCTCTGATCTCCCAAAGCAGATGATTAACACTATGGAGGACCATGTGCGGGATATGACATTACATCACAGCTCTCTGTTGTCACAGAGTTGAGTGCAGGTGGAGGCTGGGGCTTAGTCTGGCTCAAAAGAGGCTTCTAAGAGAGCAGGGATCTAAATAAATACTGCCGGATTATAGTATATCCACAATGTTTTTCATTGTTAAATTTCTTGCGATAAAAGTATGATTAGAAGGGTTCAGGGGACAACTCCAGAAACAAAATATTAGTGGGGATGTAGAGGACTGCCCTCCATCAACAATTACTTTTTTCTGTAATTTAGAACATATTTGACTACTAAAATATGAAGATTTGCATCCCTAACTTTTTGCAGTGATCCCAGGATACCATCCATCTGATCTATTTAATATATAAATGTATGATAACCCCGTAATGCTTCTTTTGTATGCATGTTTCAGAACTATTTCTCCCTATTGCAATAACTCATTTCTGTATCTTCTTTCCAGAGGTTGGCCCAGTGACCGATTTCCATGCCGTCAGCTGTCACCAAAAGATTCGACGGGGATAGACTGTCTATGGGAAAAGATGAATAGCCCCCCATTTGCCCGCTCTCTGCCCTCTTGCCCCACCTTGGCTTCCATGACAACCACATAGCTGTATATTTCTGTAAGGTCCTGCATTGTACAATTTACCCCTCCTCAGATTTGTCACCTGTGTTCAAAATGTTGGAGTTTGTAACAGTAATTTCAAAGAAGAGAATAAAAATATTGTATTAAAAAAACAAAAAAATCTAAATTGCACTCAATAAAATGAATTAAAATACATCATTGCATATTTATTTGTTTTCCTTAAATACCAAACATGTTGCTGTCGCTGCTACCCCAGGAATTTTCATACACCTCCTTAATGATAAATTATATAATCCTTCAGGACCAGAGATATTTTAGGATCTTCTCTTAAAAGAGAGCTGTCACATTTAACATAAAAAATAAACAAATCCAGCACTGCAAGCCACTTGTCCCTTGGGTTATTATTTTTATTTATTTTCATGTCTTGAATTCTCTAGCTTCAGCAAAGGCCTAACCAATTTTACAAAGTAAATGTACTATTTTTCCTCATGTTTTCTGCTTTTTATGTTGAGCTGTAGAACACTTATACCCAGCAAACATTCTGAGCTCCTAGAAGAGTAGACATCAGGGGAGGAAAGAGGGACATTGAAATTTGGATCATAGAGGGTCACTTAGGTGGTATGAGCATACCTGGGAACTATCCGGGTTTGACCCAGAAAACTCTGGGAGAAGCTCAGGTCAACACGCAAATCCTCCGGTTTGTGGAAGCAGGGTCTTGACAGACCCCACTCTCTCCCCATTTCACCTTTAAATGGGGGGTGTTTCCTGTGATGTCAGTGGGCAGTCCTGGCTGCGTCCTTCAAGGGCAGACTGGGTAGCCGGAGCCCAGAAGTTCCCAGATATGGATATGAGGAGGTCCGCCATATCGGATGCCCCATACACGGCTATGCATAGAAGATGGGTCTACTGGATATAGTTAAACTGTTATAATTTAGATTTTTTTTCTAATTTTATTTTTTTAATGTTGAGTGTATGAAATCAGATTTAGAAATAAATATAATTAATGTCCCCCAACATTGCCACAATAAGAAACTGTAGCAAGCATTTGAATTCATCCATCGTTTAAATAGAATGTCTTAACTTTACAAATCTAAAATGGTAACTGACTGAAAGCGATTCCGCCACATACAGCTTTAACGTAGACGGTTCAATACCAAATAGAGCGTCCTTGTGTCCTGTCTCCGTATGTTCTTTAACCTTGGCGTGGTATATTATCTGCTTTATTGGTATTTGTAAAGATGCGCACACCAGTTGCATGGAAGCTATTTTTACTGTTATGAATGCCCCCATGCCAGTCTTTAAGCCGCAGCAAATAGGATCATAAATATAACACGCCGCACAATTCAATTGCAAAGCCTGCGTATGAGAGACACAGACACACATCAATTAGCCCTAATGGATCACAGCTCAATAGTTAAGAAAACAAAGCGTGTACACAGAGCAAATTGCTTTATAGTTATACTAAATAATAATAACGTCTTCAATGTAGTACTTTTCTCCTAGAGGTCTCAACGCACTTGACAGCAGAAAAAAGCAGTCGATGCAGTTGTTTTAATAGCAATCATTAAGCCAGGGCTTATTTGAAAATATTCCACACACATTACGTACTAAAAAGGAAAAAAGGACACTAAAACAAAGCAAAGAGCGGAAGATCCACTAAATGTTCTACCGTGTTGTATGCTCTTGGCCAGAGGTGCCAAGTGGAGTACTATCTTTATTTATATACTTGCAAGGATTAGTTAAACGGCCTATGTCACCCAATTCAGTGATGTCATAGCTCTGCCATACCTCCCAAAAATATTTGCATTTGTTTTATGGGGTGGAGCTATAGGCACAGCTAGTTTAGGTAAATCATTTAAGAAGAATGTGTTTTATGTATACTTTTTAAATTTTTTTTAACTCAGTTCCTTGCTTTTTGTCTTTTGAGGGCTGTAGAGCACTATGGTGTATTCATACCCAAAAAACATTCCGAGCGCCTAGAAAAAGAGGGAACAAAATATAGATGGGGATTCTGGTCCCAAACCACATAGAGGGCCTCATGGGTACCATTTTACATTGATCTGTTTAGATTATATAGCCTTAAAGACACAAAAAATGAATCAGTCTGGATTAAATCTCTTTGTGGGTCACAAATCCTATGGATGTTTGTCGAGGCCTGTTAATAAAACATACCCTGAAACAATTTAACTCATTCTAAGACCTTTTAAATAATGGATTTGATCTAAGGCCACAGGATGAAGTCCACTATTATCTATTTTTTTGTAAATAATAACGATGTCTAAAATGCCTATTTTAATGGGGCACATATCTTCTTAATCACTGCCAGCCATTTTCTATAGCCTCAAGTATATCATAATGAGGAGAAAATAGTCCGGTTACGGAGCTGCGTGCCACACTGTATCACATTAAAGCAGCTACTTAGATTTATAGGCACGTCCACTACCTAATTACATTCTCCAAGCACATCTAAGGATGAAGCATATTGCCGCACATTGATCCAGCGGGGTGTGGTGGGAATAAGCAGTACAGAGGGAAGAGAGAGAAGATGTAAGAAAATAAGATTTAAAAGATGAAAGAATATGTAACTTAATACAAATGGATATATATGCAGATTTAAGTGTCTCTTCTGAAGAATAAAGGGTAGGCTTCAGAAGGTGTTGCATCGCTGATCTACTGTTAAGGCTTGTTACTGAAACGGTCAGTCAAGTTGTGTGAGACATAAAATTAGATCAATTATTTGCAGATGCTTAGGAGCGTTACTCAGTTTCATTGATTTTGTGGTAGTTCACTAGGCTGCAATAAAATAATCAGCAACAAATGTTTCCCTGGGTACAGAGTAGATTATAACCCTAGTCTACCAGCTGCTGTGTGAGGATGAAGAGTATGCAGCACAACTTTGTGTTGATAGGAAAGTGAAATGTGACACGAAGGAAGAAGTGTCATGAAGCGTTTAGTTGGAGAGATTATAGTTGCCCAGTGTAATTTACTGTAGAACATTTCTAAAAAGGGAAAATTTAAGAGAACTCCAATTAACATAGTGGCCAAACTCAGCTCTGCCTTAAGTAACAGTGTCAGGCATTCTCTGAGATCTCCAAGATTATGTTCTTATGGACCTCAATGGTGACTTACCTTAGGAGGTGTAGAAAAAGTTCAGAATTCAAGTTTGCTCTGAATTTGGCTACAGTTCATAATGTTTGAAATGTATCACCTCACAAACATTCTCCAGTGAAAAATCTAGATTTTTTTTTACCAGGTCCCAGGTTTGACCAAGTTCACCTACAAAATAATAATTCTCCTGGAACAACACAAGAATCGTCATTTGAGGTATAGGCTAGGGGGAAACATGGATGGTCTGGAGAGTGAAACAAGGAAAACCATCTTGAATTCCACATTCTCTTTCACGTGTCAAAAATACCTAAAGAATTAGCCATGGTGCATACTCCCTCCAAAGCAGAGTTTCCAACCAATGGGTTCTCAAATAAATGGTATAGTCAGTTTAGCTAAACTAGGTTGGCAGCCATGTAGCCACTTTTCAGATAGTGAACCTGCATTTAAAATTGCTGTAAGTTATAGCGAATAAACTGGTTTGCTACAGCTTAGAGTGTAGTGTGTAGACAGGCTTGCCAAATCACTCATGTAAAGACTTTTTTCTTTATTGTATCATTATTTTAACAGTACTGCACTACTTTAAAAAAATGTTAGTCATAATGAAACAGCATAATTTTCCTTCTAAAGGTAGACCCCTATGATCGGGACTTTCAGATGAACAGTCGTCCCACCTTTCAACCGGACGCCAGTTTATTATAAATGCATTATAGAAACAATCCTGCTACTTACCATAACCATGCAGACACCAGCTTGAAAAAGCAAAAGGAGCAGCACTCTGCAACCGACATAAGTAATATATTTGCATTAAGAGATCATTAAATTGAATTTTGACGTTTAGTGCCAGACAAGTAAATTATTACAAAGCAGAGATTTCTCACCCCTCCAGCAGGGAGTCAACAAAGAAATCTATCCTATATCTACGCTGCAAAAATATGCCCTAAAAAGTGCTACGCTAGACAAACAATTTTCTACCTTTAGCATCTATCCAGCGTGGAAAAAATACCATAATTGCTATGCAGAGTTTCTAAGACAGAAAAAATATCTTTTTTTAAGCTTTGGATGTGCTGGGTGTATTATTAAGAGGGCTTATATTGTAAATATCAGAGTCTCCACCCTATTTTACTGAAAAATGCACTAGCCGGTGTTAAATAATTGGTATTCGTTTCAATAAAAGCAGAACTAGCAGCTTTCTCCGAAAATAGATGGAAATGTTCCAGCGAATGCTTAATTTTGATAAACAGGGTAAATAAAACTCATAGGCGTGCAGCTCTCACACACGCTTCATGTATTTTAAAGGAACTTGGCAGGGTCGGGCCTAGAACGGAGCCCCTGCTCGTTTGTGAGAAATGCTAAATTGATGCTTCAAAAGTGTGAGTTGGGGGTTAATGCATTTTGGACGTTTAATCCAATTTACATGAGATTTTGATTTCATTCAACGGAATGCCAAGAGAGGCGGGCATCGGCCGGATTTTCTTATGCTTAACAGGGCCCTAGAAACCCCTGTTTCTTTTTGTTTTTTTTTTTTATATTTATTTACCTTTTTCAACTAACTTCTTGGGCTGTTTCTGTACACATTTTGTAAGTTTCAGGCAAGGACATATCGTTATTCAACTTGCTAGTTGTTGCCAGCACTTGAAAACAACTCGGAGGTTAGTGAATACATGAATTGTTTTGCCAGTGTTAGCATGCAACGTCAGTTGAATCTGGGGAGATAAGTTAACCCTGCTGACCACTCACCTTCTTAGTAAATAAACCCAATTTAGATTTGTTTTATTATCTCGTTATCTCATAACTGTTTTAATTGCTGGTATATACTACACTCTAGGCTTAACATTGCATCTTTCCATTTCACAAATGTTGCAGTAAAATTCACTTCACCTTCATCTGACTCTTCTCTGTGGGTGGAATAACTTTGGAAGAGGTGAAACAAAGGTTTCTACAAGGCATGAATATCCATGAGAAACTTCTCTGCAAAAATCTTACGAATAAATGGTACGAAGCTGAGCTTTATTGGTCAAAATGTGAAGGCTTTTAACTCATCATCCACTATCAGCTCCTTAAAGTAAAATTATCTAAACGGTATTACTCACTCTGATTTCATAGGATGTCTTTTGATGAAATCTAGAATTTCTCTTATAGTTTAAAGCAGTGCATTTGGCTCAGCACTGGAGATTTGCCCCATAAGGGTGAGCGGCTGTTGTCTGGGAAAGACCATCATCCATCGAGGAGATCATTCATTTAACTCATGGACACTTGAGTGGGAAATCATCTGCCACTGTTTATTTTCTTTGCACACCTATGTGCAAACATATTTAGTGATCATTGTCTGAATTAAAAAGGTACCAATCACCTTGATCTGGGTTTTCGTTAAACATAATGTGCTCATTTATTCTATTTTGTCTGTAACGTTCTGCTACCAGGTGTGTATGTTTCCCTGACATAAAGGAGTGCTGAATTCTGAAGATTCCAAATTAATTGCCCGTCAGCATTGGCCGTAGAGAAAAAGACAGTGACGTCCTTCAATCTGTCATAAAAGAGGGGTTTTATCCCATATAGCAACTATTTCTTCCCACTAATGTTTCATGTTGACAACTGTGTTGCACTCTTGATGTGAACAAAGAAATTATATATTTAACACAAATCTCTTTAAATTAAAAGGTTTATAGGACAAACTGACAGATCTAAAGTGTTTATTTTCCATATGATTGGGGGACACTCACACATGTTCTAGTCTGAGTATAAGGATACCTAATAAGGATACAGCAGGAAAATTTGGAGGACCCAGATTATATATATATATATATATTATTACCTTGATCAAGGAGCTTATTTCACACTACTCATTCACACTTTACATTTTTCTGCTGGTCCTATGGGTTCCATCATTACAGATTGTGACAATGAACCATATTAACATGTCACCATTTCAGCTAGTGGCCTTGCCAATGAGTGTCTACAGTGCCAGCCCTAGACTAAATAGCACCCCTCACCAACACGTGGGGGCATGACTAACATGATAAAAGCGAATACATACATGTAAAATACCGTAGTCTTTTAAGTAAAAAAAGAGAGTTAAGTCCTGGCTCAGGAATCATCTCTTTATTCTTGGGCTTTTCTCTTTTGAAACTGGACAGTTCCTAGAGCTGACGCCTTCGTCATTTGCTGCCTGGGAAAACTGGACCTAAGTCTGACCCTGTTGGTCTACGCAAAGCTCGTCTACACTAGGCCACTTATTAGCCTTAGGGCCCAGGTTCTTGCTAACTGTTTAATTCCGGTCACCTACAAACAAGGCTAGATTAAGGATCTTGAGGCCCTGGAGGGCATATGCAAAAGGGGCCCCTCCTTTTATTGCTCCCAATTTATTGCTCCCAATTATTACCATAAATAAAACACAATAAATGTAAGATACCAAAAAAGTTTATTGTAGATTCCCATATTCCTTAATGCTGTCACTATTTTATATTAAGTGTTGAATCACGTAATGTCCCACCTAATCTAGTTTGTATGCAAACCTTCATATGCGCAGCCAATAAAGTGACATTGTGGTGACAAAGGACAGGACCGTTGGCAAGTGGCACAGAACTCCTGGTAAAAACTGTCCCCTTCATATCAGGGCAAAAAATATAATTAGGGCACAATATTAAGAGGAGGAGGTGTCTTTTAGAGGATGGGGACTGAGGGTCACCTACCACTGTGGGCCCCTGGAGCAATCGTTCCAAGTGCCCCTTGGTTAATTTGGCACTGCCTGCAACAGCCACGCGGGTTCGAGCATTGATCGCAAAGAGTGAAGTTTAAACTGCCCTGGATCTGTATTTTGCTTGCAGTTGATTTAGATGCTCTTCCCATGTGACTTATCATTATTATTACTTAGTCACGGAATTGTTTTGTCATTTTCAATGCACAATAAGAAAAATAATAATTTAAAAAATTACAAATCTGTTGTGCCAAACAAAACATAAGATTTCTGGAGATGGATGTCCATGCTTCTCTCTAAGACGCTCTTTAATTTTATCTAAACCCGGATTCAACTTTGAGATAAAAAAAAAAATCACAAGAACAAGATGTCCCTAAAAACAATGTCATTGTCAGACACAGGTAACAACTAATACTGTTGCCTGGAAACAAGCTAAAATAACAATCAAAAGGCAATTTATGCAATGTATAAAATAAACACTCCTTTGATAAACCTATTAATCATAATTACCCTTCAGAGATAAACAGTAACAGTCTGTCCTTCACATGACAGTACTACCAGCTCCGGAGCTGGGAGAATAAAGAGGACAGTTCAGTAAAACTGATAGGATAATAAAGATGAAAGAGCCTTGTTCAAGAACCAGTCTGGCCAGGGACAAAATGTCAAAGCCCAACAATAAAATTTTAGATGTCGGGCTTAACTTTCTCTCCCATTCTAGACTACTGTGAGCATACGGTACTGCAATAAATCTATGGGGTTGAATTCCAATCAAACCTTTTCAAGCCACTTATCTGTGGCAGTAGAATAGTTTCCACATACACTATATGGCAAAAAGTATGCGAACACCTGACCATCACACCTATATGAGGTTTTTTTTACACGCTACGGTCTTCAGCACTTGGCTGCCCCGCTCTTTGAGTGTGCTTGGTCTACCGCTGTGTGGCTGAGCTACTGGTACCCCTAGACACTTTAATCTGACAATAATAGCACCTAGAATGGATCAGGCAGATCTTGCAAGGCAGATATTTTACCTTAGTGTTCTGTGGAGCCTTAATACCTGCTCCCACAGTTTTTCTTTATTCAGATGAACAGAAGCTGGGTTTGGCACTAGTTGGAGGCACTTACAAACAGTACACAATACCATACCTTTAAGGGCTACAAATGGGTTCCTTTCTTCTTAAACATTGTTTGCTGCTTACACACAGCTAGAAGCCCATTCTTCTCAGAAACCCCTATCACAGGGGCTCAACCAGAGAGCAGTTTTGTGACTCTTCTTTCTCCCACCAGATTCCTCCACTCTGCCACAGCGTATCAAAATTAGGCAGTCTGTCTTTAATATTGATTGGACCCTGGGCAAGCATTTACTTGGGGCCCCAACGTTCTCTAACAGCATGGATGGATGGACCAGGCTTTCTTGCTTGCTGGTGGTGGGTGACTGGTCACTATACTTCCGGAAGTGAGTATATAAAACGTGGCTTGGGGCGGTGTATATGTGACTGAATGCTGAAGTCACATGTGTTGACTCTGATTAGGATAAGACTGTGCATCAGTGCAGTCTTCTCTCCTTCTCACCCTAGTGTGACTCTGCGAGAGACACACTCACAACACACACAAGGAGGAGCACAATACAACGCCGATCACAGTGTAAATGAATGATGCGGGGCTGAAACGGACATGGGAGTCACAATCTTCTTTGTTGTTGTTGTGGGCTTAAGGCATTGTGCTGCTTGGGTCCAAGGATGAAAGGCTGCCCACTACATATATTTAAAAAAAAATATGCCAGCCTCAAAGTCATGCAAATAAATTAGATCAAACAGTATTTTTTTTTATCTCATCTGTTCTCTTTGTTTCTTCTCCTCTTTCTCTGTTAATCTCTTCTCTCACTTTTCTCTTTATCGCTCGCCTTTTTCTATCTCTTTTCTCTTTATTTTGATCTCTCTCTTCTTTCTCTTTAACACTCCCCTTTGTACCAGTATGTCTTATATGGGTTTAGGTTCTTGTTTATTTTAGATATTGGCAATATTTATTGTTCATTTTGTATTCACCTTTTTGTAACAGCGCTACTGAAGCTGCTGGAGCTCTATAACTAAAATGTAATACCAGATTTTACTTATCTACTCTGAATTTCTGAGAAGCAGTGCTTTTGCACATTACATCTTCCATCATCAGAATTTTGTATCTAAAATATTTATGCCATGCTGAAGATAATTCAGTGAAGGGTCAGTATATTAGAGTACTACTAAAAGAAGTGTGGTCCTACTAAAAGATTGTTCCTTGAATGACCTCAGACGTTAATTTACACACTATGGAAGAAGGAAGAAGAAGGAGGGAGGGGAGACATGACTGAATCCTCAAATATTACTCAACAGGGAAACATTTCTAATGAAAGCTACAAGAACACAAAGGCATGATTTGAACTTGGAGACAGGAAGGTTGAGGGTAAAGTATTATCTTACAGAAGGAAGCCTTGGTTACCATGCATCCGGGTAAGGCCCTGCCTCAGACCAATTTCCTGCCACTGGCACAACCTTATTCAGTTCCACCTTATTATCCTGCCTTTTGATTTTACCTTTTCTAGTCTGTTCTCCGTGTGGTCAGCATTGGCGGGAAATGTCATTTTTATTTGGTAATCATCGGCAGACTAGATGAGTGGAATTGTTCTTGTCTGCCATTAAATTCTATATTTATATGTTTCTAAGCACTGACATACTTGGTTTAAGAGTAGAATTCAAATCACGCCCCCTCCCTCCTCGACATGAAATGCTTGAAGCCTCTTTCCCCCCCTCCTGCCCTCACCTTTTTGTGTATTTACTTCTCGTTATAGTTTTGTCTCTTCACCAACCTTGGCTTATGAAACGTTTGAATTAATGGACAGCTCCATTGAATACAACCCCAGAAGCAGCCACAAGATGATTATAGTGTCTGATTGGTGGTAAATTGCACTGTTAACTTAAATAAAGCAGTAGAATATCACTTCCATCTTTCTTTTTTCCTTGGGTTGACTTCTCAGGAGATGATGATATGATATATATCCCACAACGTGTCACTCGCAGATAGAATATACCTAAAACACATTTTAGCAACACCAGCAACGACTAACAATGGAAATAAAAAGCAAACATACTGATCTATACCATATATTTATATTAATTGGTAACCATATGGTTATTAGAACTGCAGATTGTACAGTATATGGAATGTGGAGGCTAGTGCAAGGGGTTTAGGATTATTTTGAAATGCATTTACACTATTAAGCTCCCATCCCACTACATTTAGGACAGGTGAAGGTTGGGCTCTTGCTCGGTTTTTGATACATTTTAAAAATTACATTTTAGTTAACAGGTAGCAGGACGAAAGGCAAGGAGAGCCTCAAGGCAAGGGGAAATCTGGAATGATCTTAGAATCAGTTCAGAATGAATCCTAAATGGACACCATCCAATTTTCCCATCCAGGGTACTAGAGTTGAAACATTTTTATAATCTGTTGGACTATCTGCTGATCCTTGAAGTTTTTTCAGAGCAATGTTTCAATCCCTTGGACTAAAATATTAGAGCAGCGCCATCAAATACCATTAACCAATGCAGTGCAAGAGAACCTTACGAACTTTGAACATGGTGGGGGCAATAAAATCAGATGTACAAAAAATGAAATAGGATACTTTAAATTATTCTTCTATTATTAGCTATTCTGTTTTTTGTACCGGTGTACTGTTCTGGTGCACAAATGTCATAAGATGTTTTGGTTTGGTAACGTTTTGCACGTGTATTAAAAGCCTCAATATTCTGTCGTTTCTATAATTGGTTTTTCTAAGGTGTAAGACAGAAGTAGGATCTACAATCCTGGGTGCCAAGGAGGATAAACTTTTTTTTTAGGTCATGACTTAAATATTTTTTTACAGTCAAGTGAAAGAAAGCTGCCCTTACAGCAGGTAATAAGAGAACAAGCGGCTGGTATTGGGAATGAGCTGCCAGTCTGTCAGCAAGAGACGGTAGTAAAAGCTTAGACATGCTAGATGCAGCCCCCTGGGAATCCTATACCCTGCTGATGAGAGACAGAGTTCACAATCAACAGGAGAATACTTATTAGCTTTCTGGGCCGTAAGTAAGAAAAAACAATCAGAGTGAAGAAATCTAGTGAATCTACAGCATTTAAGACCTGCTTGCTCAACATGTAATAGTGTACTAACTACTGGGTTAAAGGAGCAGTTAGCCTTGGACCAGAGGGTCTCGGCAGTATACAGTAAGAGAGAAGATGAGGAAGTGCTGCCTCTCATCCTCATCCTTTACATAGTATTAAGGCTGACACCTAGGGCTGATTCAAGTCTTTACAGCAGACTAAATGAGTGTAATGGTTCTGCAGTCAAATGCTATGTATTAAAGCTCTTCAATTTATTAAATAATAAATAAGGAAGCCTTGCCAAACACTAACTTACATTCACCAGGCAAGCCTAAACACTTGTTTCTCCCATGTAATCATATAGTGCAGGGGATTCTGGGAAGGTACTATTTATTAAGAAACACAAAATACTCTATCGACACATATATAAGGACAGCGATATGTTGGTTGTGGATTTGTAGTCCACAGTTTACCAATGGGCTCCCCCTGTCGCCTATGGGTACGGCTTAAGATCTTAGAGCACAGAATAGGGTTGGGAATGCATGACCTTTGTTTTCTACCTATATACAGCTGTTTTAATCTATTTATTGACAGTTGTACTGTGTGAAGTGCCGCCAGGCACAGATACGTTAAGTGCCTCTTCCCACAATACCTTCAAAAAACTTGTTTTGCCTGCCCTGTGCCTGCCCCGTGCCCTGCTCTGCCTCCACTGCTGCTGCAGCTTAATTTCCATCCTGAGATATAAATATTATTCTAATTTTGGAAGAATTCAGTGTCCATGTTGTTCCTGAATCAAGAAATTTTGTTGCCCTAAAACCAATGCAGCAAAAACGAAATGAAAATGTTGTCCAAGTCAATTTTGTTTGCCATACACAAGTCGAATAGATATATAATACAGCTTCATAGTGTATTTTATGATAGCACTGCATCTCAACGATTAATGTGTGGGGTGCTTTGTGTCAAAGACCTGCTAGTCACCACACCTTCACCAAGACCTCTATGTGTTCGTGATGCTTGTAGATAATAGACTTAATCTGCTAAACTATAGCAAGCAAAACTGTCATAAGAGCTAAGTGCACATGAAATAACACTGCCATTTATTTAAGATGAATAACAAGAAAAAATGATACTACTGCCTCCCTAACCTTTAATTACAGTATAATTGATTGCCTTATTAAGCTGGAACATTTCTGAGGACGGATCCTAACAGGGAACATATTCTTTGAGGGAGTTGTTCGCTGAAAAAAGGGGACAAGTAGCCTTCCCAAGCAATTAAATGAAAACACAAGGCCTTCTAGTGCTAATGGGCTAGGGAATCCTGGGTCATGTTTGATAGATCACCAAGCTAACAAATCCCTCATTTGTCTACCCAAAGCTTCCCGTTGCAAAGACCAGCATTTCAATCTCCACACCTAATTACAAGCCTGACACAACACAGACTGTGTGCCGCTTGTCACTGTGTACTGTGAGGGCGTAATTGGAAATAAAAATGCATCTCTGTTAATAGTCTTTTAATTAGCTCTTCAGGTGAACCATAATTAGAGAGAGGGTCATAAATTTCTGCTTCTTTAATAATAATAAAAAAATCAGATTCAAAGAATGCAATTTTAATGTAATTAGCTCCAAGATAAAAAAAAAATGGAACTTTAATGTTCGGTCAGAACACTCATCAATGTGTATCAATTAAGAGCTATAGGAGAGTATCTCCTGCATTAACCTGCTATTATGGAATCTTTAGGGGTGGATGGAATTCAGATTTAACTACCGAATGCATTGATTCATCTAAAATAAAGTACATGTACTGCTTAACCAGCTGATTGTCCTCAGGATAGAGAGCTGACAATCAGCTCATTGAAAGGAGGGAACAGATGTGTGAGATCCCACCCCCACCTTTGACATCTTAAACTACTGTGCTGCCCTGTTAGATCTAACATTCTTGGTGATCTGAAGGTCCCTGTGATTAAAGATATAGCAAAACAGTGGCTTCCAAGCTTTTTGGAGAGATTCATTTCTTATGAGGACAAAGCAGAATACAATACTAAATAAAAGTAGATGGTATTAACCCCTTAAGGACAATGGGCGGTCCCAAAACCCATTGAAAACAATGCATTTTGAGCCCGTACATGTACGGGCTTTGTCATTAAGGGGTTAAGAGGCTGATGGAACCTGCATGCCCTTGGTTAGATTTCTTGGATGAATGGAAGAAAGACTTCATCCTACAATACAATTTTTATACTCCTTTGCAATATCAGCAAGCTAATTATTCATGCCCCCATTGGATCATTCCTTGGCCATGTTAGTGTCTTTAAAAAATCCTCCAAGAGTTTTGTCTTGTGTGTAAAAACATATCTTCATTGCACTTACATTTGACCTATACCTAGTGTGAATAAATGTATATGGAACAAGGAATATGAACATTCCTACCTCTTTTCTTTATTTACCATTTGGAGGAAGCTCTGATGCTCTTTATTAGCGAAGAATTAGTGCCACTGAGCTCTATAATTTGCTCCCTTATTGTGTGCCGTATGTAATCCACATTGACTGCAAGACAGCATATAGGCAGCCCTAAGATACAATATGATGTTATATCCTGGTGCCGTCCAAGCGCAGGTGCTGCTGAGGACTCATAGAGGAAGCATTAGGAGGGGTAGTTGCATAAACCTCCACCTCAAGACCATGGGGGCCAAAGGGACAGCTGCTGTGGACCCCTAAATTAAGCCAGGGCCCAGTACGGCTCTTCCTTTTGCTAGATGTTAAAAGATGGCCCTCTATTCATAGTTACAATCTATTTTTGTTATCATGCACAATCATGTATGATTAGCATGCAAATTGCCTTGGAACAACACTAATAACATCTTGTAGTTGGCTGTGATTCTTCTGGTTTGCATTGTCTTTCATAATTTTCTTTGTTAACCATTTTCCTCCTCTCTGTCTCTCTTGAAACATCTTGCATGTATTAAAGAAAGTACATACAGTTATGGCCGTCGTGAATATGGGCTTAGAATCCATAAAGAGAATTGTGTAACCGAAGGGGCGTTTGTTGCTCATTCTGCCTAAAGTTGACCTGTCATCCATACATGAGAAACAAATCTCATATAGAAGGGGAAATGCCTTTTCATGATAACTGTTTTTACATTGTTCTGAAATTGCTTGGAAATACATATATCAAAGAAAGTTAAACCTAAAGTTGCAGACATGGTTGATTATAATTTGAACATGATCCGCGCTTGCCTGTGCACATCTGTAATGGGCTAACCAGTTGAATGATGAGGCATTAGAACCTAGAGATGCATCCATTGCATGTTAAAATGGAAACTCTCACCACCGTGTACAAAGTTTTATAAACTTTTATTTCTTTTTTTTAACTTGGTAAAGATATTTTATTGGAAACACATTGTTACAGGGAAGAACCAATATGTACAATACATTCCAATACAAATGTCTGCATACTAAGTGTATATGACAAAATATAGCGTTTAAATCTATTACTGATTACATATTCTCTACCACGTTCTGCAAATTTACATCAGGCCTCATATCAGAATATTGACTATTACAGCTGACGCATACTTTTTTACTATTATTATTATTTGCTTTCATACTACCTCAGGAACAAAATAAAGAACTTTTTATTTTGCTGCCAAGAACACTGCGCCGCTGCACCCGTGTTGGAGCAGCATTTGACCTTGGATCCTTTGAGTTTTCCTGTTTTTATATCACGCAATTGTCATTTTAATCTGCAAAACTCCTACCCTGCCTACATTTTAGCAATATACTGGATCTTTATAACCATATACTTTCCATTATGCTACACAAACCAAAGTCTTTTTCAAATAAATTATGTATGGTGCAAGTGGGCACCTAATAATCTTTGTGTCTACGGTGGCACCAGATTTTAAACCTGCCACGGTCACCGCATCCTACTATTACTAAAACAGATGTAGGTGAGTTTAGATTTCAGATAATTATATTAACATTTATATGATTCACTAATTTAACCCTTCAACAGTGGAGAGTGCATCATGACATAAGTCATTGTTAACCACTATGGGTCTTCAGCTAGCGTTTCAACTACGTCCTGTGGTTAGAAAAAAGGGTTAAGACGGCATGGCAAAACATCAGACATATGGTATCTGTAATGAGAAATGGACACTTTGAGTGGTTTCCTCTTAATATCATCATTAACCTTACACAGATGCTGCGCTTCATATAATTTAAAATACTCCTGGCGTTAATTCTGGAAATCGTTTTCTAGTGCCAGCATACTTGCAGTTAAGAGGAGAAGGATGTAGCGAGAAAATACTCCAGTAATTCCGCACATAGCCTGGGAAATACTTGCACTGCCCTAATGTGGAACTTCAAATAAAGAGGATAGATTATATATTTTCATCAGGAGATGAATTGGTCATATTACCAGGCAGCTTCATTGAATGAATGAATAAGATGAGAGTTCTTGCGGTTAAAGACATGCAGGGTGCACGTTGTGACCTCAGTTCAAGATCCGTTGCCAGATTAAGGGGCTGATGTTATTAGACAAGATAAATAAAGCAATATTTCCTCAAGGGGAGATGAGCGATATATCTGGCAAATTACATTTATATTCAACAGCATGAGAAGTGTTATTGGCTGCATGACAGGAGTGTGGTATTGGACACTAGGGTTTCACAAAAGAAAAAAGTATTATCAAACCTATGTTAGGAGAAAAAAAAATTACAAAATCCAATCAGATACCTTGACCTGGCAATACGACTGAAATTTCCATAGCAACTTCAGATGCTAGGCATTAGCATTTTCATTTGCAAAATAAAAGGTAAATGAAATACAAATAAATACGTTTTGCTCCATGTGAATCCTGAAGTAATATTTCCCTGTATATAACAAGGAAAATAAAATGGCTAAAGGTTCAAATGGAAAATGATTAGACTACAATGGCCCACACATGTATGGCTGACAATGAGCAAAGCCAATTTGCAGCTGATTTATCACCATGGATGTCTAGGGAGCTCTGCCTACTTGAACGATTCGGCTGCTACTTTTTATCTTCAAAAATGTTCTTTTTTTTGTGATACTGAGTGATGCCTGTATTGAAAAAAGGACCACCATTACATGGTAGGCTTCATATCTCTGCTGGGAAAATAGAATAATTTTAAGAGTTATCAAGGGATACGGATTATCAAAAAAAATATTGCTAGAAGCCAATATGGTTTTCAGGGCCTCTATCAGAAATATTGGTGCCCTCTCCCAGGCACCAAAAACCTTTGGCTCAGCCCTGACACTCTAATAAGCTGACACACACTCAAAACAACAATACACGCTGACAACCACACACGCACATGCACCATGCACTAACATACTCTAACACCATACAGTAACAGACACAGATGCTAATATCATACGCTCACACACATTACCTTATAGTAACACACACATGCTAACACATGCTAATACTGAAGAAGCATGGCCCATAGCAATAGTCTAGCATTATGCCTGAGTGGGGGTTTTGGTGGAGCTGTTTATGGGGACAGCGGGCCTCTGTTATGCCAGTGTCTCTAATGATGGTGCTCGCTTCATTTACTGGGGGCCAGGGTGCTGTGCACTCGTGGGGCAACTTCAAAGCAGCCCTGTGGCCAAGAAAGAGGATAGGATATTATGGAAATGTAACTAGAACTAAAACAGTGGCCTAGGTTGTCCATCTGGATGGAATAGCTTTGAATTTATGGGCCTATACTTCTCAACTATATTAGTATTTCAGACCAGGGTATTAGATATAAATAACCTCATGCACAGGCACCATCTGACTTTGTTTCTGAGGAGCCCCATGAGAATGCTGCGAGAATGCCCTTGCAGCTGTGGTGGATTGAAGTCGGTGAATTCAACGTTCCACTTTAGAATTATACGTCTGATTAAAAGTCTTACCCACCTTCACTGCGGGAAATTGTTTAGATGCTCGCCCCCCCTAAATATAGGCCAGTCTGTTCCAGGCTGGCTAGGCCTGCATTTCAGACCGCTGAAAACTCAGTCTCCATGACCTACGTACATATGTAAGTATATGTCACTTTCATTTAGGAGAAATGCTTAGAGAACATTCTGTACTAGCTGTATAATGTGAGCTGAGTTGGAAATGAAAATAAACTCTGATAAGGACCAATCTAGGAACAATTTATTTCAAGGATATAAGACTACCTGGAAAATCATATTAATGGAGCTATTATGGTTCCTTCGTGTGAGAGAGGAGAGGTCCCCTGAGTGATGGGTTTGCACTTCAAACCCCAAATGTGTGTGGTTTGATTGAAGAGATTGGGGCCAGTCTTACAATTGAAAAGAGCAATCTCATTAAGTAAGTCCTTAAATCAGATTTCTTCTGATGAAACTGTGGCAGATTTCCAAGCCTGGTGAATCTGCAGAACACAAAATACATTTTAACAAATTCAGAGGATGCAACTAGATCAATGAAAATACTTTTCAGAGTTGGATCCATCCAAAGGAATGTGACTAGCTACCTACTAAGAGGTTGAACTCTCTGGGGAACTATTAAATACTGATGTTTAGAACAAGAAGTTCTTTTACACATATACCTTAATACTGCCCTACTCATAATACTCATAATACCTACCTACTCATTTGAGATTCAACCAATTATTTTGAGTACAACTTATAGAAACAGAGTTGGATTTTGCTAATTTCCAATATGTTAACATACCCAGAGAAGCTGTCAAGTTCTTGTAATATAGAGTGAAATGCTTCTTTAAGGTTTCTATTGTTTTTATATGATTTAACCTTCAAAGAATAAAAGGACGTACCTCTTTAAAGCAACTCTGTCATCATCAGCATGACAAACTTTACATCAAAACACAAAAGGATGTGCTGCTTTGACATTGCCTTTTGCTAAAAGTTAAACCATCATCATGCCTCCTATAGATATTCACCATGTTGACAGGTTCTGTCCTTTCATTCATTATAGGGAGGATAATACGCAACCTTTTAAGTTGGAGCTGCTGAAGAATACAAAATGGCAGCTGCATCAGCAGGAATCAAATGGGTGCCATTTTGTAAATTAGTTCTAAAACCTCATTTATTCACTATCTTTACCCTTTTTAGGACATTTAGAGTGTACGTGTTATACATGAGTACGAAATAACTTTTACTCCATTTAAAATGTTTGTGTGCAGTGTATGATTATTAATGAATTTTTGGATTTTAATTAAATCTTTTTATTTTACTGACAGTTAACCCATGATGGGAGCACTAGTGATTATAAGGCAGCCCTGAGGCACCTTTTTTCTGACACTAATAAAAAGAGTGGACACTCAGTACTGTAGCATCAATAAACTTTATTATTCAAACTATACAAACACAGGACCATAAGCAAGTCATAGTTGACACATTTTACTCATAAGCACTTATAATATATTTTTGGGGATACGAGGAAGGAAAAAAAGGAACTGAACTTTAAAAATAAAATTTTATGCAACATTCTCAGAGACAGCATTATGTTTCAGTGGAACTGAAACAACTCAAAGCAACGATCACTAGAAATAAGAAAATAAAAATATATATTTATATATATATATATATTCCTTTCCTATAATTTTATCTACCGCACAGAAGAAATACAGTAAATCCCTGCAGATTGTGCAAACTGAAATATTAGTCTCTGTGCCCCTAACTGTATAATTTAATATAAAAGTGATACCGTGTGGTAATTATACATAATATGGATGGATTATGAGGCAGCCAAATTCACAGAAGAAGTACAGTTGAGTTAAATGCCTTTAACGCAAGAGCTTAACTACAATAAATTCACTTTTAATAACCATTTAGTACGCACTCAACATATATGCACTAGCTGATTAAAACTAAATTGAAAGCGTGTTTACGAAAATGGTTTCCTGACAAACCGGTGCTCTGCAGACATAAATCGTGTCTTAAATTAAACTGAGGGAAGCCCGCAGACCTCGGCTATTAAATCAATTTACTGGACAATGATAAAAACACATCTTTTATTGTTATCATCAGTATCATACAAACAACATTGCATTGCAAAGTATTCTATACGTCTTGTATAATAACATCTTGTACGTCGAAGTTATCATAATTTACAGCCAAAAATTACTTTTTAAGTAATAAGTAAGATTACCAGCATAAGGATTATATGCACCTTAAGTGGACTAATTACGTTACATTTACTTATAGCGTGCCACCAGTTTCTGTAGTGCTGTTATAATGACGGGACAGTGAAAATTAACAATATCATTATATATGACGGTATACAAATTAAGAATAATAACACATGCTGAGCTGATACAGCAGCAATCGAGCAGGAAAATGCATTTTGGCGCCAGCCTGGCCAGGCATAACTTATTCTACAGTGAGTTTTACTTAATTTCTTTGCATTTTTATTTGTTTATTTTTTTGTATTGTCTACTTATTATTAATTGTATATTTATACTCTGTGAATATATTTTTTTGATTATTATTGTATGTCTTTATTGCTATTTTATTTTATATATATATATTTTTGTTTAATATGTTTATTTTTTCTTTTAATAAATTGTATATTTTTATATTAATACTTTGCTGGAGCGCTGTCTTCTTTCCGTTAAAGTTCAAAACATGTAAGACTGGGTCATCCAGACATATATAGACTTCATGATCAAGATGAAGAATTATCTGCTTATCTGGGTTTAAAACCAAAAAATTATTTAAAGGGGAGCATACGAAACCAGCTAACTAAAAATTATGTAAAAACAAACACAGGAAGAGAAAAAATCTGGATAAAAAGACTTTGAAATTTGAGGCCCATACGAATGGAAGAGTCTTCACCATTAATTCATTGATAACATGTAATACCAATAATATTATTTATTTACTGACGTGCCCCTGCGGTTTGCAGTATGTGGGCAAGACCACAGGACTGCTCAAAACCCGCATTGCAGAGCACGTCAGAAATATAAAAAATCAAGTTACCAATCATTGTGTATCATCCCACTTTAAAGAGCATCACAATCCCGACCCCAATTTAATGTCATTTCTAGGAATCCAGAAAATAAATAAAAATTGGAGAGGGGGGGGATTATGGCAAATAATTAAGTTGAACAGAGATGAAGTGGATGTTCGAAATGACCACCATTTCCCCTAGGGGTCTAAACCTAGATTTCGAAATCAATGAATTTCTGTGATGGGGAAGACTCTTCTTAATATGGACCAAATAGTATGAAATTTTTTTATAGATAACAATAAAGGGTTGAATTATACTCAGTCTGTTATACAAGATTAAATATGTGTTGTATGTATCCATTTATTAATCAATTTGTATATATCTAGTTTTGGATTTATTATTGAATTTTAACGGTACCTGTTAGTATTTCCCCTTTTCCAAAATGGCTGCCGTATTTTGCCTTGCATAAGAGCCTTTATAATGGGTGATGCCCACATTGGACTCAGTTTAAAATACAGCCGATTGGAAGGGACACTTTGAAGGTTGAACAAGGACCTAGGACTTAGGAGAAACGAGAGGTTGCACCGGAAGTGAAATCCAGGAAACTGGAAGTGACCTACCAGAGTCCACATACCGGAAACCGGAACTGACATGTCGGAAACCAGAAGTCTGTGGAATTGGCGCCGAAACTAGTGTTAGGCACATTATAAATATGGAACCAAAGGATAAGGACAATACACTTGCAAAAGACAAAGTTGAAACGCATTGTGTTTTTAAGTATACTGTATTTTTATATTTGGGGAAATATAGGTTTTTATACCTAGTTCTCCTTATTTAAAAAAATAAAAGAATCCAGAAGGAAAAGAACTGTGTGGATCCTTTACTGCCTGGAGTGGGTTCAGAAGCAAGGCATCCTTTCGTTTACACCCCAAGTGGGCACCCTGAGCTTTTTGTGTATGGGTATGAGGTGTTAGAATGAGCCTGTGTGGGCTAGTGTATAATGTTAACATATGTGTATGTGAGTGTATACTGTTAGTGTGTGTGCGTGCTTATTACTGTAAGGTGTTAGGTGTGTATGTCAACATATGTCATATGTGTGTGTGTATATGTTAGTATTTTGCATTAGCGTGTGTGGGGATGTGTTTGTGTATGGTGTTAGCATAATTGTGTCTGCTGGCATATGGTGTTAGAGTGTCAATGGCGAGCTTAAGGTTACTGGACTCTGGGAGAAGGTAAAAGAGAGGTGGGTGGAGAGGAGGGAGTGTGTGGAATAGTGTATCTATATGATGTCAGTGTCAATCTGTGTGTTAATGTATGGTGTTAGAGTGAGTTTATGTTAGTTAGTGCATGGTGTTAAAGTGAGTGCTTGTGTGTGTGTTACAGTGAGTGGATGTTAGAGCAATCTGTAGGCAAGGAGCATATTCCATTGTTAGTTCCCAAGTGGAAAGGGAAATTGCCTCACATTTTGGTTCTGGAGTTCTCTTGTGGGCAGAATCAGACTGATATGTTAATGCAGATTTTTCCTCTGTAATTGCACACCTGAGCTTAAACTTGAAACACTCCTGAGTGACAAGGCACCATACCGCAGCTAGAAAGCGGCTGTCCTTTCTCGATTTAATTGGTCTTGAGCTCATTTTTATGTTATCTGACCTTACTTAGAGTTAGTGGTCCAGCTGCACACCTGATTCTGCTATTTCATAACAACTACTTCAGCTCTTATCCTATAGAAATGCACAGCTGCTGTTTGTCCAATCACTTACACTCTCTCTTTCTCGTTCACTCTCTAAATGTTTCCCTACCTTCTCTGCCGACCACTTCCGCATCTTCTTCTTCTTCTTCTATCTTCTCCCTTCTCTTCAATCTTCAATCCTTAATCTGCTATCTTCTTTCTTTGTCCACATTTCCGTGGACATAACCTGGCAGCAACTTCTGCCAAAATGACAGTGTTGCCAATCGGGGAAGAAAACATCACCGCAATTGCCACCACGTTTCATCCTCAGTCCACATGAGGGTAAAATGACGCCGATTGCGGTGATGTCCTCTCAATCCGATCCTAAAGGGCATTATTTATTATTTTCATGTTGAAGTTAATGAGATGCATTAGCAGCAAGTCTTTTAGAGTTGTGATTTGAAATTGTTTGCTTGATACTTGCTTGGTTTGTGCAGCTGTAGGTGAACATGCACACCCTTCTTCCTGCATCATGGAGAGCTGAAGGACCTGCTGTAACTGGTCAGTTACTGAGAAGTAGAGATGCATCATGTCTCCTTGAAACGTCATCTCTGTGGCGTCTGCTGCATCACCTTGCTACATAGCCACAATCTTATAGATCGTGAAGCTACTACTAAACCGTAGCTTTACGATCTATAAGCTTGTGGCTATGTAGCAAAACCAGCATATTACTTCTTTAGTTTTATGCAAAATAGGACCATTATCACTATCCAAACCCGCTGTGTCTTGAATTTAGTTAAATATAGCGTTTTATAATATATATATAAAACACTTTATTGATATATATATATATATATATATATATATGTATTCATTGTCAGCCCTTCGTTGATAAATGAGAAGTGACCCAATTCAGGCGGAGTGTTGGGCAGTTAACTTTCATAGTCAGACAAGGTTGTGATCTTGCAGAACTGAGAAAAATCTGATCTGGTTAAAAGCTGTTCCATGTAAGATCAAACATGACACATGTTACCTGTGGCACTATTTTTTAAATTATTTTTTTCTTTTGGAATAGAGGCCATTGCCATTTAAAGCAGTATGACTTTTCATGTACTGTATATGTATGCTTTTACCTTCAAGCTTTATACAACAAATCAAATAAACACATTAGATTATTTTTCAAAAATGCTATACAGTGACTAAATAAAGTTCAGTTTCAAGGGTGTTTTGAAGAGAATATGAGACCTCTCTTAAATCTCTTCATTGTCTTGCCTATCAATGGGCAGAATTCCATGATCACACAGTCTGGAAATGTTTCATTAATATGCTACTCCAAATTAGTGGTTGAAGGCAACCAAAAGTTGCTTTGCTAACTAGAATGTCAGATTTGGAATTTTGTTTAAACACAGATGAGCTTATAATGCTCATTTATTTTCTCCAGATGAATCATGCTTCCAACAGGCCAACTCTGAACCATTTAGTAAATTTTTGCTTTTTTTAATGTTGCTTATGTACGCTTGTACTGTTTACTTTATGGAAACATGAAACATGAGCAAAGGCTGTGAAAAATTGTCTTTATTGTTTAACCTTTTGATCTTTTATTATAAAAACACAAAAATACTCTCATGGATATCAAACAATTGCAAACACAACACAGGTTTAAGTGAAAGATATATATGGCAAAATATTTGGCATCCCTGTGAATTCATACGAGAAAAATCTATTTAAAGTATATCCCCACTGATATTTTACATTTATACCCACCCACACACACACACACATATATATATATATATACATACATATATATATATGCACACATACATATATATATATATATATATATACACATATATACATATATATATATATCTATATATATATATATTAAAAAATAATTACAAAAAAATAATCTTATAAAATCAATGTGGCTGAAAGTACAGTATATCCAAACATTAATCTAGAATTACCTGATTACCTGGAAACTAATCAGTTATTTGTATAATGGATTAAATATTTCAATAAGATTGGCAGCAGCAACATCAAGCAACATCAATTTACAGACACAGATGAACTACAGATATTACTACAAGGTATTGTTTATAAACTGTCCTTACAAATGCCAAAGCCTGAATATACAGACATACATACATACACATGCACATTCACACATAAACATACTGGCTTACATTTGACATTGTAGCCACACATTTACTTTCCTTTAGACGCACTTGCTCTATCATACATGAACTTTCAAAATACAAAAACACTCTCTTACCTTTCTCCCCAATCTCTAACATTTCTCCTTCCTCTTCCTTCCCCATTCTCCTCATATCTTACCTTTCTCCCTCTGGTTTTCCGATTCTTTTTCTTCCCATCTCTTATCCTTCTTCCCTTCTCTTAAAAAAAATCTCTCTGCTTTCTTCTTCTTTAGGTCCTGTGCCACAGGCTGTGGTGGAAGTGCAAGGTCTGTTCATTCAGCCCTTTGCACTCTTGTCGCTGTGCACATGGCTTCCATGATAAGAGCCGTCATATCCCGGTGCTCAATCGGCACACATTCTGGAGAGCTGAACCAGAGGTCTAAAGGTGCATGCCAATTCCCACACAATGTATTTAACTTACTTTCTGACTGCCCTGACATTTTAGCTTTTGCTTCAGTACTGCGCCTTAGTCACTAGTTACCCTGGAAAGCTTGTTTTAAGTCTTTCTTCATTGTATCTCCTGTAACGGAAGCAAAAGTGCGCATCAGTTATTGCCCGCTGATATAATGCTGCATGTAGGGTTTCCTGAATCATCAAATGCATGGTGATGCCATGAGCGGCCACTTGACGTATACTGTACATCAACAGAAACAACCTATTTTGGCATTATCAGGTATACCCTGAGCCTCCTTGGCAAATTCCAGATATTCATAGTCTATTATGCATCAGTGGTATTTCCTATATATCCAAAACATTCTGTGTATATCCTCAAAACCAACACTTATTTATGATTGAAAATGGCCATGTTTTTTTTATTGCATGAAAAGATACATTTGATTGATCCATAGCTATGGGCAAGCACTTACTGTATGGCAGAAGGTCAATTGTCCAAGATTAGGTGAAATAATGCTGTGATAAGTATGTAACGGGTTTTTGGGTAGACCCACCAATATCTCTGTGGTCCTTTACCTCTTTGTGCTCTGCAGGCCAATCCTGAGCCTCCTGGGATACATAACTGTGGCAGTGCCTCCACCCAACGGAGCATCCAGGGTATGGATATGAGCTCCCGTTGGGAACATAGCCGAGTGATTAATAAAACTGACACAGGGCTAACTTAAAATTAACATTGTATTGCACAGCAAAACACTATGCATAAATGCAACAGAAAACGTGAAATATAGTAGAATGAAATATACAGAATATGAAATATACAATACAAGGTTCACCCACCCACAACAATCACTGCGGCCCACCCTAATCTTCGCCCTAGCGGCCGCTGGGTACCTTTAGTTGGTGCACATAACACAGTTGGGGCCCATGAGTAACTTACTCCACAGTATGGGTTGAATTATATTGGAAACTTCAGTATGTCAGTGGGACTGGAGATCAAAATCTTTTATTGGTGTGTGGCTAAATTCAGGGTGCCCTGTTGTGGAGACAGGGGGAGAGGTTTTAGGCGTACCACTCTACCACCTGCAATCAGGGCAGTTCAGCCTTTAACCTCTTCACTGCCAACTCTGCTGCAAACAGCTCTGTATCTTGGACTGTCTGCTGGAAGATTCTGCCAGGATGCTGCAGCACTCCTCTGAGCATGGATTTCAAGCAGGCCTCTGGTCTTAGGCCTCTCTCACTCTCCTTCTCTCTCAGCAAAGGTCCTTCACCTCTGGCATCGCCATCTGTTGGTCACTCCATAAGAACTGCAGGTGAGTCAGTGAAACAGCAGCAATCACTAAAATCCCTTGAGGGGTTACAAGTAGAATGAAGATATAAAGCTAGAAGTCCAGAATGAACAGAGTACTATTTGACCTAGTCTCTTAGCTCTTAAGGCAAATTGCTGTAACTCCTGATGATCCCAACCCATGGGCATAACTAGAAAGCACAGGGCCGTGATGTGAAAATTCCCCCCGGGCCCCCCAACTTTAGCAGCTAGTCTGTGCCTTATTTGCCCTTGAATGTAGTGCTTGGTTCCTTTTTATAGTGTCATTTGTTAGCGCCAAAGCTCTAACGGATGGCGTTTTGCGCGTTCTCCTGTAATAGGTGTAGGTGTACATGTTTTGTACGCATCTTACCACTAGTAGGCGTACGGTACGTACGCGTGTCAGTCCTACGAGGCCTGGACTGAAGCCTCACGATGGAGCTGTGTGTCCCTCCCATGGATCCTGCAGGTAAGACGCGGCGGTGGTCGCGACCCATTCATACACGCACACAATTACACATCCATGCTCAAACATACACACAATTACACATACATGCTCACACATACACACAATTACACATCCATGCTCATACACACACAATTGCACATTCATGATCACACACAAAAGTACACATCCATGTAGTTACGCCAGTGCCCCAACCCCTGCTCAAGGCTTTGAGCCAACAGGAGTGACTGCTGACCAATTTTAAAATATGGCAAAAATGATCAATGACAGGTCCTGATTTATGAAGCAGTAAGTAAATGCAGCAATAATAAACTCATTTCAGCTTTATACAGTATAACAACACTGTTGAATTAGACAGGGTGGAAACAATTCAAAGTGATTTCAAGCAAAGCATTCAGCCTTTTAAAGCATATGTCTGTAGTTTAACATAAGAACTTTGATTGTGACGTTAAACAATATTTGGGAATCCAAAATTGTTTACATTCACAAAACCATTTTAAGGTTTAATCTAGTTCAATAACATAGTTAATAACACAGTGTTTTTTCACTCTCTGTGGGTGTCAGAAAGGAAATTGAAATGTTTATTGCAGTAATATTTAACAAAAGTGAAGAAAAATTTATGTCTGGTAACAACAGTTTACAATTTTCTTTCTTGACAGAAAAACACTCTTTTTCATAGATTTTTCATATGTAAAAGAACACAGAATGAACAAAGAATTTAGCTGCGTATTGGTGGGAGGTTGGTGCTCAACCTGCACATACTTTCCAATTTTCTCGATTTTGCCAGGTGAGTCCCCGCAAAATGTTGTCCTGACATGGGTCCTGCTCATGCATCTCTCACCTCTGTCGTTGTCAGACAATTTCCTCAGTGACATTGGGCCTTCAACAGGCTTCTGTGGATAAGTAAAGTGTGTCTGGATCACTACATAATGATAGGATTCATGCTGTACACTTTTCAGTGCCAGGACCACTATCTAATTATAGGAGTCATGCTGTACCACCATCTGCGTCTGTGTAATGATGGGAGATGTGATATACCACTGATAGGCTCAGTATATATTGATGGGAGTTATACTGTGCCAATGCCAAGCTCAGTATACAATGAAGAGATTTATGCTGTACCACCCTTAGTCTCTGGCTTACTATATAATGATGGTATGCTGTATCGCTGTCACTGTCTGGAACAATTTACAATGATGAGAGTTATGCAGTACAACATTCAGTAACTGGATAACTACATAATGATTGGAGTTGTGGTGTATTACTGTAAGGCTCAGTATATATTGGTGGGAGTTATAATGCACCACCTTCAGGCTCATTGTATAATGATGGAAGTTATGCAGTACAACTATCAGTGTCTGGAACACTATATTGTAATGGGATTTATGCTGTATAACATGTACTTTACTGAAAGGGTAGTGGATGCATGGAATAGCCTTCCAGCAGAAGTGGAAGATGCTAATAAGCAAGCATGGGATAGGCTTAAGCCTAAACTAGATGTAAGATAAGGCCAGGGACTAAAGAAGGTATTTAGAAGTTGGGCAGACTGGATGGGGCAGACTGGATCCCCCTGCCTGATATAGATGTTGTGATGCAAATGTTTTGACCGCATGCCAAGGATGCGTGGCAGTGTTGGTGGGAACTTGGTAATATATTCTGCACCATAATAAAAAGGCGGGGGTAAATTTTGCTAATTATGTAGGTTGGGCTGAGTGAGTGGAGCTTTGGGGCAATGGGTGTGGTAAATTTTCAAGTACGTAACTGATAGCTGTCCCTGGAAAATCTTTTTCAAAGGATGGCCGCTATGCCTGCAGTATTCCAAAAGAAGTAGCACCTCCGTTAACTCAGTGGCAAAATAAATGAGGCCAACAACTGCAGTCTTGGTTTGGGCCTATTCCCTTTTCCATTTCAGACTTGCTGCACTTTACTAGCTTTACCAGCCAATCCTATGTGGATTTAAGTATGATTAGCTGCAGTGGCACACAAATGCTAATATATATCCCAGATAAACCCTACGTGGGTATCATAAACTAGCTGTAAAAATAACGGCATGAGCTAATATTGATAAAGCAGCATGGCTGGCTGTGTGTTCCATACAACGCTGCACAATGGCAGAGCACTTATCTGCAACATCATAGAACCATGCTGAGAAGCCGTAATAAATGAGCCATAATTAAGGAAAGTGAACAAGAGCTGACTTATCAATTCAGAATGCAGCACAACGAGGATTTTTGTGTAAGCCTTATTACTTCCCCACAATGCCTCTGGTGAGACATGACCTGAATCTATGAATCCATTCTCCATACAAAGAAATAACAGTCCTAATCGATATGCTAACCTTTTCCTTTTCTGCTCTTTTCTTTCTACGTCCCTCCAAAGTAATGCTTTGCAGGTCTCAGTGGTGGGGAGGAGGGACAAGTCACCGCTGGCTGGATGTCTTTTAAGTCCCTTTTCTGCATGAAGGGGGTTCTATTTTCAAAGATTAGCATATTTCTGGACCAATCATTCTCGCATGAAATGAGATCACAGTATGAACAGACATTTCATCATCAAAATGAAAAAATACACTCCTTGCGTTTCTAATGTAAACACGGTGTTTTTCTCCCTTTACGTTATCCAGTACACTTCATCCATTCCCTGAAACGTTGAGCCATCTGCATTCAGATTGTAAGCACCACCAGTGATTCTGTGATTTTAATTTATCTTACTGGCTCTGTTGTACCAGTGCTATGGAATCTGCTTTATAAATAAATGGAATGTAATAGCTAAAAACTAACACCTGTAATTTACCATTTCATATCAGGAGGAAGGCAATGTGTGTAAATAAGTAGTTGATTTTGCCGCTATAACCCTTTCCAAAAAATAGCAAACAGGTCCTTGTGTGAGACGACAATAACAATGGTCTTTGATGCTTCGTGTTATTATTATTGTTGTTATTTTATACAGCCCCATCATATTCAGGAATGCTGTGCAATGGATAAGTAGTGCATCACATAACAATTAGGATTTACAGAAACAAAAGGGCTCTAGAAGGTGGTGGAGGAACATTATACAAAATAGGTGGAAATGCAAATGTCTGAGGAGGCCAATGGAATCCCAGACATTTAGAACATGTATAAAATAACTGACGAGTAAGTTAGGATATGGCGGGAGACACTGGACAGCAGAAGTAACGCTAGGAGAGGTTGTCACATCACCTCCTCTAGATTCTCAGCAGATCGTCCATGTCATTTTTCTGTCCCATACCCATGGTATATGACTTATGAGGGTATAGTTCTCTGCATTGTCCTTTGTGTTCTGGTAGTAGTGTTGGTAAGGCGGCACATTTTTCTGTAGTGTGCCATATAATATCTCGCTGATGACGCTGTTAATGTAGGGATGCTCTACTGTAAGCTGATAACAGATGGACCTCAGTTATAAAATCATTTTGTTTGCATTAGCCATGCTGCAGTTGACAAATTAGGTAACCCGATCAATCGTTATACACTTAATTTCTGAAATTAGTTTATATTTAATCATGGTGTTTGAACCAAATTCTATATTGAAGTGGAACATGAGAAATTTTCATGACACATACACATACATCTGGTTTTAAGGGCAGCTATTCCAATTGATAGGCTGTCGAAACAGATTGAAGCACCACAGCATGAAGACCTTAGGGTGGATCAGGAGTCTAGGTCATTGTCTGCATTGTGGTGTCCAGCCTATTGGGCAGAGGGGAATGGACATTAAAGGAGCAGGTGGTGCTGGTCGTTTTAAACCCATTCAGGTATGTGACTGGGAATTTAAGCCAGAGTATCCCCTTACTCATCTGACTTAAACAGAAAATGCATGTCGATGGCCTGGATTTAGGTCCAATCCCTTGCATCTATACAGAGCAGCAGCACTAGATCCACAGGAGCATCAGCCATTTGGGCAGATACCCTTGATGATTTGGTGAATATCACCCAAACTCCCTAAAGTCAGACTGGCAACTCTGAAATGGTCAAAGCCTACCTTGAAGCACTGCCACTACCTCTTACTACCGACACTCTAAGTTATTGGGATCAAAAAGCTGTTATCTGGTCAGGCCTTTGCTCAGTTAAGCTTCTTTCAAGCCCACCCACCAGTGTTCAAAGCGAGAAGGTTTTCTATGTATGGATGTGTCTGTCTGCAAGTGCCTGCCCATGCCCCGTGCCCTGTGCCTGCTCCTGTTGCTGATCCTTGTTGCATCATTTAATCTGGGGGATCCGTTCTTTACATTTTTGTATATTGTGAAAATTCAGTCCTGCACAATGAGAACACATTATTCTCGTTGTCAATTTTAATATTAGTTTAAATTTCCTTTTTTCTCCATTGTACTAGCGATATGGGATCTGCTAACAGTGTAAGGTACAATGTATAATATATATAATTTAAAATCATTTACTTCATCCATGTTTTTAACAAATGTATCCGTCCATTTCTATTTACTGCTTAACCCCTTCCCTTTTCCCTGATTTCACAATCACCCCATCTTTGTGCTTCCTGTGATGAATCATTGTATAAGACTGTCAGTTGTATATTGTACTTTATTGCTTTAATTTGCCTAAACACAGGATCATATTTGTGAAGAAATCGAGAAATTTAAAAGAAAAAGAAATACTGCCTAAGGCTTGCTGTATTTCTCTTTCCGAACTCCCCTTACTCGAAAGGGAATATATGAAACTGTCTCTAACCATAACAATTCTACTGCCTTGGGAATGATTTGTACCACTCTGAAGTTAGATTTTAGGACAGATTAGTGATTACTTGTACTCATAAAATCATGTTTAATCATATTTAACTTTAAACACAGTTTTATATAGTGCTGCTTAGTCTTGCTTTTTATTCTTGTATTCACAAGATAAGTTTGACAACAATGTTATTTTTGATTCTTGTCGGATTCTTGTCTTCCAGCAGAAACATTGGTAAGCATCTAATGGCCAACAGAGGAAAACATGCATAATACCCTACTGTTGGCTGTGCTTACTTCTTCATCTTCTTCTTACTATTATTGTTATTATTATTATTGTTTATCTATATATTGCCAACCTGTATTTATGTTGTATTTTTACATGCCAAATATGTATTAAGCGGTTTTCATAGTACAGGTATGACAAACTCAAATCAACCAAAATTCCAGTAAAAATGGCCTTACTTTCAATCTCACAATCTCTTATGCAGTGAATTATAAACTGCGTCAGAGATAACTGCAGTTTCAGTGGGGATACGCATAGGGTTAGTTGCGCATGGGTGCAGTATCCTCCTCGATCCCCCAGAAATAACACACACTAAGACACAAACCTATACACACATATACCTCCTTCTCTCACAGACAAGAATGCTGCAGAGGTCCAAGCTGACATTCTCTTTGTGACCTGGGTCCAGGTTAGAGCTTCACTACCTATTGTTCTTTTAGTGTCACATAAACTGCATTTAATGGCCCTAGAGAACTCAGCAAACCAATTTACAGTACAGCAGGGGTTTATGGATAAGAAAAACAGTGACTGTAATAAAAGCCTTAAACTGTGGTAATAATACCATAAGCTTATTAGCAGAATGCTGAAGGTCCAAACCCAAACCTTATTCCATTGTGACTTCAGACTAGTATATAGACGCTTCTATAGGTAAGAAATATATATGAAACTGGATCATATGTATTTCTTTTTTTTTTTTTTAATATACATTCCATGTAGAAATTTGAGTGTTGATGGCTAGGTCATTAAAATAAAGTTGGTATGCATTTTAATTTCAGTATGGAAGTGGTTAGGTATCCATGTCACTAGGCTATAAATCCACCTTCTCTTCCGGCAAGTGAAGCATCATCCATGTTGAGGTATCTTTCTTTGTAAAATTACGAGTCTTGTTTTGTTGGCCTATAAAGAAGATCTCATAAGGAGCCTTCGGCTGTGTTGCTCATGCTTATTATGTGGCAAGCATGGTTGCTAGGTTACAGCCGATTTGGGAGCAGTCCTCCTATACTTACCCTACCCCCATGTCTACATTTTTGACCTTTATCCTATTTTGCCTGCTTAACTCTTCGTTGACCAGATTTTCATATAATGAAAATGCTTTATGGTTAGTGTTTGAATAATGTTGCAATTTGTACCCGATTTAATGAGATCATCTAAATTTTATAGGCCTGTCTTGGTGTCCCAACGGTGTTGTATGTCTAGGATTAGAGCAGGCAGAGAGAAGCTGCTGGTTATTTCCCAGTGATCAATGTAATCACTTCAGTTAGCAGTATTAGAAGGGTAAAGGATCAATCATCCCTACATTATTCCAAATGTGGAGGGTTGAGAGCACAGCCAAACTCTGGCATGAATTAAACGACCGCTGTAACAATGGATCTTGGTTAATGGGCAACATCAGATATTGAGCCCTATGTTGATGGCACATTGGAAATATTTTTGACAGAGAGGATGGTAGATAAATGGAATATCCTCCCATCAGAAGTAGATGCTAATACAGTAAGATAATTAAACCATACATGGGATGGGCATGAAGCTAGCTGTTACAGCTGCAAAAGGGGGATCAACTACATATTAATTATTTTATTATATTTTATTTATATAGAGCCAACAATCTATGCAGCGCTTAATGTCTATGTATTTAGAATGTGATGTCATAAAAGTCCCTGTTGGTGTAATGGTCCGGTGTTCCAATACTTTTGTCCATATAGTGTATAATTTAATAGTTTTATATAGCGGTTAATATACCTTAACACATGATACATGTGAGTGATGTATATTTTTTCATGTTTACTTATTTGCATACAATGCTGCTGTTGACTGATGTTTCTTGAAAAATCCAATTTGTGCTTCCTAAGTTTAGCGCTTTCCTCAATAAATCTCTATGTAGTGACATTGTGCTGTACAACAGAACTGCTACATAGTTGCCAGATACTTCAGAGAATTCCTTAGTCACTAGAGTTCTACAACAATAAAAAAAACAACCAATAAGATGTGAGGTAATAAGGTCTATTACTCATGTTAATTATAACATGAATAATGCAGTATTGTAACACCAAGTTTCAAACCCTTTTACTGTTCTGAATGCAGTACGAATGATACATTAACTGGAAAGAAAACGCTTGTTTGCTCTAATGTTAAGGTTTGTGACCTTACATCCTCGTTTGTGGTGTGATGGGGTAGAAGACAGCATAAATCTCTTTCATGCTCATTCACCAGGACTAGCAGGTAGAAACACCTTGTGGAACCCCTTCTTAAGTTTACAATGCTCTGACAAAAATATTTTAATCTATTCTCCCACCAGGCCCCGCAACCCAGTAAACCCTGGTGACTTGTCTTCTTACTTCTAGTAGCCAGGAGAACCTGCCTGACACCACTGTAACTGGTGAATTCATTTCAAAGATCTTGTGTTTGCTTTGCTTATAAGTTTGGGTGGTAGACTAAAATGAAGAAGAATTTGGTTTAGTATTATAAACCTCTACTGTTTGTTTAATCTTTGGAGACCTGAAGATACCATATATATTGTAAGCTTTGTTATGTGTGCTATAAACATAGGAGCTAGAGGGTCAACAGATAAGAGCCACTTAATGCACTAGTCTGATAGTGGCCAGATGATGCAGGGCACACAGAGTCCTCGTTGACAAGTCCTTGCATCTCAAGCCTTTTAACTTCACAACATGAGCACTTGTGCTAGCATTACACCTTCCCTTTCATGTCAGAAATGTCTTCTTGTTGTTGCTTCAATTCTTTAAAAAGAGAAAATGGAAGAGGGATCCATGTCTATATGCGGTTTACTACAACTCAGTCTCTTAGCTCTTATTTCTTTACCTTTCATTGTGTATTATTCATAATAAACTGTGCTCACCATTACCCTGTAGACAGTGTGGCTCCCCATTTTTTTCCTGAACGCAGAGTGAACGCTACTATTTGAGACACAAAACATACAAACTGCTCAGGGCAGTTAAACTGAAATAGGTGTTTCATAGAAATTCAATAATAACATATTGTTATCAGATTCTTGATGGGATCTGATATTAAACTAACCCAATTAAGACATTGATAAAAAGCATGTTGAGTTTTTCAATCCTCCTTAAACAGTTTAACTGAGAACAAAGTATGGACAAAGTGACTACACATTATATGAAAACTGTACTTTAACGCCAGATCCAGAGCCTGTCCTTGGGAGGTGCCCTCACACTAACACACAGATTAAGACACACATAGATACTCAACACTAACTTTCAGTAACATACCCAGACACACTGACTTACATCATTGGAGTCATCTTGGCTGGGCTCACACTTCTAGGGAAAGTAGCCACAGTACTAAATCGTCTTCATTTGTAAACAATTTGCCTAACTGTGGACTGATGAATATGTAAATTCTTTAAAATTACTTTGTAACCCTTTCCAGTTTTATGCAAATTAACAATTCTTGATTGTAGGTTCTGAGACTTATTTTTAATGAGACATGGTTCACATCAGCAGATGCTTCTTGAGAATAGTAGAGTCAAAATGTTTGAGTGTTTATTTTTATGCCAAAGTATCTCTAAAACACATCTCCAATCCCGTTTCATTGATTGGACTCCTGGTTTGCTAACTTCTGACTCCTAGGCTTTTTTTGAAATGATTAGCCTAGGGGTTCACCTACATTTCAGGACCCTTACTATGGATGTTTGAATGATGTATTCAATATGGACAAGAACAATACAATAACTTGGGTGTCATTAGTTAAAACAGAGTATAATTGTTAATTATTGTAACTTAGATGAAAATCATATAATATGTTATGTTGCTTTGTTATTATATATACATAAATGCTGGTAATTACAAAGGGTTGACTCATTTTTTTTGTTGCCACTGTAGGTTTGGGTTTTCTAATATCACTCTGCAGTGCAATGTGATCTCAGGTCTCAGAGAGTCCCAAGGCTACTGGTGGAGCCCCTTGAAGCTGGTACTAATGACATTGCCTGCTAACGAATTGTGTAATTATTGATTTACAGGCAAGTTTATATATGCTACACATGATGTAATGCATAAAAACTGTGTGTCGGCACAGTGCACATATTGGCTTTTCCAAGTGCTGTAGTGTAGCATGCACCAATAATATGGCTTTGAGGAATGTTCTTTAAAACGGTCTAATTCAGATGAAGTAGGTAATACCGTATCTGCCAGATCTAGTTTGTTAAACATAGGTCTTTGAATCAGGTTCTGTGCAATAGAAATACCATTTGAGTTGAATAATTTAATGATATTTCTGTTGGCTAAGCAAATCATTTAAGTATTTTTAAGAAATGCTTAATATCCCGTAATACTTGTTTTAGTGAATACCTTGCCTCCAAGCAAATAATGTATGCTGTCTTTGGATCATTATATATGTTCGGTTGGTCCTTACACTTACATCATGTAAGTTTCCAGGAAAAAGGTAATATAAATTGAAATGATGCAAGTCAGCCACAAATGTTATATATGGGCTTATGTTTCTGGCCAATGTTTTAAAGAACGGTGTCTTTAATCAACAATATTAACCTTAAAAAAAATCCAGTACATTAAACAGCTCTATATACAATTATCTGGGGAAGGGATGGTAAGGGGTTAGATTACTCTGATTTAATACTTTTGAAAGTACTTGCAAAAGTCATTTTAAATAGATCCACAAGAACTTCATATGGTTTGAAAAACTGTGTCCAGTAATGGAAATTGGAAGAAAGGCCATTTGCCATTTTTGTTTCCAGTTTCCATAATTCGGCTTCAGTAAATGTAAAGGATACATTTACATATATCTCTTTTATTATAATAGGAATAGGACAATGCACTGTTTATATCCATACATTCAAACCCCTTTAAGTTATGTGACAGCTTCTACTGTAATCACTTGCAGTGCAGAATCAATTCCCTCCAGGATTCCTCTGCAGTTTAATTGCTGTCACCTCGTACTATCTGAAATGCTGAGCAAAAGCTAGTGGGAGCTGGCCTCTCACCTTTGCATCCCTTCTTGGTTTAGGGAGATGTCTTCTGTCTGCCTCCCTGTTGGCCAGCAGCTGCCTACAAGGACACTGTTGCTTAATGATGTGCAAGCAGCAGATGGTGAAACCGCCTGTATGCCTGAACCGTAAAGGAAAACTTTTCTGACGGCTCAGAACATGCATGCAGAGAAGGGCCAAGGGCTGTACTGTTCTACATAGCAAAAAGCCTCATTAGCAACAGAATTGTGAACAGTGTAATGAATGCATGTTAATGAGTCTTTTTAATCACCCTCTCTCTCTTTCACTCCGTCTAGTTTGGAGATCAGATACTAGGCTTTGTACCTTTGCATAGTGTCCCATTGGATCCCCACCTATCAGATGTTTTAAATTCTTGTTGAATCTTGCATTCTTTGATCCAAAAACAAGTTCTCTCTGGCTTTATTTCTCCTGATAAACAAAATTAATATAGCTGCATTAGCTAAGAGAAAATGAAGTCTTTAGTTATAGTTGATACATTTAATTAAGTCTTCACAGAAAAAGATGTGAAGTTGTATAAGCTTTTGGGACATCAGATGTCTCTTCATAAGATAGAATGTATTCCTCCAGCACATCAGTCTCCCCCTGAAATGCTGGGCCAGGAGACCTTTTTAATAATTTATTCATTTGTGAACTGATCTGCAAAGAAGCAAAAATTAGCCCTTTAGGTTTAACCCCTTAATGACAAAGCCCGTACATGTACGGGCTCAAAATACATTGTTTTCAATGGTTTTAGGGACCGCCCATTGTCCTTAAGGGGTTAAAAAGGTTTGGCACTGTTGCAAATGCCAGTTATTCAAAATGATACAGAGCTTGTGACTGGCAATACACTCTGAGACCGGTCTACAAACCCTAAAGTTGCCAGGTGGGAACCCATTGGTGCACTCTTTGCTGCACTCTTTGGCCGAAGCTTGCACACTCCCATACCTCTCACTGGCAGTGAATCCATTTTATTTCCAAGGGTTTATAAAGGTTGGTTTGAGACATTTTTACAAGAGCAATTTCCTAACCTTTTAAGGCCTATAAGCAGAAGATGAAAAACACATCCAATGCTGTAACCTGAACCACAAAAATGACAGGTGAATAATTAATTGTTTTAGCTTCATCTTAAGAACTTTAAGAATTTTATATTCACACAGTCCCTTTAATTTGATGATATGAGCATCTGCATTTTTAATGTGATTGCTTCATTTACCCTGACCAGAGCTACAATAACCAAGCAATACAAATCCTGGATCCTCGTGGTAAAAATTCGGCAATGTAAGAAACCTCAGGTGCTGTTTTTTTTATTTCATATTGACTGCAGTAGAATAACGCTGTGAGTCAACAGTCTTCATACTATGTGAGCAGAAAATCATTAAATGGAGTGGGAAGATTACAGTCGATCAATTACATCAATAGAATTTTTAAATCACTTAGAATTTCACATCAAATACAAAGAAACTGAAGGTGACTGTTTTATTTTTAACTCCAATGCTGTTATCAAAATGAATTTACACATAAAACCTTTTTGTTAACCATTGTCTTCAAATCATATTTTTTTTTTCAGTCATCATTGAGGCAATCAGTGATGCCCTTCATTCATTTGAAGCGGTGTTTCACTTAAAAAGTCTACTTGTCAAGACTCCCGGTGCCCACCTACTGACAAGCAGCATCATTGAGTGCTAAAAAAATATGCATAACTGTTCCTTTAAAATGTTAGAAAACAGGATGGAACGTAATGGTCTGATAAGTCTTAAGTCTCATTTTTTTCCCCATGCTGGGTCACAAACTGACCCCAGGGACAATAGCCTGGCTTCCTAAGTGGTAACTCTCCCATGCACAGGACAAAAAATAATATATATATATATATATATATATATATATATATATATATATATATATATATATATATATATTGTATATATATATACTCACTGGCCACTTTATTAGGTACACCTGTTCAATTGCTTGTTAACACAAATAGCTAATCAGCCAATCACATGGCAGCAACTCAATGCATTTAGGCATGTGGGCGTGGTCAAGTCAACCTGCTGAAGCTCAAACCGAGCATCAAAATGGGGAAGAAAGGGGGATTTAAGTGGCTTTGAACGTGGAATGGTTGTTGGTGCCAGACGTGCTAGTCTGAGTGTCTTAAAAACTGCTGATCTGATGACGGAAAGGCAACAGTAACTCAATGCCATCATGTCCATAACTCTGAGGAATGTTACCAGCACCTTGTAGAAAGTATGCCATGAAGAATGAAGGCAGTTCTGAAGGCAAAAGGAGGTCCAACACGGTACTAGCAAGGTGTACCTAATAAAATGGCCAGTGAGTGTATATATATATATATATATATATATATATATATATATATATATATATATATATATATATAATCTCATGACCTGTGGTCTACATAGTGACCTAGTTAGCCTATAAAATAAAACCCTAGAAAATACCTGCTTTATATAGCGAGGACCCAGGAAAGAATTTCACAAATGCCAGAGCAGTAGATTGTTAAAGTATAATAATTGAAAAACATTCCCTCCTCTTGTCTTCAAGTTATATTCTTATATATACTCCCTTGTTCCATATTCATATTATTTTGTTTTCATTGTCTCTTGATGGTATTATTGATCCTTAACACATAAGAAACTGTCAAGTGAATCTTGGCATGTTCTATCATACGATCTGTATCAGCAGGACTAGTCTGATGTGGTCCAGTTATGACACTTTGTTGAGTGCTGCGGCACTGCACACTGCAGTATGCTCCTGGTCACACTGATTCCGCCTCACCTTTGTGTCTTTCTACTCACACCCCTCCATTGTAATGGTTTATTGATTTTCGTGTTGAGCAGGAAAGAGCAGCGATGTTACAGCTCAAAGGAGCTAAGGCAGAGGCTTTATTAAATATTCATAGCATGATGCTGCAGCCAGCTTTGCCTTACAGAGCGGGCTAACTTACTGAATCAGTTTCTCACTGACTCCAGCCTCAAATTTGATTCATCGCTTGTCTGAGTATTGAGTAAACAGCTCATACTTCACTCCGTTCTGTCCTCCGACCTCATCACAATTCAATGTATCGGCTTTTCTGACATTGTTGATAGGACACAGATCAGTGTTGGTATGGTCAAAACAGATAAGTGGAATGTCTGCCTGAAATGGTCATGATATATTAAAATGATAGTCATGGATTGATGTAACTTTCATATGCAACATGTATTAAAGCACATAAAAATGACTCTTCTATATGATTAGGCAGTGGGGCACCTGCTTCTAGAAGTCTTCCTAGTGATACTAAAGATTGCCTCTTTTTATTACATTTCAAAATGCCTTAAAATGTGTCCACTGGCTTCCCTGAAGTTGCTTTAAATTTTGAGATAAAGGACAATATATATATATATATATATATATATATATATATATATATATATATATATATATATATATATATATAATGACCCTGATTATAAGACGACCGCCCAGAATTTGAATATTAATTTAGGAAAAAAAAAGTTTTACTAGTAAATATTAATTAAATATGTAATATGTAATAAAAACTATGATTGAGAAAAATGATTTTTTCTTTTTATTTCCTTTTATTTGCCAACCTGCCCCCACAGTTATGCATATCTGTCCCACAGCTTCCTGCCCCCAAGATATGCCTTATACCTGCCTATATGCCACTCTGCCTCCATTTTATGTCTTTTAACCCCCATTATGCCACTCCCTCCCCAGAAATGCCTTATACCCCCTATATGCCAATCTGCCTCCCTAATAAGCCACTCTGCCCCCAGACATGCCTTTTAATCCACTATCTGCCACTCTGCCTCCCAGATATGACCTTCCAGTGCTCCACCATAGAAGCCCCAGCAGCAGCAAAGGTTGTCTGTGCGCATCCCGCAAACGTTCACCGAGAGGTATCTGGATCTTAGTCGTGTAATCAGACCTCTATTTGACCTCTAATGAGACATTAACCAAGCAATAGCTGCGAACTTCCCGTGGTAGGCAGCCATGAGAGCTTCCTCTTCTGGAGCAGTTGGGCAAGCTGCCGGTACAGGAGGCAGGCAGATGTCAGTGGGCAAGCAGTAGAATGGGTTAAGACCCAGGGAAGTAGACCTTCATCCAAATTTCCCAGGCAATTTTATTAGATTGAGGAAGACACATGGAGATGTGTACTGTGCAGGCCATGTACTCACCTGCTCTGCTGCTCCAACTGTAGTGTGCGGCCACCGGCGGTATATGTCTGGCCAAACACTATGTGAGCAACAAAACACTGGCCAGTCACCTCTTCCTCTATGGTCAGCGTCCAAAGTATAAAAAAGAGTGTGCTTTTAGGAAATGTGTCTTAAAGGTGGCCCATTGAGCAACAAGATACCGGGGCTTGATCACCTAAGACAGCAATCTGTCCTCTGGTTTTTTTACCCCCTTGTACGCTTGATCCCTAGGCCAGAATACATCACAGCGTGCAGGCCGTGAATATCCAGAGGTTGGCTGCACTTAAGTCACTGGCCAGGGCAGCCTCATAATCGTTATCATTGAAACATCCAGCCCATTCAATCACCACTGGAATGCTAATCCCTATAGTGGGATAAAGATTGGTGCTGGGAGTTATACAATTCAAAAATAGAGTGTCAGTAAAAAACCTTAGAAAGTAGATCCCAAAATAGCAACTAAAATATAGGTAAATTAAATATTAATAGGTTCTAAATTAATAATTATTAACTACTTAAGCATAATTTTACAATCATCAATAAATATATACGCATATAAATATAGCAAAAAATATAGTGCGGTTCCCATACCAAAATATACTAATTCATATGAAAACAATGGGCGTCCCTGATAATCTACCTGTATGCACTTTCTGAGATAAAAAACCCAGTGACTGGATGTTATCACAGACCTATTCACAATACTACCAAAGATCATTTCATCACTCAGGTATCATTTGTAACAACTAGCATAAGCCACATTTCATACTTCTACTACTGCCAACTAGAATGGTTTTCATAATATCCCTCTAACAACCACAAAAGCATGTATTTCTATGTATTAATTATGTTTTAAGTCAGTGCAATCATCCAATTGAAACAGAACTGTCTACAGATAAGAATTAAAATGCTTTTTCTGCAAACAGAAATTTTGATTCAGTTGTCCACTTCTGGTTGACACATAAACAATCAAAATATTAATGAATTGTTCCCCATATATTCACCAATTTTAGGTGCAAATATTTTATTATAAGGATACCTTTTTTTTTAGCTAACCTCTATTGCAGAGCAGTAGCAAATGCTTATGGGTACACTACATATGACATATCATTAGGAGATTATGCATGGTATTTTGTTTTCATTAACTAAAGTCCATATGATTAGTTTTACAAGATCTTGGATTCATAAAATCAATTTTACTTGTTAAATTTATTTTCTTTGGATTATACCCTGGTAGTTGAAAGTATTATTTGGATGTAAAAGCTCTAATGTCCAAAAAACTATGGTGGTCCAAACATTGTGGCCCTGAAACAGATGCTAATGATTTTGTTCTGAAGGATATTGACAAAAGATATGCAGGAATAAAACATGATGTTCAGCAATGATTCTTTTTCATTAGGAAGATTTAGTAAATAGGACATTTTACATTAATTGTTGTTATTATAACTATAAAACATTCCAAAAGTCGATCTTGTTCTTCCTTTGAATTTTATTGTCAATTTAGTTTCTTATTTTATTGACTTTTTGTGTTACATGTTACAGTGCTGTGAAAAGGTATTTCCCCCTTCTCAATTTCTTCTAATTTTGCATATTTGTCATATTAAATGTTTCTTTTTTTTCTTTAGACAAATATAACCAGAATAAAAATAAAATGCAGTTATTAAATCATGATTTCTTGTATGGAAGGAAAAACTGTCCAACCCCACCTGGCCCTATGAGAGAAAGGTATTGCCCCATTATTAGGGATGCACCGATATATCGGTGGCAATATCGACAAAATGCCAAAATAAAAAGAAACGCCAAAAATAATAATGCACAGGAGCCAGGGTGCGAGTAGCGTCTCTTGTAACAACCAGGAGAAGCAGGAACCCAGCGGAGTCATGTGAATGCACATCACATGACTCTGCGCCATTCCTTCTCCTGGGGGCGGGGCAAGAGATGTTGTTGAAGCAACAGGGCCCCTTCAGAAGTTTGAGTGAGAGACTTCAGGTACGGGAGTGGGGGAGGGTGTATGAGCAAGTATGCGTGATTAAGGGAATGAATGAGTATATCTGTGAATGATTGGTATCTGTGAATGAATGAGTATATAAATGAGTGAATGAATGTATGTGTGTGTGTGGATGGGGTTAGTATGTGGGGGGATAGCATGGCATAGGGAGCCTGTAATCACTCCTATCATGCTCAGGTTCTAGCATGTACTGGCTGCCTGGGCACGATAGGAACGTGATTGCTGTTAGCAATTTTATATATATATATATATATATATATATATATATATATATATATATAATATTGTTATTGATTTTTTGTCCAATTTTGGTATGTTACTTACTTTTAATAAAAGTGTGGCTAACACACCAAAATTGGACAGAAAAACCCATTAAGAATATTAATATATATATATGATTGTTAACAGCAATCACACTCCTATCATGCCCAGGCAAAAAGTACATGCTAGAACCTGGGCATGATAGGAGTGTGATTGCTGTTATCAGGCATAGAGTGTGATTGTTTTTATGTCATACAATTAAGTGTTCCTGTGAAAAAATTATGAATAAGGCAAACTTTTGACTAAAGACCTATTCCTGGTCTTTGGATATTGACAAATTATATTGAATTCGATGGTTTTACATATCATGAGGATAACAATCATCTGATCCTTAGCGGGTCTACAAATTAAATAAATACAACCTTAGATAAAGTTTTCTACGATACTCTGACCAACTAGGGATGATACAGAAATAAGAACAAATAAACATAAACTGCTGGAACACATCCACAAAAGGCCAGGTAAATTTTCTTTGTTTTGCTATAGTTAGTTTTAGGGGACAATCAAATAACTACTTTGCCTAGGGCATCTTTTATGTGTTTTTATGGACAATTAATTAATAAAAACAAATTTAAATTTTTTAGGGGGGGGGGCATCAAAACTATTGTTTACTCTATGGTAGCAGGGTTCAGTAATTTTTTCCGGCAAGCGCGCCAGCTGGTCTTACTATAAATCCACCTGCAGCATATTGCCTCCTTTACTGCGTATGTTACCATGGAAGCAAGCAGCCATATTAGGCCGCCTGCTCCACAAACTGACCCCTTTTCACTTTTATTTTTATGTCTTTATAGTTAGTGAAGCTGCCAATTAGTCTCTGACTGATCAGCAGCATTTTCTGTACCGTAAAACGAATAATCCTCATTTAACTATAAATGCAAGGCTTTCCTCTTTAACAGAGGTCTTGGGTGAACAGTTAAACAGGCAACATTTCTGCTGGGATGGGGAAGATGGCTGCTTTTCGGCTCAGGCATTACAGAGAAGCGTATGGGATATGTATCGGCATCTTGAGTCAGTTTGTTAATGGTGAAATCGTTAAATCCATGCCAGATTCTTATATGCTCTCCGGGAAGGGGAAGTGTAAAATCAAGCTGAGATACAATAAATTAACCACCAAACCTGTATTTGGAACCTTGTGTGCATCCACCTGAAGGCATATGAGGACCTTCTGTATTCTGTGGCCAAATTTTGCCCTACTGATCAGCTTTTTCTAATTTAACCTAGAATCCACTTCTGTCTGAATTCTAGTCCTATGCAGCACTGGCAAGACAATTTTAGTATCTTAAAAAAAGCTATAGGAGTTATAATAAGATGACACTTATATACTGTATTTGCAAAATCAACATAGTTTAATATGATGCAGCAGGTAAAAGGGACATTCCTCATATTCTATAACAGAAGGAATTTAATTTTACCCACCAGTGCCGTGAACAATATAAAGTAATTATGCTAAAGACAAAATAAATTGAGATGGGAATTTTGCGGCACTAAAGGAGTTAAAGAAAATGTGACAGTAACGTCTTTAGAAAGGAAATCATAATAAGAGAAGCAATGCATGTACTTTTTTCATGTTAATAAGTACGAGGGTACAGAAAGCTGGATTTAACTCCCAGCCGGCAATGAAATGAGATTTTAGCAGTATTTATGTGAACAGAGAGAGAGGTGATCTTCTCGGTGAGAAAAACCTCATTAGGGTGGCAGTGTGTGCCTGCAAGGCTGTCATATCAATCCTTCCATCTCTCTGCACCCACACAAGCTCTTTTATCTATAATTTAATATCTGGATATATGTGGATCTAAGAGGAAACTTGAAACATGTGGGAGGGTGTATAGAAAGTGCTTCTACCTCCGACAGCTGATAAAATGAATTGCTAATGTGTCTGTTCACCAGAGATATCCCTCATCTGCGGCAGTCCATAGGCAACTGGGGAAGGTGGCAAGGAGAGTAATGTTTAAGAAATGCAAACAGTACAAACTTACAAAACTTATTCAACTTCTAAAGAGAAGAGCTTTTGTATAGTACATAACGTGCACATGTAGAGCAGACCTACATTGCACCCTTTTTGTATATGGCAAAGACTACTTATAATGAGGTTCATCTGCTCATTGACATAAATATCCCCAAAAAAAGAAACTTTAATGGCTGAAAATAAATTTATAACGCATGATACTATAAAGCATGCAGACATGGTTGAGAGGTTTAGTTACTATCTGGCTGAAGACGATGCATAGCTAAATGACTATGGGTTCTATTCACTAAAAAGTCAAGCTAATGGTTAACTGTACTGGCTAGACGTGAGTAATGCTTCATGCCTTCTCACGCCAACACTCACAAAACGATTTGTTTATTCAGCAACACACAAGAGCTTGGTGTTTTAAGCAATGACATGTAAGTTGAATGGAAACTTGCATATCCTCACCTGAAGCTCTGAAAAAAATCTGAAAAATCATAGTGTTATTTTTATTATTTCATCCAGTGTTATTTTTATTATTTTCATATAAAACACCCTATTGACTGATGGTGCCTCCTCCTAACCTATCCCTATAAAAAAAGCCTTGGGGTGTAATCCCCAAGTATGCCCTCATCTCCCCATGCCCTAATTCTCAAATAAATATAGGAAAATCTTAGATAAAAATATATTATAAAATGTTAAATCATTTTTTCAGAATTGAAAAATGCAAAAAATACATTGTTCTTATGTATATTAATGCTAAATAGTGCAAATCTTTCATTGAACAAAGGGTCCTGTCACGACCATAATATAGTTATACTTTGTCCTCAACTGATAAATTAAAGTGAATCCGAGGTACCGTAACATTTGACATTACATGGGGACATTCTGGGCTTTGCAGGATTAAGCTAAAGTTAAATATTAAATAATTACCAGTTATGTTTTATAGATAATTTGGAACACAATTTTTATACAGACCAAAGCCAATTGACTTTAACCTCAGTAATACTGCAAAATGTTTCTGCTATATATCCGGCATCCTAGTGAGCTAAACTCACATTTTGGGACCGTACAGGTCATTGGTTAATGTGAAATGGCAGGAGAATGGAGTTTATATTGAAAATAAAAGTGAAGATTCCATATTTTAGTCAGTTCTATGTGGAGAAGAGACTACTGAGGTCTCAACAGCTTATGTAACGCTACATTTTGTTCTTTGTTGGTATAACCTTCAACTAAAGACTTCATCTTCTTTTGGACCAATAAAGGTATGTTTGTTTTCCATCTTGGGATACTTCAGTGTCCCACTTAGTCTCTTGAACAAAGAATGAATATTAAATGGCTTATTAATTATTTTAATATGCATTAATTTTACCTGGTGGTCCAATGTTTCACCCCACTGGCTTGAAGTAGCCAATAAGTGGCATTGATTTCAGTGGCAAATGCCTATGAGGTGATTCTGCAGAATACCCCGATGTATAATGCAGACACCACTATAATGGAATAATTTGCATTAAAGTGAGTGACCCTTTACCAAGCTAAAAAAAATAAATAAATCAGACAACGTAAGATGTATCGTAATCATTAACTATTTTAGAATGCAAAGGCCTAGGGTCGGTGTCATCCTGTGCGATAAGTCATGGTCTCACCCCCATGGACCCCCTTCCGTACGTCATTGTGTTGTGTCTGCTCTGATCCCATCACCGTCACTCTCTAACCTCCAATTATGGGACAGCGTACCTGAAGCAGGAAAGCAAGCTCCATTCGTGTGGCGGGAGGGGTGACAACTTTGGATGTCCCTCCTGCTCGAGTTGTCCCCCGGTGCAGTCCGCTTCCACTGCACCCCCTAGTGACGCCACTGGAAATAACTTAATCAGCCAGGAAAGACAATTCATACTACTCATAGTGCAGCCAACGGTTCCAGATTGGGAGCTACACGCACAATGTGTCTGATTAGACCGTCAGTCTCCCAGTGGCAGTGGAGGAATCTGTTTTTTCAGGCAGGAGGTTCAGTTGCATCATCTTGACATGGAGGAAAGAAATGGGTTATAGAACCAGCAAAATAGAACATTCCAGTCTCATGGATGGCTTTTGCATCTGCAGCACTATATAATTAAAAGGCACTTAAATGGGCCTACATTACCAATGTTAACAATCTTGATTTCTCAGCATTATATTAACCAGAGCTCTGTATATGGCCATGCTTTATGTGTGGTACTAATAACCTCCCTCTAACCTCTAACAGTGCCTGTTTAATCATAAATAACAGCTTCAAGCCTTATTTCCTTTAAACCCTTGGGTCCCGGCTTAATTGTCTTTTTCAGAAATCTGTGCATGACTTTACATCCCTATTACAACCAATAAAATCTTGCACTACTAATGCTGTAAAAATATTTATCAACTGACATTAAATATATTTATATTGTCGTCGGTATGTCGCCATGTCATAACCCCTTTTAGCGAAGAGGGAAGGCAAATTGACCTCATGGTCTAGCATTGTAGCCATTATCTTTGTGCATACGTTAACTGTTTTAATAGATGGTTTGTGTATTGAAAATAATTATGATTGGCTCATTTTAAAGCGCCCAAAAATAGATGACTTGATTCACCCACATTAGACATTTCACATGGAAATAAGGTAGTCTGTAAAATACTTGCTTTCAAAATGCTAATGTTTCTATTAGAAGACCTTCATTCTAAGCCATATCCATTGACCCTAAAGGAAAAAATAATTTATTGTAGAAAAAATAGAGTGGTGATGGAAGGTCCAAACTTACTCTATCATAAGAGACTTCTCTTTAGTTCCATATCCACTAAGACTCTTCCTTCACCTTTAAAGTTGGTGGTGCCAAAAACCTGATCCCAGCTTGAAGGTTGCTTAGTTTTATTTTGTATTTACTACTTGCTGAAGGCATTTACATTTTGTTTGCCAAAACTGTGAGGGATGACATGACAGCCATAGTTTCTAGCCAGAAGTGGATTAAAGAAAATTGAAATAATGCCAATGAGAACCTGGATTCTCAATCTACATTATGTTTTTTTATTCCTAGCACCTGTGAGACCTTGTAGGAAATGTCTGAAGCTGAAAAGACAGAGGCCAGCTTCGTGGGCAGATGTGATTAACACTAAAGGCCCATAAAAAGAGGGGTTAAAAATAATTTTAAAAAAAGCCCCAGGGAATAGCAGCTTTTTGAGATAATAATGGAAATCAAGGGAACACATTCTCTTTAGAGATTGCATCTGATCTATGCCTGATTTGAGCATTAATTGATGTGAGGGGAATGATCAAGTAATTAAATATGTAACTTGCCATAACTGATTAAAAAAAACAGAAACCTTGGCGTTAAAAATACCCATGCAGCCCCTGCGGTACATGGAGGCCCCCAAGCAACTTGGCGCCGAAGTGGGGGCGTTCATTTGCAACTGGTCCTTATCCGCTGTTAATGACGTCTGTAATATTTTAGTACAGAGCATCCACAAGGTTTTCAGTAACATACCATTGGCTCATATTTATGTCAAAATTGTGTTTATTTGTTGCATTATATAAAGGGACTCTAATTTTAGATGGTCAACAACATATTCCAAGTCACATCCAAATCAGAATGCATACATTGAGAGGGCCCCCATAACACAGCTGTCAGAAACAAAGGGTTGCCACTTTGTGCGCCCCAATACACATTAACTTCCAGCGGAACACGCCGGGGTGTACGAGCACTGCCGTGTTCATCTGACAACAGCAACTCATGTTCCTCCAAAACTCCATACTCTACTATTCCACCTGGCTCTGGTAATTACGGTATTCCATATATAAAATGACCTGCCCTTTCCTCTCTGCTTAGTTATAGAGTTACTTTGTTCCGGAGAGTTTCCAGAGTGTTTGCTATTCTGACTGACCTTGTCGCCAGCCCTGACCTTTGCTTTAATTGACAATATATTTGTGTCACCCCCTGGTACTACGCATCTGGCCTACTCGCCTTTTGGACTCCTACATCTAGTAACCCTGCAAGTATAACTGAGGTATATCATGGCGCCCGCAAGAAGCCATCACTACCCTCACGCAACAACTTGCTACCCTGATGCAGGCAATGCAGGCACTCCAGCAGTGTTTCCAAACACAGTCTCCTCTCTCTTGAACCTGTGCAAAGCAGCACCCCAGGGGGCACTAGGGCTCCAGAACCACAAGTATTGTTGCAAGAACATTTCTCAGGTGACAGGATGAGATACCGTTGCTTTATTACCTCCTGTGCTGTTTAACCTCAAAGCCCAGACACTGATTATGTGAATGTCAGAACATGATTTCTTTGCTGTATGATGAGCCACAGAAATTGGCATATCACTTGCTGCACATGAACAGCCCTATCTTGGATGCCTGGGCTTTGCTCCACCAGGCTATAGACTCTCTGTAAGATGACCCCCACAGGGCAACCTCTCCTACCATTGTGCTTTGCAAATGTCCTGTGGAGGGATATGTTGTTGACTTCAGGCTAATAGCCATTGAGAGCACCTGAAACTAGCCAGCTCTTCTAGACCAATTTAAGTTTGGACTTTCAGGATGAGCTTGCTAGAGCATACCATCTGTCTTGTCATGTAGACAGATGGCTAAGAGAGACATCTAAAATTAAATGCTATGCCTGCTAGTGTCACGACTTACACGCTGCCAAGCCTTCGTCTTACCTACACCCATACATGTGCTGTCACCTACAGAAGAACCTATACAAATAGGTGACCTATAGGGTGACCCGGGGATTGTTGTCTAAAGAGTGTTGTCATAGATGGTCCCTTAACCTGTGTCTGTACTGTGACAAATCCAGGCATGTGGTTCAGCATTACAGGGCCTAGCAAAGAGCATCAGAAAGTGAGGAGCTCTACTTATCAGACCTTCAGACTTCCTAGACCCAGTTCCCCTCACCTTTCTGTTTCTTTATCATTACAGTGGACTGAGAAGCTGATTGTGCTGTTTTTGGTGGTGGACTCTGGGCCGTGGAACTGGCTGAAACCCTATCCGAAAACCCTATCCTATAAACGCTACGCAGATATTAGAAAATTATTATTTTATTTATTTCCTATGCAATAAATTGCCTCCCTGAGCAATACAAAAACAACACATCTTCAACCATTCTAAGAGTGTGCAACACTCTCTGATCCTGAGAAGGGTAAGGAATCATGTGGGCCTCAAAATCCAGCCCTTCCAACCACTCCACAGGTTGACAGATTCTGCCTTGAACACACGAAAGGCATATACGTGCACATTTTACTACATATAATAGCGAATAATATGCAAATGTTCCACACATAAAAATGATTCCTCTAACTAGCAGTACACCCCGCTTATTCATTAGTATAATTTCTGTTATACATTGTTTCACAGTATCTTGCTTTGTCTCCGGTAATATGAATATTTAGCTTCATTAAGCAAAGGCTGATTTCCATTTTTGGCTGCTTTGTGATGATACAAACAATTAGTGTTAAATGATTATGTTAAAAGGTGTGCAGAGTTTGTTAAAGCTTCATTTCTCTCCTCTTACCCTTATGAACACCAGAGTATTTTTTTAATCTTGTTTTATTAATACTTCTCACCTTTCTACAAAAATAATTTAAAAATAAAACTTTACAAAATTGTTAGCAACGACAGAGAGTAAGACTTAAATACCAATGATGTACCAAACAAATAATTGATCTTATATGTATAAGAGCAGGGTGCTTATTGATAGGACCTGTCGACAAGGGGGGGTCTTCAAAATAGTCACTTATTGACTTCTAAGCTCTTCATACACTTTAACAAATGTAACAAAAAAGCAACAAAATTGCTGAAAGGAGCATAACATAATGTAACATGTGAGTGAACACCACAATAGTAGAGCGGCAGCAGCACTGCAATTCACACGAAGTCTGAGAGCTTAAAAAATATACAAACTAGGGGAGCGGACAATCTAAAAGGCATACATATTTAGATTCCTGGTTTGCTACTAAAATAATAATGACCAACAAATACACAAAAAGGCAAGAATTCAGCATCCACCTAGCGAATACCACCCAAGCATAAATATTGGGGATTCCATCATACTATATGGTCATATATTGCTTAGCCTGCCACTATGTCACAGTACCCCAAGTTTGGCGATTCCTTTCTAATTAGATATGCTTTAGGTGTATGGTGTTAGAGTGTTATAGTTAGTTAGAGTCTGTTGTGTGACTGTAGAGGGTGTGTTACTGTATGGTGATAGCATTGTATGCGCACTAATTAAGTCAAATCTTGCCTCAATCATATGGTTTTTGCTGGGAACTCTTAAGTATCGTATGACACAAAAGCAGGCACTGATAGGCTGTTGCCACAGAAACGGAAAAGGCTTGTATATTGTTTTTGTGATTAAGCCATCAGGTAAAATAATAATGTGACAGATGTGTTAAGTTTTTTTGCTTAATATACAAGGAAGTTACTGTTTTGCATTATATTGGTTATATAAACTCACAGAAACAATTATTCGGGTAACATGTGCAGCATACTGTAGGGTAGCACCTTACATGTGTTGGTCCGCAACATGTAAAAACTATGGGTGTCCTAGACAAATGGCTGATGTGGTCAACCTGTTGCCCACTCACCAGTGCGTGGCATATTTCCAAGAAACTGAAAATAGAAGAGAGTTTCCTGGTGTATTTTACAGTAGACATGTCACACCAGGCTGTGTGTTCCTCATTGTCATTTCCCAACAATGCTCCATCACACAATGCCCTTTTTCTTTAAAACAGAAATGTAGTTCTTTCTAAATTCTATGATCCTAAAGCTGTCCAGAACTCTCATCACCTGCAATACACTTGCGTTCCACTCCACGCATGTGCGCAGTCTGTGATATGATAAATCCATTCCTCTGTTTTTCCTCTCTGAAGAGCTTGTGTCAGGCTTTGATAAATCCCTCTTTGTTGCTTATCTTGCACAAGGCACAAACACTTAATAATGTAGAATAAATCTCTGCTGGCTTCCTTTCAGGCGTGGAGAATTCCATGGTCCCACCATAAATTCTCACGTCCATAATGTTTTCATTGGCTTTAATTTAGCTCATGGGTTTGCTGGTCCGGAGAACTAGATATCAAGAGAAGGTGGGGGGGATAAACAAATAAAACTTGCATGAATGTATTGTAAAAATAAACTCATGAAATTTGATTTTGCTTCAGAGAGTTATTACATTATTCCTAAAATCCAGAGATCAAGCATTCTTCTTTTTTGGAATGGATGCTTTTGCAATTGCTGAGCTTGTTTTAGCAGGATAGTTTTGTGTTATGTATGCATACAGCATATGCAGGGCCTTTATCAGTGTCCACCGTGCTTTACAACTATAATAAAGAAGACAACATAATGAAAATGTGAGCTTTAAATAGGAAATCAGGCATTGCCAAAGCACAATCTTGTTGACAATAGGGTTTTTTGTGCTGTGTGGAAATAGCGGGAGTAATTCCTTATTGTGTTATGGCAAGTACGTATACAATAGGACTACTTTGGCAGTTGTTGTACAACGCCTATTAACACAATTCAAATGTTTTGGGAATCTGCAGCTGGAGAAAGTGAGTGTTTGGCTCTGATGTCTAACGACCCACTGGACATTTGCCTTATGTGCCAGATGGCCAGTCCAGGTCTGTATATGAGAGAGAGAGAGAGTGTGGCAAGGGGAGAGGTGGCATATGTGAGTGTGCATGGCTAGAGGGCCAGTACGAAGGTTGGCTTGTTTGTCCTCAGTAGTGAGTCTATAATTGTTGTCTAGGGTGTTATATTTCCCTTCCAGTGCTTACCTGGGTCATGTTCTATGATTTGGCTGTATATCTTCTACTCTGCCTTGTTTCATTGCTCATTGTTTTTCCCTTCTGTCCTGAATTACCCTGAACTCTTATGCTGCCTCAGGTTTTCCTTTTTGATGTTGGCATTTTGTGACTTCCAGCTTTTGTCTCCTATTTTTTCTGTTTTGATGGATGCTTTGTGTGATGGTAAGCAATTTCAGGGACAATTTTCACAGTAAGCAACATGGGCATAATGCCTAGAGGTCCACAGTAGTATAGTGTATCTAATTTTACAAAATAACCAGTAAGTTACAAAGGAAGTCACAATCATGGAAATATACTGGATTTTAGTGTCACAGATGCACATAGATATAGCTCCAATCTGAGAGAACAGTTCTTGTTTTCAAAATTATTACATCCCTTCCTTCATTTGTGGATTTTGCTCTGTGGATGTCTTTCATTATGTGAATCCTACCACATCAAAATGTTGTCGGCATGGAGACAAATTTCTTTTAAGCAGCGGGAAATCTTGTATATAGACTATATCATAGAAAGTATGTGACCTGACCATCACACCTATGTGATCTTGTTGGACATCCTATACCACAACAATGGTCATTAATATGGCAATTTTTTTCCTGCTTTGTGGCTATAAAGCCTCTGCTCTTCTGGGACGGCTTTTGGAGCGTGTCGGAAAAGATTTTGGAGTGTGTCTGTGGGAATTGGTGTCCATTCAGCCAAGAGAGCATTTGTGAGTTCAGGCACAGCTATTGGATGAGAAGGCCTGGATCACAAATGGGGTTCCATTTCATCCAAAAAAAAGTCAGGGCTTTGTGCAGGTCACTCGAGTTCCTTCACACCAAATCCAAAGCATGGACATTGCTTTGCACACAGGGGCACAGTCCTGCTGGAACACAAAAGGGCCTTCCACAAACTGTCCCCACAAAGTTAGAAACATGCAATTGTCTAAGATGTCTTTGTATTACCCTTCACTGGAAAATCAGCCCCAGACCATTATCCCTCCTCCACCAAACTTTACAGTAACAACTATGCTTTCCTCCAGAGAACATGTTTCCACTGCTCCAGAGTTTAGTGGTGATGTGCTTGACGCATGGATGATGCCTCAAGAGGCTCAGCATCCCTGCTTTGTGAGTGGAATTGGTCTACCGCTTCTTGGCTGGTATGTTACACCTGGACACTTCTACTTTACAATAATGGCACTAACAGTTGAGCAGGGTAGACCTAGCAGGGCAGAAATCTCAAGAACTGATTTGTGGCAAAGGTGGCATACTATGACAGTGACTCAAACCCGGAGAGACCCCAGGTATACATATACAACACACATGTCAAATTGCACCACCTACACAAGTAACACATTGTAGGCTAGTTGCTGGTTGAAAATAACACAAATTGCTATTGTAGCATTCAAACTCTGGAAAATATAAATCTTTTAACATGTTTTAAATAAAACCTTCTTTGTGTTGTTTAACTTGATTTGCATATGGGGTCTAGTCACTAAAGTGTGAGTTTTTTGCTCCAGCTTTATTAGCTTCATTATGCTTTATAAACTGCCGATTCTATTTTGTTTTCCTTTTTGTAAAAGCAATGCTGTCCTTTGCATATAGGCCAAGCAACGAAGTCACTTTAAAGAAAGGTTCACTGATTTAACTATTCATTTTACAGACCCATCCAATCTCTTCTTCTAGGAGCAGTTAAATTAAACTACATGGTTTCATTAATAAACCCCTACGTCAATTCGGTTTTTTGTTGATTGTATTTTGATCACCCATTTAAGCTTTAGGCTATACAAATGTATAACTGCTTCTTCTGAACCCCTGACCCTACTGACTGAGACTAAACATCAAAAGTTTTAGGGCATGCCTCACCCTGCTTGTCTAAAGTCAAGCATCCTTCCTCTTTGACAATTAATCTATGTCTGAGCCTCCTAATCAAGCTGATAACAAAAATTACAATTAGTCAAAGTTCAGACTTCACTGTCTTTCCAAACATAAAGGAAATGGACATTTCCTGCCAGGCTCTATCCCGAGTATTAATTATACTTGCTTTCCAACTAACAAGAGAATAACAAACACTAGGCTTCTGAGAACTTGTGCCAATCTTCACATTCCTATCTAAACAGCTGTAGATTTCATCTAAAAGCATCTTTTCAGAAAATAAAATGGCTAATTCATTTAAAATTCACTTAGATCATTAAGAGACTTTTTTGCTGGCCCTGACCCTTTTTTATTTGGGTTTAAAGAACACCGATCCAGAAAAAGGAAGGTATTGAGCTGTTGAAATGTTTGGTAACTTACTATTTTTTCACTTGAAGGGGAATTGAGAGGACTTTGCAAAAAGACCTGAGCTCTGGGACAATGAAGAATGGCTTTTCTTACGATTTGCAGTGTAAAATTCTCAAAGGCTGAAATATGCATGAATGGTTTTATAAGTTTATTCTTTGGAGAACCACAATAACAAAGAACCAACGGCATGACAAATGTTTCATGAAAGGAAGCATACATGGAACATTTACATACATGTTGTTACATGTCCTGGTTTGGATCTTAATGACTGCTTCTCTAAATCAGTTACATACAAAACTTTATAGAGTAAATAAATGCAAAACTACAATTTTCCACAAATGTAAGGCAGTGATATGAAAACAAACATCTCGATCATGTTACTAGAGGCAATAAAATTGCGATTGATAAAAAAATATCTGTAGGCGCTGCCACCACTAGTTATCGACATATCTTCACCATGCAACATCACAAATCTAACTAGCTTGCAAATAGTTTGTTCTATGCCACACATTAACACAGATCTCCTTCTATCAGTGTTTAGACGACAAGTCTAAGAAAGTCTGTGATACCATAATAGTACTTGAACTTGATCCAGACCCACACACTGTAGCATGACAGCATACAATATATACAGCCAGTTAGCAAAGTCTCTGGGGGGAATGCTCAGGCAGGAGGTATGCAACTATTTTTTATCCAAGTATTGAGTTCCAGTCAGCCACTGTGGTGTATAAAAAACACCTTTGTCCAAAGATAATTTTTGTACACAACACTGAATAATGTGCACCTAACAATATTACTCTATTGTAGGAAATTATGCGGGAAGCAAAGATTTGTCTGTAGACAATAGGTTATAACATTCATTTGTCTTTGTCACCTGCAGATAGGGGACACAAATGTCCTTTGAGATTACTTGGCCAGTGTTCAGTGTACCTGACAATTATCAGTCTTCTGTCTGTGCTTAACGAGTCTTAGCTTGATGAACCTTGAGGCCTTCTTTTCATTAGCGGGTGCCGTCTGCAAGCAACAGATAAATATATCACTAGCGGAATATGTTTTGCGTTACGTTAAGGTAAAGAATGTACCTTCGCAGGTTGTTGGACTATAAACCCAATTACCCAAAGCCTAAAGCAATGATTATTATTTTCATTCCATATTTGTAAAGTGGAAATAAATAATAAAATCTGTTTTTAATTCTAACATAATAATAAGAGAATATCTGCATAAAGATTAAGGCTGTATTAACTATGAAGCACAGAGTAAAATGTATTTAGGAAAGCAGCAGGAGGCTAATGGGAAAGCATTGATAGACCTTTTCGGGACAGTTTGGGCCGGTTCTTCATTGCTGGGATGTATGCAAGGCAGTCTCCATTGTGTTTGAGTCATTACATATGTTCAGAAGCCACGGCTCAAGGACCGCTTCTTCTGGTTTGGATTCCTCATGTCATGGCTAGTTCACTCATGTCTAGTCAGCCGTGTTTATGCTTAGGAGTTCTGTGACTGTAATTCCATCCTAATGTGGCTTAATTTACTATACACAATTTATGATGCGTTTTAGGATGGGTTTTCCTTTTTGTATTTTTTGTGCATTTATGCAGGTCCATAACAAACCTTAAGGTTAAGTACCTCACCTACGGTGCCTCATTAATGGTGTCCAGAGAAGGCTTTAAATTGTATAAATGTCTCGGTGGGTTAAAAGAATACTTGGGCACCGGCCAAGTCTTCGTGTTAATTTTTTTCCACAAAGATATTCGTATTCCACGAATATTCGCCTGTTCCTGTGCATATGCTCTTCATTGGTTTATGTCAAAGGAGCTCCCTGCCAGCCACCAATAGAGTTGATCTTATGGAACTTTAACCCCAGACACTGAAACTTGGCCTGGGGAGACCATTGGCTTTGGTGCCAGGAGTTAAAATCCATAAGAGTGACTCTATTGGTTGCCAGCAGGGGCCTCCTCTGGTATCAACCAATAAAGGGCAACTGCCCCTCATTGGTTGATGCCAGAGGAGCTCCCTGCCAGCGACCAACAGAGTCGCTCTCACGGACCTTTAACTCCTGGCACGGTCCTAAGGATTCCTGTTCCCGTTAATCCCTGAGATGCTACGAAGACTTAAGGTAGGCTACTGGCAGTGACTTATATGGGGGAAGGGACCAGGGAGATTAGCTAGGAGATATTTACGAAGACGAACACAAAGATTCTTTGTGTTGTACTTCTTTGTGTTCGTGTACGTTTACCCACTGCCATATTAGTTTATTCGGTATTTGGTTTGTGATTCAGCTCCTTAGTAAGCAATATAGCCATGTTAGAATTAGATAAGACTTACCAAAATTGTCTTTTGCTCCACCCTCTGTTAACTAACATATGCACATCACACACACATACCCACTCTCACACTAACACAAACTCCAATCTAACAATTACACTTACACATGCTCGCTGTATCACGCCTCCGCTTACCGTGTCACACCTCACCCCATCACACCTTTACCTTGCCAGGAGCTCTTCCTTGTAGTTGGAATCTACTGTGCCTGCCTCCCCAAGTGAGCCCTGACTTCTGACTTTGAACGGTTTGTGAAATTTGCATAGGCAGGGCTGCCCCTGTATAACCACCTAAAGTTTTTCAAAGCAGTTTTTCAAAGAGTTTCCCTACATTAACGTTGTTATAGCTCACTGTTATTGAGAGCTGGTCTTACAATCTCTCTCTCTCCCTCACTCTCTGTTATCAAGACTTTCACTGCGGAAGTGCCCTGTCTCCCAATGACATCTATATACTTCCACGTAGACTTTTCATGAGAATTCCAGCAGTATTCACCTTTCTTTGACTTTACAAAGAGTACCATTTTATTTGTAAATATTAAGAAAACAAACTGTTCTAAATGCATAAAAAACCCACTATATTTTGGTAAATTCAGAGAAAAATACATTGAACAAAAGAAGTGATTAACCTTGGCTCCATTATATATGAAACATAATAATTATATAAATGAGGGAAGATTTCCTTTGGTGCACTAGATCATTTTTAGCTAAGTGTGACTACTCATGGTTCTCTAATTTTAGATGTGTAGGGGTTCCATTATTCGTAATCGCATAAGATTGTTTTAGCAGCCACAGGGAAAGGCTTTGAAAAAGGTCAAAGTCTAACATTTTACAGTGAGCCGTTCTAAAGTTATCAGCTAGAATGCAACCGGGTTCACTCAAGGTCTCCCCAGAAAACAGTACTTTCATCTCAAAATAAAGTTATAGGCACAATTAATCAAACCATTTTCCTCTGAGCATCACCTAAAGTTAGTTTTACATTTTGACTGTGCCTTTTGTAGCTTAACTAATATCAAATAATGATCTATATTATATGATTTACCATTGCAATTTCCTGGTAGCAACAAACTAACTCATTTAGTTAAACCCTTTATATCCATATTTAAAAAAAAATATTTTATGGTGAAAACTGAACACATGTGATGGAATATACAAGTAAAGATTGATTGCATTCGCCCATCGAGGATATGAAATGTACCATACAGAAAAAAAGCAAATATTTTTATTAGTCTAAAAATAAATGCAATGTTACTGTGAAATGCATTGGATCATGTTTAGAAAAGCTCACTGTTTCTGTATTATGTACCATTTTTTAAAGGGAGATTCTAACATATAACAGAAATAAGTATATAAGGCTGTGCTACCTTTAAATTGTAACCAACTGAAACCAGTACAATTCAGTGTGGTACACTGTGTAATATGAAAGATAATATATACCAATTATTTTTGTGGCCAATTTGGGCCACCTACTGCTCAAAGGTCTTTCTAGAAATTGTATCATTTAATATAATATTAAATTTATATAGTAAGTGATAATTGGAATTACCACTTGCACAAAAATGTTAAGCATCATTTATTCTTTACTTGTTTGTTTATTCAAATGATTTCACATTCAGATTCTCATCAACAGCTTGCAACCATAAAGAATAATGTATAGCTCACATAATGGTTTGCACACCATGGCGTGTCTTAGATATGGTGGGGTATGGTGAAGTGGGATGTAGGCAGAACTAGGCAGGCTATGAACAGTGCCCTAACTCAATTGAAAAGGCTATCCTTGAGGTCTAGAAATCAGCTGTTATATTGTGTAGCGCCTCATTGTTCTTTTGAGGTAGGTGTTCAGAATTAGAACATTGAAAGCAAAGAAGTAGCATGACCTTATTCACTGGTGTACTTACCTTCTGTGCTGCCCTAGGCCAACACTTCCCCTTCTTGGTCACCATTCTCAATTCGAAGTGCAGGAATTTGATATCATATCCCAGCACTCTGTAACTTAAAGGTGTTCTGTACCTTTTGAAGTTGAGTAACAGCTCAACACAGCCATCATAGTGTAAAAAGGCAAGTGGGGGGGGGTCAGAGATTTAAGCATCAACACAATGGGTTCTGCCTCCTGGTTTTTCTGCAGGGGGGCTGCCTTGCAAAAGTATTTTAACATTTTAGTTAACGAATCCCATTGTCTTCAGATCGTGACTTATACGTTAGTTAAACTTTACTCGTGACCCATCAGAATGGGAAAGGAAGAGGTTAAACAGAGTTTGTACCTCCTTTTGAACAGTCCTAAATGTAGTAAAATATAACTTGAAATATTTCAGAGAGTTTGGGAGGGATATTAATCAAAGGAGAATAATGAGATTCATTAATTAGCTTTTCTTGCCTGATTCTGAACGCGGCTCTATAGTAGCCTGGGGCAGCTATTAGCAGCTCCTTCTTATTCTATTGATCTGTGTATATTGAAGAAATTCCTTTTTTTATCCTAAGATGTTTTATTGATTCAGATATCCCTATTCTTTTGAAACAACATGAAAGTTAAATAGAACTTTGCCATCAGACAGAAAGAGGATATATAATTATTTCACTGTTTAATTTTTATCGCGAGCATAGCATTATGTACATCCTTATTCATACTATGCTGTTCAGGCATTCAGTTGTTCACAATGTAACTAGTGCACATCAGTTACATTGGCAAATCTGTCTGGAGATGAAAGCAGGTGATCAGAATGTCAATTAACAGCATATCCTCTGTATCAGAAGGAACGTAAGAATATAAATGTCCTCTGTTCCTAAAGAGTTAATTGTTTACAGACACTTTACAATTTACCTAATTGAAGTTGTGAGCTGTTGCTGCATGTCACATAACCGGCTCTGAATATATCTCCTTTAGGCTAGGTTTCCACTTGTTTTTTTTTGCTAAAAACGCCCATAATAACGCCAATTCAGCCACACAGCGGCCAGATGTTAGCTGTTCTTCAATAGGAAATCACATAATGCCATGTCCACTTGGCATTTTTCTGTTTGGCGTTTTTTTCAGTCCTCTTTGGCGGTCTTCGGCTTTTTTGGGCTCTGTGGCAGTTTTTCAAAATCGCAGCATGTTGACACTCTGGCGTTTTTTGCAAGGAAATCTTGGTGTTTTTCTCCAATAGAAGTCTATGGTTGGGAAAAACCACAATGAAAAAGCCATGTGGGTTTTTTGCCTTGGCGTTTTTTATGTTTTTTTTTTCCACAGTTACAATGCAGAGGATGGACCCAGTATCTGTGTGTCCAACGAGAAATAGGCTGGAAACAAACAGTTTCACACAAAACAAAGTTCATATTGAATTTTACACCATTTGGAACAAACATACCTTTACAAACAAACCAACTGGATCCTGCGTGCCAAAAGCAACAGCAAACAATTTGCACCATCATTTGGGGCCAATCTTCCTAGAGGAGCAGACATTCGGAATAAAGCATGCCTTACAAACCACAGAAAAGAGACAAAAGGGTCTGCCGGGGCGTGTTTAAGTAGAACTCTACCAAGGAAATGACATCAGGAGGGGGCAGATACTTGCCATTTATCCTAATCCCTTTTAGCTGGGTGAAAATTCCAACGTGTAAAGGCTGGAAAAACTACCTAAGGTCAAAAAAGCAAATTCCACAGAAAGGCTAAAACGCCAGAAAAAACTCCAGAAAAAACGCTGAAACGCAGGTAAATGCAGTGGCAGTTTTCTTGGTGTTTTTCCTGGCGTTTTTCATCAAGAAAATAACGCAGGACAAAAACCAAAGTGGAAACCTAGCCTTATTCTGATTTAATTGCTGCGTGACTGCATGAATATATCAACAAAATATTTTTAATATTTATATTATTATATATTATAATAAAAGTATAATAATAATAATAATAATAATAATAATAACTTAACAGCAGGGGAGAGATATAGAAACAGAGGTGGCCATAAAGTGAGTGTCACGGGTGAATGGCACCTATTAACTGAGGCACCAAACAGGGGTCACGTAATGTTAACAAACCCTTCGGTAGTAGGGTGGCAGCAGTGTGACACCTGAAGACAGGGCTCTGAGCAATGGGGGAGGCTAGAAATGTATGAACTGGTTAAGTGGTTAAGGGAGTGAGTGCGTGTGTATTGATGTATGTATTAATATGTTGTTGTTGGCGTTAGAATGAGTGCGCCTATTTATGTAATAGTGAGTGTATGGTCTTGGCATGTGTGTATGTGTTACATGGCTCATGAAAATTAGAATATAGTGTTAGTATCTAATGTTAGCATGTGGGTGGGTGTTAGTGTTACAATGTTTGTGGGTATGTTAGTGTGTGGTGTTAGCATGAGTGTGTCTGTATGAAAGTATGGTGCTAGTGTGTGAGGTGTGAGCCTATGGTTGGTGGTGCAAGGGACACAGCATATATATACACTGTATTGGCTCGGATATAGGCCGCACCCGAATATAGGCCGCACCCTAAAAGTTAGGTGCTTTTTTAATGAAAAAAGTTTCTGCCTCCCCCCCGAGAAATGCTGCCACTCTGTCCTGAAGATGTACCCCCCCGAGATATGCTGCCACTCTATCCCCCCCGAGATATGCTGCCACTCTACCCCCCCAAGATATGCTGCCACTCTACCCCCCGAGGTATGCTGCCCCTCTACCCCCCCGAGATATGCTGCCACTCTACCCCCCCGAGATATGCTGCCACTCTACCCCCCCAAGATATGCTGCCACTCTGTCCCCAAGATGCCCCCCCCCACCAGACTTACCAGTGCAGACTCCACGGGGTCTTGCGGGGCCGGCGGGGGACATCTACACATAATACTTATTCAACTTCCGGTGCCGGCACTTCCGCCGTGGGAAGTACAGGCAAGGAAAATTGTTCACGCAGACGTTCACCGGCAGCGGCGATGCGAGCAGAAACAACCTCCGCTGCCGGCACGTCTGCAAGATGTGCTTTAAAAATCTCCCTTGCCGGGAGCCCCCCCCGTGGGAATTCCCGGCAAGGGAGATTGTTAAAGCACACCTCTTTAGACAGCCTCCCCTGCCGGCACTTTTCACGGGGGGAGTGCCGGCAGGGGAGGCTGTCTGAGCACATCCGAGAGTAGGATACAGGTCCCCTGCACCGCTGCGGGGGATCTGTATCCTAACCCCGCTGCCTGCCCGGCGCCCGGGACTGCATGTCCCTGCCATCGGGCGCTAGACCCCGAATATAGGCCGCACCCGCACTTTAAAGACTTAAAGTGGGGGAGAAAAGTGCGGCCTATATTCGAGCCAATACAGTATAAATATATATGCACATTTGTTGTGTTAATATGTGCTTGTTTTCATTGTGGGGGAAGTGCCAAAGAAACTGCACCCATATGCCACTAACCCTAGGCTCACCCTTATACAGTAACCGATGTAGATAATGATAAAAAATAAAGATGGTTTATTTACATAAGACTATTCAGCATATATGTGAAATAAAGAACAGCTGGCAAGAATGGAGAATGCTTTTGTTAACTAAATATTTTTGCAAATTTTGAATACCTCTACATTCAGACATTTCCTAGTTAAGACATAGTCAGGCTTTAAGCAAACACTTGTTTTGCCCTCATCCTAAAAGAACAATAGAACAAGACAGACCTATGCCAAGTTAGAAAAGAAACTGAGTTTGAAAAAATCATTAAAAAACAAATAAAAAAACAAGAGATGTGGGAGACACTACAAGTCTAGCATTCAAGAAAGAATTACAGAGAGAGAATGAGTAAAAAAAAATAAGGAACTAGCCTCAAGCTAAGTCATGGCATGTCCTATAAATGACAGCTCAGCAGAGAGAAAAATAAACATATTTAATGATGCAGAAAGGACACAGATGTCCAAAGATCACTCACTGCCTGTGATACTGCGCATAATATTCATTGTGTGTACGTTTAAAGCGTGATCAGTATCACATACACATGGAAATCTGTACAATGTGAAAATATTTGCCTTTTCCTCGCCATTTGACCTTTTTTATTCTAAGGAGCTTAAAAATGTGTGTGTATAATATACACACAGACACAAACTTTTGGATTTTTATATTGTTATTTTTAGGTTAGCAATTTTGTAGTCTTTGCATCTGTGACATCTTTATAACTCACTCGAATCCAATTTTAACTTGTGATGTAAATTAAAACGACTACATACAAGAGGTGCTCTAACACTTTAGAAAATATTCTTGTGCCCATGGATCAAAATACTCTCTCTCACTGTCTTCTCTGCCATCGGCTTCCATGTCCCGGCCTCCTTTTTTTCACAGCTCTACTTCTTGTCTTGCCTCTTCTTGTTCTCCACTTCTTATGTATTTTCTTTTGTATCTGGTCTTCTTTCCTCTGTTTTGGCCCACTTCTCCCTGTTTTGCTAAAGAACAGAGCCTGCCCCACACACCCTTTCCCAATTGGGGGAATGGGGGAGAGGCTGTTCCCATGCCTCCGCATTTTTACAGAACTACTCCAAGAGTCCAGAATAATGCAGACATATCCGTGGAAAAGGAGACGCTTTCTGCACTTCTTTCTCCACAAATGCATAATAAATGCATTATTCTGGACTCTTAACAGTACTTCTACAAAAGTAGTGGGGCACTGGGGGAGGGTGTACTTCCTTTTGAGGAAGTGCTCGGTGAAGCCAAGTTAATGTAATGGATAATGATGAGAAGTGAAGAAAGAATACAGAAGAACAAGAAGAAACAAGACAAGATGTAGAGCTGCGGAAAAAGAGATATGGACACGGAACTGGTTGGCTTAGAAGGTAGGGAGACATTGAGTTGCTTCTGTTTGTTTTGTTGGGGATCCGCTTCGTTTTCATATGAATTAACAAAATTGGAAAATTTCATTACAATTTACATTTGTACAATTCTGGATAAACAATTAGACATATAATGGCTATGTGGTCCCATGGGTCCACCCTAAAGATAAGCAGCTTCTTTCTTGGACCACAATTACCCAGGATTATCCTTGACTGTGCCTCATGAGAGTCTCCAGTGGATGCAATCTCAGATTATGCCACAAATAAAAATGATGGCCATTTATAGCCCTGTTGTACAGTAGGTGACTTGAGGGGTCTAGGCAACAGCCGTTTGGTTCTCCATTGTTGGAACATGATTTCAAATTCTCGACCAAACATACGCTATCCCAAGAGGCATTCTGGGGGAAGGAGGTTAAAAGGCCCCACTTGAAGTAACAAGTCACAGAAGTAACAAGCTTAAGATAAGTTAAAAATGATCAGATCCACAGAAACCTTGGGGCTGAATAATTAATCAGTGATAAGACAGCTCCTGCTCCTGCAGGCTTAATTCTATCTCTGCTAGTTGTGAAATAATTTTACTTTACTGCACAGTACATCATCTGTGGGGCTTATTATAGTAAGCACCACAAAATATTCACTGTAATGTGGGTGCCCCACAACCTAGTGCTTTTTAAGCTGAATAGGCAGGCCATAGGAAATCAGAGGATTTCCACTCGCCCATAATGCCATCCGCCCACAAAAGCAGGACAGTATCTGAAAATATGCACTGTCCCACAGAAAATGGAACACTTGGGAGGTATGAGGATGGATAGATTCTTAGGATCACAGTCTGATTCCCACCTCCTCTGTGGTCTGATTAGTGTCAAGATTGTACTCCTATAAAAATCAATGGGAGTTTTTTCCACACATCCCCCGGAATGTTGACAGAGCCAGCGCTCCTTCACTGCAGAGCAGAGGGTGGGAAAAGGGGAAAAAATGCATTTGTGAGGATTCTGTAGAATCGCCCCATGCATTTACAAGGGGGTCACCACATAAAGTTAAAGCAACCGCTCTTTAAACCTATGCATGGAAGTGGCTGGAGTGTCCCTTAGAGAACTGAAAGAGCAAAATAAAAAATATGGCTTTTTTTCTGCCATCTCAAGGAGATCAATGTTGTCTTTGGAATTTACTATTCTCTGGGTTTGTAAAGATGTGGTTACACGGAGTTAAGCTTCATAAAACTCAAAAATCAGGTTTTCTGTACCTCGTTTAGATATAAAGTTAATTTCCAGTTTGAAGAAATGTTATGAAAACAGCTCACACCTCGGTTTCTAGAAAAGAATAGAAATCATTTGAAAAAAGAGGTTTAAAGATTTGCCATCTACCGAAACAAAAAGACCACCTGCTGTTTGTTCAAAAGCTAGTTTTGTTCACTCAGCCTCCAGATGAGAAGTATATTACTGTACTGGACATATAATTCATTCACACACTAACATATCAGACTGTGCAGACCTATTCAGTAGAATAAAGATTGAAAACCACTTATTATAACACTTCCTTAAAAGTCAAACAACCTAGAACAAGTATCAAACTAACAAACTGTCAATTTCAGTATACACTATGTGGACACCTGAGCATCAAACCTATATAAGCTTGCTGGACATCCCATTCCGAAACCATGGGCATTAATATGTACCCCCCTGTTTTTCAAATACCAGTAATGATATGGTTTGATGGAGGTAAATTGAATTGGCCAGTCTCAAAGATGTCCCAAATATGGCATGGGGCAGGATGACTAGATGCCAAAATTTCAAGTTGAAAACTTGAGATCTGCATGTACCATATGTGGCCATTTAGCCCCCAAACTACCCAACAAACCTACACATGGGTGATATCACTGTACACAAGAGATGTTGCTGAACACATATTGGGTTGTTGTTTGGCAGTGACACATACCAGGAGCTGTATATTCATATCTAAATTACAATGTGTATGAGAAAAAACACACAAAAAATTACTACCACGGTCTGACATATGCAAGATAAATTAGCTTGTGTATTTATTACGTATTAGAGGTTAATCACTTAATCCTAATCCGTACCTAGGCCAGACATTGACTGTGTGTACTGGATGATTCCTATAATTAAATAGCAAGACAGACAGAGACGGTGGCATAACTGCCATCACAATATACTGGGTCAATTGTTGATGGTGGTGCAGCATAACCTCCATGGCTATATACTTAGCTAAGTGCTGATAGTGGACCAGCATGACTTCTATTATTACATAGCAAGCTGGACCAAGACGGCGGTACAACAAAACTCCCTTTACAATATACTGTATACTGCCATAGTGACCGAGTCAGACATTGATGGTGGTACAGCATAACTCCCATCACACTCCCTCTCTCAATGTCTCCATACCTTTCCCATGTCCGTCTCTCTTCATGATGGTCTTCTTTCTTCTCCTGCATCAGTAGCCGGCTGATGGAGGGTGGTTAGAGGGAGATCTATGATCTCCTAAATATTTTTTCTTTTATTTGAAAAAGCAACCCTAAAATAAATGAAAAAAATCTACTGAAATCCCTGTATATCAGTTATGAAATGATAGACACTACATTTTCTTCAATCCACCTCATTCCTTTAAATTGTCTGCACTACACTATTGAATTGACACAAGGAATGTGGTAGATAATCATCAATCTCAGTCTTAACACTGTAACAGTCACCATCACTGACTGTCTGACATTCAAACTCATCACTTTGTAACTACTACTGGCAAGTTAAAATGGTGTTAGTTCACTTATATATTTAATGTTTGTCCCTTGCCTTTGTAAATGCTGATTGGGGCCAAAGTGAAAAAAGTAAGGAAAAAAACCCACAGGTTGTTGGACCCACAGCCATAACCATTATTACTCTTCGTATTTGCTCTTCAATGTTACATAAAAAAAGTAATTTAATACCAATGGTTAGGCAGAGGGGTGTATTTCAAGCACTAGGAATCAAAGCTGGACTGGCAATGACAAGGCTGCTGGTCGTCTGATGATGTGAATGTGGCCGGTGGCAGGATATAATTTCAGTCTGTCTCTCAGCACTAGGCGGTACTGTGGCTACCAGCAATGTCTCATAAAGGTCTAAATGATTTGTAAATGTATTGAAATCTCTGGGACACTCAGTGACATCTATCAACTGCAACCTGAATAGCCTATCCATAAAATGAAATAGAATCTTCTAGATAGACAGAGTATATGACATGTAGCATGCTACCAGCATACCTGGGACCTAAGTCCATCAAGTTCAACCCTTCTACCTAACCTTCCTGGACTTGATCCAAAAGAAGGTAAAAAAAAAACCCTAATTAAGCTACTTTGAATTCTGCCATCAGGGGAAAAATTCCTTCTTGACTCCAAAAGGCAATCGGATTTCTCCTTGGATCAAGAAGCTCTAAAATATTAATTCTATTTATATCCCTGTATGTCAGTCCCATTGATGTTGCATGTGGGACTAGACCCACATGCAGGAAGACACCATTGTTGGAGGGGAAGTGGGCGAGATGTGGTGGGAGACCCAGAGAAGAGGCGCTTCACCTAGAGTCCCTGGCAAAAACTCAGAGTGTTCCCAGCTATGGGGGCCAGGTCTATCCAGCCAGTGGGCACATGCTGCAGCACCCATTCTGTGCTAGAGCAGTAGATTGGGCGAATATGAGGCACTGTTGGCCAATGGACCACCGGACACTTGCCCAGTGTGCCAGATGGCCACTCCTGGCATGCTAGGAATCCTCCCTGACATTAGGAAATCAAGTGTTATATGTCGATGTCATGGAATTGTTTAGCTGGTTCTTAAAAATGAATTTCCTTTGTTTGCTCATTCATTTTTTGTTCTTTTTATTCAAATACCGAACTTCATTCTCAAAACATTCAAGGCAGTTACTGGAGTTTTGCAAACCGACATCCAAAATTCATCCATTCCCAACAAATTGTGCCCTTGTGAGTGCACTGGTATAACACATGCAGGTTTTAATTGTGTCCTACCTTTATGTTGTTGTAGGTTGAAGGATCAGTAGTGCACTCTGCTGTCTGTACAGCTGCTAAACGTCCAGCAGAACACAATGAAAAATAACACTGGCACTTTGTAAGGGATTAGGGAAATGCAGAGAGAATTAGCGGTTAATCTCTTTTATTTCTCTATTTCCTTTTGTCAGTCCTCTGGCTTTTTCTCTCTCACCGCCTTGTTGCGCAATTAACTCTGCATTTTATATACTCATTAATTTCCTGTCTCTTTATGACTCTTATGTCTGACTCCCTCCTTCCACAATGCTCTGTCTTCTCCACTCTAGTGGATGGAAGTTTAACCGGTGTTTTTATAAGAAATATGTACATATTATGTACCTGATATAAAACTCTTTATAGAGCAGAACAGAACTGTATGTTTGTGGTAGAAACCTGGTGCTGTTTAAATTGGATGTAGAACAAGGTGATAAATAATCCTCATTAACATGCTTTTGTCTTGATAAACAACATATAAGGCTGTTCTATGTATCATAGACAATGTCTCTCACATTGCATTGGACATCCTTCTATATATCATCCGTGGAGGTGGAAAGATGCAGACAGGTACTATAAAAGTGTGCCTGGGCTGATATAATTTATCACTACCTTGAAAATGTTCTGCTACAATGGATATAAACACACACCCTATGCTACCGTCATTACATTGCTCGGCATCCTAGTCTTGGGCTAATCTGTTATACCTGGTTTGACATCTTAATAGGAAAGCAGCATTAGGGCAAATAAAAAGGACAAGAACAAAAGGAAGAAATACATGATGAAATAAGTAATGCCCTGTCTGTCTGTCTATCTATCTGTCTATCTAGAAGATTCTACTTAATTTTATGGATAGGCTACAGAGGTTGCTGCGGATAGATGTCACTGAGCGTCCCAGAGACATTTACAAATAATTTAGACCTTCGTGAGACATCACTAGGAGCCACAGTACCGCACAGTGCTGAGAAACGGCCTAAAATGATGAAACGTGGTACCTTTGGCATCCGGGGCAGATCATGTATGAGACCCCCCCACACACTTTAAAATGTAAAGAATTGTGTTTGCAAGAAAAGCTGAAAAGGGTTATAACAGTTTTCCCAGGAGTGGACATCCCAGCAAATTCCCCGCAAGGTCATACTGAGCAATGCTCAGAGAAATTGCAAGAAAAACCCTTGACTTACATCTCATACTCTACAGGCCTCAGCATGTCAACTGTTAAAAGTTTATAACAGTACAATTAGACAAAGACTACACGTATGGTATGCTTGGAGAGGTTGCCAGAAGAAGACTATCCTTCTTAAAAAGAACATGGAAGCACAGCTTAGGTTTGCAAAGTTGCATCTGAATAAACCACAAGCTAGTGAACTTAAGAGAGCTGGGCATAAACAAATTCACACAAACCTCAATGAACTAAAATTCATCCACAACAATGAGAGACTAATAAAGTCATACAAAAATGATTACTTTAAGTTATTGCTGCTAAAGGTGGTTCTACAAACTATTGGATCATAAGGTGTACTTAGTTTTTCACACATGGCTTCTCCATCTTGGCCCTATTTTTATTGAATAAATCATGGAATGGTGTAATATGTCATGTGTTGTTGTTTATCTAAGGTTGTATTTACCTAACTTTTAGGAACAGATGATTGTTATTATGTCCTGATATCTAACATCAAATTCAAAGAGGGTGTAGTATCCTTTTCACGTGACTGTATATACACACATATACATCTGTATATGTATGTATGTAAAAATTAATCCAAAACAATGCCCACCAAAAACCAAACCCATATTCATAATGTGACATCCACATAAACCCAGACAGAAACTCATACTGGGTACCAACACAACTAGGTACCCAACGCTAACACACACAGCCAGCCACTCACAATAACATGCACACACACACTAACATACCATCCACACACATAAGCAGACACACACAATCACAATGTAAGGCACTCCAGAAAGGGGGAATGTGGGTGTGCAGCAGAGTGTTGTTTCTCCCACATGTCTTCAGTCGCCACCTCCGCCATCTAATTATTTGGCCCCTGTCATCCAATGAGGAGGAGGGCAGCCTTACAGCCAAGCATGCTGCACCACCCCATGACAATGGTATTCAGCAGGAAGTTCAAAGGGGTGGGAGCAGGGCCGGCCTTAGGGGTGTGCGACCTGTGCGACCGCGCAGGGCGCCATGGTAGCATGGGCGACTGCCCGGGACTTAACTTAAAACATCGTTTTTGTGGGTTTTTTTTAAACTTTATTTAACATCATTCATGTTAAATAAAGTTAAAAAAAAACCAAACAAAAAAAAAACGATGCTTTAATCTAAGTCCCGGGCAGGGGCGCCGAGCGGTTGCTCGCGAAGTTCTCAGCAACCGCTCGGCGCCCCTTACTCGTCGCGGTGCCGGCTTCTCATGTTGAGCGCTGGACCATTCACTTTGCGGCAGAGCAAGAAGACGGATTCCTCCCGCTCTCACCGCAGGACTCCGACAACAATGTAAGTGTGGGGGGGTGGAGTTTGAAGGGGCAAAGGGGGGTGTAGTTTGAAGAGGCAGAGGGGGGGTGTAGTTTGAAGGGGCAGAGGGGGGGTTTGAAGGGGCAGAGGGGGGTGTAGTTTGAAGGGGCAGAGGGGAGGGGTAGTTTGAAGGGGCAGAGAGGGGGGTAGTGAGGGGGGGCGCCAGAGGAGTAGTCCGCACAGGGCACCACAACGCCTAAGGCCGGCTCTGGGTGGGAGTCTGCTTCTTCAGCAGTGAGGTCACTCTCAGCATCCCTATATAACCTCACAGTTCCCTGCAAAATGCACTCAGTTATTCTGTTGCTTCTGATTAACCCATTGCCTGCTGCTTGCCATTACAAGTCTGCAACTGGATTCCTTTATTACTACTTCTCTGGCTAGTCCCAACCAGACACATTAGCATACACTTACACTAATACACTTGGATACACATTTACACACAACCACAATAACATCCAAATACAAGAGAAAACGAACCCACAGAAAATTGAGTGCCGCTGCAATACTGTTAGGTATTTATTTTCAAAATAATTTATGGAATAAATTATAATACAGCAGCAAAAAAACAAACCAAAAAAACCCCACCATGCTTGACGTGTTTCGCACCATGATGTTTAGTTATTGGACATAGTAGTCTGAGTACCAACCTCACCTGTTTAGAATCCAATAGTTACATATCCAGACACACACACATAAGCAGACACATGCACATTAGCAAACAGACTAACACACCCTGACATACTCACACTAACATATCCAGACACACACACACACCCATACCCAAACCACACAAGCTAACATACCCAGACACACAACCATACGCACTTTACCAATGTTAAGCCTTGCAGTGTGAGCTGCCATGCTACTACTGTGAGGTCATACAATGTGACACCACCCTGCCACCTTCTTAACGGCACCAGAAAGAATATGCCTTGTGCCGCCAGGGTCCCATGGACCCACCGGGACCCATATAAGGGCCCGGCTCTGACAAGCTTTCCTACTGGTGTGGGTGTAGCTGCACAGCTTGACAAGCTCCTGGGACTTCTGCTGGGATGGTGCTCTACTAAAATGCTGATTGTTGGGTATGACTAATCATCTTTATTCTAGGGAAACACTACTGTGTCTTCCATACAATCACAATTGGTATCTGTAGTGCAGAAACAGCATGTAATGTTGATAGTGCTGCATTGTTAAATGGACCATAGGGTACATGATGCCTGGAGGGTCCCTTCAAATGTGAACATGGGTGGAAAACAGTAAAACAATGCTACTGCGTGATACTTTGAGGAAATCCCATCCCTGTTTGATTCATAAATTGTGGACCTCCCTATGTGCAGTTTTAGAGCTTGTTGCCAGCAGACACAGTTTTGTTTGTCATGGCGCAGCACAGCCAAAGACCTTGGAAATTCTGTTTGAAATATGTGATTGCTCACAATAAAACAGCCAAGGACTCTAATATTTCTAAAACCTCTGTGCTGAAAATGGGATAGATGAATTGTGATATTTGCAGATGGAATTTTCAAAAAGTGCAAGCAATAGAATTTAAATATTGTTTGCATATTGCATTTTGCTGACAATAGAATCAATTTCCCCTCAAAACTGGGAAATTGTGTTCTAGAAAACTTGGCCACCTGAATAAAGGAACATTTTCAAATCACTGTGTTAACAATGCAAATAAAGAATGAAGTCTGTCATCTGCACAAGACCTGTACAGAAATATCTGGATCTAGAGAAAAATCATGTTAAGGAAGCTGGGTCAAGGTAAGGCTCCGTAAAAAAATAGTTTGCTTTGGACACTTATGGTGCCTTATCTGGATCTTAAGCTCAGTCTTTTAGGCTAATAAGACAAAAAAAAATAAACTGTTGCAAATTATGTGTTTATTCTCAAAGTAAAAACCACAAAACAAGTACAATAATCAAAATAGTGCACTAGATATGAAACACAAGACAATAATTAAAAAACAAAAAGCATTTAAGAGAAGCTTGAGCTCCACACCCCTCTCCGTTGCCTGATTTTTTGCACATGCATGCAAGTCATTAGACGCCCTTGAAACTTTCACGCAAGCCAGCACTGGGGCTGGCCGGCGGTAGGTTTAGTACATAATAGTTGCATATTATATTGATATATATTCAAGTGTCCCTTTAGCACATTGTAATAACATCTCTAATGCGGCCTAACATAATTTTTAGGTTTAGCTGGTCAACTGATGAGATCTTCATGCAATTACTCTAAGAGTACTGACATAGGCAAATCCATTGGCATAATGTCCCCTGCAAGGTAGACACCCTGGGCTTGATTCAGTTACCTCATAGAATGGGTGTATATTACACAGTATGAATGTCCAGAAAATGCTAGAAACCCCTGCCCTTAAAGCCAATCAATTAGGTGCACAGCATGCCTGAACAGGGGCGGTTGTGGGGGTGATTAGGTGATACTGTCGCTTCCTGCTTACGTGCATTGTTGGTCTTGTCTTTTGTATGGTCTTTGCCTTTATTCTGGGGAATTGAATTGCTATGTACAATACATACTGTGTATTCTCTGAATAGAATAGATTTAGTCAGGCCCATTTTTACACACCAGGGACGCAGCCCATTGTGAGTCCTTCACTTGGCTACTTCTGCTCGTGCAATCCAAGTTGGCCATACCTCGGGCAGCTAAACTCATCTTAATCTGAAACAACAAACAAAAAGAGCAAAGGAAACAAATCATTGCAGCAAATTCACCCAGATGCCTGAAGCCAGCAAAATAGCATTTATACCCTCCCATTAATCCATGCTGACAAGGCCACTCTCCTCTCCAACCCAACCCAACCCACTCTGGAAACTGTATATTTTAATGATATTCCACAGCCAGTCAAGGAACCTTTTCATTAATGTGTATTCCATGGTTACAATCTAAACTTTAAAGCCCAAACTCCCCACCCTGAATCATAGGAAGTGTCATAATATAGTCATCATCCTTATTGTAGATGCTAATTCAGTAGAGCAGATCTTTTTTAATACTCATTATTGACTTCTGAAAGCTCACCAAACCAACCAACCCAAAAAACATGTACTACATTTAAAAACATATTTTGCAAATTTCTCTTGCACGATAGGTGCCACCGATGAACAATTACCAAACTTACATAGTACCATATAGAGTAGTATTTTTAATATTTCTGGTATAAGGCATTTGGGTGCAGTGAACAGGGGGTTAGAATTTGTAAATGTAGTGCTAGGGCAATGGATGTAAGGGATTCTTTAATCCTATAACTAATGGCCAGCTCAATATACCTTTCCATGAACAGCCATTCAGCCCTTACATTAATAAAGAATTCCAAGGTTGTTCTGGAGCTGTGGTGAACTTTTACCAAGGTCTGGCAAGATGCATGGTAAAATGTACCGTGTATCATGTAATCTTGCCATACAGTGTTTCCAGGGACTGCTTGCTATGTATTACTATTTAGATACATTCCTGCTTACTTTCCAAAGGCCCCAGTTCTTCTACAGTAGTCCCATTGATCATGGGTCAGTTGGAGAAATCCTCTGACCTACTTTGACCTGCCCAGGGAGCAGCAAAATTAATGGAGGTCTTTGCTGTTGGAGCATGGACCTCCATTGCACCTCCTATGTAGCCATTTCAAAACTTCTGAAGCAGAGCATTGCAATGTGTTTCTGTGAGCAAGGTAGGTCTTCTTGACTAAAGCCTCACTTCCACAAATGTACACTTTGAGTAAGTTCCAAGATATTATAAACAATAAATATTAACATTATTACATATGGAAATATCATACCGACCCCTGGGGGAACATTTCCACAGGCATATATCAAATACCGGTAATTAGAAAAAAATATTAGGAAGATATAGGGAAATGCATTACACTATTGCCTTAGGTATATTATTTTTAATAATTTCATATTAAATTAAATATGCTGTTCAAGCCCCATTATCCCTCACTCAAACAAACAAACAGACTAATAATAAAAAAGGAAAATTTGAATACTTTCTTGGATAATAACTTTAATGATCTGTGCAGCTTACAGATGCATCGACCCTTAAGATATGTATATACACAGTATATACACACATATTGTATATACACACAAGCTAGAAAGCTGTATGAGCTTCTACAATGCTATACAATAAGCATAAAAATTATAGTTATACAGAGCCAGAGGGTGTGAAGACGTGCTTTCTAGAACCTACAATCTAACGAATGTAAGGATGTTTGGATGTGTACATCATGCCTATGATAAGCATTTACAGGATATCCGCAGCTCAGACTGCTCGTTCAAATTTGTCTTTCATATTAAAGTCAGAGTGACCCTGTCAAACAGCACAATAACATCCCCAACTCCATACCAAAATAAGGCAGGGATCATTGTGCAAGACATCATTTAAAATTGGATAGAGGATAATTTATGCTCTTAAAAGCTGAGCACCGAGACCTGACATCATATCCTGGCACTCAGCGTTAAAGACATCTGTGCGGAGGAACGGCTGGTGGCATGACCATGGGGTAGACCTGGGGCAGCACTGGAGGTTAATACAGCCCTGGTTATAGTACAGCTCTTGCATGTTATCATAACATATATACAGCACTAATCTTTCTCGGGAAAAACGCACCAAGAATTTCTTCATGAACATGGAATCTTTTGTCAAAAGGAGACCACCTTGTGTTTTGCTGTTGAAGCATCTATTTTACAGTACATTGCAGAAATTACAGTTTAACTGATTGAATACAGCAAATATGTATGTAAAAATTGAGCTACAGGGCACATACTACAAGCCCTTGTTATAGTTCTCCAGCTTGCTCCTCGTGATTAAAGGGATACGAGAGCCCAGTGGGCTACTGGAGTCAGTGGTATGAACACACAGCGAAAGCAGCCTGCATTTTATTAGTCAGAGCCTCTTTCCTCGGCTCTAAGCCATCGTTGATAACAGATTATCACCTCTCCTCAGGACACAGTTATCACTTACACACAAGCTGAAATGAAAACCAGTGATGTGCTGAATCCTCGATGGAAAGATGGGCTCTGACACTCTATTAGAAGACAGCAGTGCCAAAAGGCAAAAACTGTACTGACTGTATAACGTAACCCCTGCAGTGCTCAGGGAGCGGCAGTACATTGTGGGGTCAGGACATTGTGTTCCAGAGAACGGGCCATGGGGAATTCACACAGAAATCACAAACAAAATCGCTGATCAATAGGTGTTAAGCTAGAGGAACAGTTTTAGAGACCAATTGCTGGGGATAATATGAACAATGTGTGATAGACATAGGTAATGCAGGAGAATATACAGAATTATGGGGTAGGATACAGTATATAAAGAAACTGAATGCATTTAAGTAATTGTATGTGAACTGAGCACAAAGGATGGATTATGGAGCAATAGGAAATGTTACATGGTGATATAGAAAATAATAGTGGAGTTATATAACCAATTTATATGGAGCAATAGGAGAAATGTCAAGTAGTTATACAAAGCAATAAAAAGGGGGGATAAGGCTTGGTTACATGGATCAAGGATATATATATAGATATAGATATATATTGTGACAGAAAGGCCGGTACAGTAGTGGATGGGTGGTATATACGCCCTACTTTGGCAAATTTTGTTTGCCCTTACATGAAAAATTGAAGCCCCAGGGAAAGATAAGCACAATAAATAACTAAAATATAGGTATGTGACTTTTATATAGATAAATTGTGTAATGGTTCCCTGGGGTGGAGTATCCAGAAGAGCTGGGTGGGCTGGTGCTCCAACAGTTTCTTAAATCCAGACCAGGATTTACAGGTGACTAAGTACAGCTCACCTGGTCTTATTAGGAGGGTTTAAAAAAGCCCAGCTTGATACAACTCACTCTCTCTTCTTATTCCAGCTAAGAAAGCTGCTGGAAAAAAACCCCCTCCTGATTAGACCAGGTGAGTTGTATTTAGTCACCTGTAAATCCTGGTCTGGATTTAAAAAAACTGTTGGAGCGCCAGCCCACCCTTGTCACAAAATGCATAAACTAACATCTCAAACAGAAAATTGCCTGGGAACAAAACACTTGAAGCAGGGGAGACACAGACTCTATTTAACACAGGGAAAAGAAAAAATGTCGGTGCGCTAAGCTAGTCACAGGCTCAAATAATACAAATGTAAAATACGAGGCCTACCAAACAGGTGTAAGCATGCTGCAAAAACAGTGTATTGGCTGTACAATGTATACAAAAAACAAAAACTGTCTGCGCTTCTTACCCTAATAAAGTTGGCAACAAATATATAAACATAATATAAATTAGAGGTTTTGGTTATATGAATTGGGCACAGTTTAACACAGTTTAACCTGACTTTTCCAGCAGTTTTTGGCCTCAAATTATATCCTTAAATCACAGGGGTCTCATACCATTCAAATGTAGAAACATAGAATGTGATGACAGATCCATCTAGTCTGTCAACTTTTCCTGATTTAAAGACTTGAACCTTAATTAGTCCTTGCTCACATCTTAGATTCAGGATAGTTTCATGCCTTTCCCATGCATGTTTAACCCCTTCATGGCCAGTAACATACCAGGTACAACATGAAAAAGATGTCCCCAGAGGGCCCATGAGGTATCTGGTAAGTTGAATACAATCCCTCAATTACAGGGGCACTGCTGTCGCTGACTGCTCTGTGACCCATGAAGTCAGTCTACAGCAGATCCTCTGTGCAGTTTGTGTGGTCATGGTTACTGGGGAATCAGTAAGATAAGGCTAGGGTTTGGTAGGGGTTAAAAAAATTAAAAGCTAAAAGTTTGAGAAAACAGAAGTTACAGGTCAGTATTATATAAAGTAATACACACAAAACACAGTGGATAAATGAAGTAATAGGTAAAACGTTGCCGGGAAGATATAACACTAGGACAGCAGGAACTACCCATAATTACTGCATGAACAAAATGAATGTATTATAAAGATACTTATTCAGCACCATGGAGTAAGCTGCACAGCGGCGTGTATACAGAAATGATCAGCTGCTGATATGTAGGTTAGCCATGAGTTAATTTATATTCTATTCAGTGAGGATAGACATTCTATTCCATCTATGTTGGAGAATGTTATAAACTTAGCCATAAACACCTCTCAGAATGAATGCAGTTTATGCCCAACCACAGATGGCTCTCAGTGTTTCCCCAGCACGTTTCTTCCGCTTGTTCCTTAGAGTATCAGATAGCGAAGTGTCAGACTCTCTATGGTATCATATGCCATTGTAATACCCACTGGGGGGGTACAGATTTATTTTAAAATATACAGTATAGCTTACAGACCTTTAAATTGATGGTTGTGATTCTGAAAAAGAAATTTAAGATTATGGATACTAATAAACTTCTCACAGTTATCACATGAATGGTAGTATGTTGTTGTACAAGAGCCTTGTATAAGTTTATATGCATACATGTTAAATATTATAACAGTGAGAATAATGCAGGGACTAAGTGAACTCCAAATTTATCAATAATGGTTTCATTTTATTGTTATTTGATAGATATGGATCGATCTGATTTGGCTTTAAAATGAACTATACATGATTTTGACAAATTATATGTGTTTGATGAATATATAGAAGTCAAGTGAAGGTACATGTTTTGTGGTTGATGTTCCATTAATTAATCTCACTGGTTCTAATTCTTACATCTTTGTTAGTTACGTTGTAATTACTCTACGTTTTGCCACCATAGCTGGCCCTCCACCCCATCGACATACAGAATGAAGACTTGTCCTAGGATTTCCCTCTGCCATACCCCCCTCATATTCCCTATTCCATTCTGCGTCCTGATACCGTGTTTCAGATTGAATCCTGCGAGGCTGATGAATCCCAACAAACAATTCATTCGTCAAACAATGCAATTAAGCAATTAGTGCTCAATGGCTTCTTGTGTACATCAAAATAAACATCCCTCTCAGTGTGAATAACTCATTAAATAGCAGGAACCCAGACGGGGATTATGGATCAGGAACTACAAGGATGAATTAAGGTTTCATTTGCTTTGGGGAGAGTATGCGCCGTCTAGGAGAATAAACAGTTGTTCTTAGATTGAAATAAATGAGCCACAGCAAAATATTTGTGTATGGGCATCAGTCGGAGACAAAGTATCCATTTGTGCAGAAGTTGCTATGTAGTTTGTTATTTTTCAGTTAAGAAGGTGAATAACATGGTGTGAGATGAGTTATATATAGATATAGGGTCACAGACAACTAGTACGTATATAGCCCTCTTTTCTGAAATAGGGTCAGGATCCCTGCTGCTACTTGGTGCTGATTGAGCTCTTGAGCTACCACAATGAGTGAGGAGATTGGGACACATTCAATCTAGCATTCAGTGCCTACACTCGGTGATTTATTTAGCTATAGGGAACCCACCCTAGTAGTGGCCCTGCAATATCATTCACAAGTACCCGATAAACCAATTTACTCTGGTCTGTAGCAGGCAACCCCCTGGCAAAGCAGATCTGGATTATTCCTACGACTGCCAGTGAGTCACTTTGTCTTGCTGGATGGGCGATAGCATTTAACCCCTGCCTAATTCAGATAGAGGCCAAACTGGCATCTCCTTTATTCCCCGCCTGGCTCTGCTCTCCTCACACTTCCTTCTGGACAGTCCTTCAAGGCTAAAGCCCCACACACCAAGGTGAGGTATAGTGTCCTCAAAAGTCCAAATGTTGTGCAAAAAGTTTGGTGTCCTGATATGCCCCACTCCCAGCCCATTTCCCATTTAAGTGGGGGTTGTTTTCTGCAACGTCAGGGCTGGCTGCGTCTCTAAAGGGTAGGCTCTGGGTAGCTGGAGCCCACAAGTTCCCAGCAGAGGTATAAGCACAGGACAGAAAAAAATACGAGCTGTTATAAGGAGACCTTAGGGGAAGCCATATAAGAAGGTTAAGAATAGTAGAATGAGTTAACGCTGGAAGTGATAAAAGATAAGGAGAAATCCCATGTATCAAAATGTAAAGTTCTCTCAGGCCCAGACAGCCTTTTTTTTTATAGATCCTGACTATTAAGGGGTCTCTCAGTAAGCTGTGGAGAAAGACTGTTCTTCACAGCTTACTGAGGTGAGACTGAGTAAGTAATGTGAGTAAAGATGGCCCTGACCAAGCTAACAACGAAATCTCGTATGTAACTTCCATAGAATGCCAACATAGCTGATAAACTATTTGGTTTAAATGTACCAATCAAGATTAACTAGTTGTTTTTTTTTTTAAATTTACACAGAACACAGAAGAAGGATTTTCCAATAACACAAACCAGGACTATAATTTATACATCAATTTAAGTGAATAGTTTTTTTGGGGGCTTTAAAAAAAGTTGGACAGACGTTCTATTATGTTATGGGCAGAATACATTTTTCTTAAAAGACAGCTAAAAATATGTGTAGGGTTGTTTGTAGGTGTATGCAACATTGAACCTTACTCCTTTTTTTTCTTTATATTAGGGCCCCGGGTGTTATTTATGAAGCGGATTCTGATTCCTTTTTAATGATACGCACTAGGATAATTAATTTCTGCTGAATGCGGACAGCCAAGTGTCAGGGCAATAAATCCGCACTGAAAACGAGCTTCATTAATTTTTTCTGGGTTTGATATACGTTGTCGAGGCCCAGTGGAAACACGTCCCGTATTACCAGTCGTATAACTCAACTTCCAGTAAGATATCTACATAGCAGGAAAAGCCTTGAGCAGTTATTAGCAGGCATATTAACCTCCTCTTTCGTTTAGATTATAAATGGCAACATTTTTTTGTCATAAATTTTGAAATAAGTTGAAATCTCCTTGCTAATTCGTTATATATGAAACAGGCATTCATTTTTCATTTGGATATAAGGTGTGGATCTGTGTTCCCTATAACAATTAAGAAGCTTTTGAGATGCTTAAGCCATAATTTCCTTTTGAAATAAGTACATTGTTGGCTAAATCAAAACAGTTGTATGCATTAAGTTAACCAAGATCTTATGCATAGGCACTCATACTAGTAGTAGTAAAATGATCCAAAATTTTTTCCAGGATTAATAATATTTTTTTTTTCCAGAGCAAGACACCATGAAATATGTTACACCTCTTTTTATGGCAGCAACATGTTGTCAGAGTTCCCCTGGCCATGCATCCTTAACCCCTTAAGGACAATGGGTGGTCCCTAAACCCATTGAAAACAATGCATTTTGAGCCCGTACATGTACGGCTTTGTCATTAAGGGGTTAAAGTGATTTAAATAATATCGTGACATATAGTCCAAAAGTGCCCCAACCCAATGGGATGACTTGGTATCCAGCACTGTTCTCGAGCAGCTGGCCGTCACAAAGTGTGAGTCTGTCTGTTTAAAGCATCCTGACTGTCTACAGCACACATAGCTCCTAATTAATTCCATAACTCATGTAATCGTGTCGATCCAGCACATTTCTTAATGTCCAAAATATGGAAGTCCACCATACTACATTCTGTTCATACAGTGACATGGTCCATGTTATTACTTGTTAAAACACAATAATAGTGATTATACTTCTTCAGCAAGAAGTCATGGCAAAAAAGATATACGTGTGTGTGCTAAGAGACCATAATATATTCTGAAAAGCTGCCCTGTATTTAAGCATTCAACACTCCATCCATCAATACAGCATTGCTTTTTTGTTAACCAATAATAAACAGATTGTTAGTCACTGTTCAACTCATTGAGAAAAGGAATTGAGGGGGGGTTCTAATCCGCTGATTACATTTACACAAAATAATGGGCTAAACATTGAATTATACCATTTTAGCCCCATTTAAACCTCTAGAGCAAAGGCTATTACTCATCCTCTCACACCGCCAATTGCATCCACTTTTATTCATTCCCAAAAATAGCCGTGAATATGCCAGACGCAAAGGGGCATTTTGGTGTGCCATTTGTAAATCAAGCCTTATTGTATATCTCCTGAATACAGGGTACGGAAATGGTCTATATAATTACGTGATGTTTGACATCCGTAAACTGCTTTCCACTTTGGTGAGAGAAGTATAAATGTGCATTGTATTTTAAATAGTATTGGTGGTTTGAGGGTGCATAGTAATTCCCGGCAGTCCTTGGTGCATTCAAAACTTAGCACTGCCCAGCTGGTACCATCCATCATGTTACTCTTGACCGCTGCAGCTTGCAGTGTTTAATAGAAATCAAGGCAGTGCTTTTAAATAATTCAAAGGCTGTTATCCTGCATGATGCTGTACCAGAGAGATTTTAGGGGGACGAGTGTGTCCTGAAAGATAATCCAAGAACCATAGGAACATACAGCGGTTATCTACTCAAGAGGAAAGGAGGCAGTAAAGCCACAGTTATCTAAGTTAAATCTAAGCACTAAATAATGGATAGTATGTTTGTCTTTAGCCAGAGGCAGAATAAAATGTTTCCAGCGTTCTCTGCAGCTGTCTAAAACACACATTTCTTTGCAATACAGAGGAACCATGTTGGGAAATGTACTTACAAAATAAGGGTCATTAGGGCATTTCTTCTATTAAGCAAATTTGGTATATGGACATAAGTTTTAGATGAAACGGATGCTCCACTTCTGTTTTTGGATGAATTATTTATGATTTTGTAAATTAAGTCAAATTATTTTAAACGGCAGGGTTTCTCAAATGAGGGAATAATAAAACCGAAGGACTTTTGTGGCATCAAAACAAAAGGTGCAGCACCAGTCAATCCCAACCAAGCATGTACCAGCAAGGCCTGGGGTGAGGCTGACAAAGACGCCTTACAAGTAACATAGGAAGGATGCACAGAGAGGAGTAATCCTGTCTAAACATTTACCATGCACCACTAAAGTGAATTTACTATTTGGTTTACAATTCCTAATTGCCATTTTAGTATTAGCATTAAACACAATCCTGCAAAATCTGAAAGCATTGCATTAATTATTTCCGTATAACCAGTTTTCACTAACACTGAATGCCACTCTTTGTGTTCCTTAATATTAAATGAATCCCCTTTGCAAAGGTGGTATGGGAATGATATAACTTCTACACGTGTTAAGCCAGCAAATGAGCTGCTATGAGAAATATTTTGATGGTGGTGTTTGGTGGACAGAATGTGGTTTGGAGTCTAGGGCGTGAAATTCCACAAATGCTAGTGGGATTTGATCTAAATTGTAGATCTGAATCTAGCCTTATGTCGTAGTGATGTGAACTAGTTAGACTAGGCAGTTGGGAAAAGAGAATTGAAGAAACTCAGATATGCCCAGCAAATTGTTTATTCACTGAGCAAAGGCATAACTCCGCTTGTTGTAGGAAATGCGGTCACGTTTGCCGCTGTCCCTGGTTTGTAGTGGTAGAGCAATGCAATCCTGGCACATCAATTAATGGCTACCATTGTGACCTAAAAAAGAAAGCATGGGCATCAACAAGAGAGAGCACATTCTTGTTCTGCCTATGCGCCACCCCTTGGACAGGACTAATATTTGGCCCGTAACAGGAAACATTTCTGTGGATGACAATGCAAGGAAGCAAGGTCTTCTACCAGCTGTCAATCCTCCCCTATTCTGAATAATGCAGACAGTGTTGGTTTTAAGCCACCTTGCTTCTTGCCTGTAATAATATATATTTAGGTTGTTAATGTCACATTTAGTATGTGAACAGTAGTGTGCAGTGCTGAGCATACAGGTTTAAAAGGGTTTTCCATGGTTAATGACATGTCAGGAGTCGGTGATCTTTGATCAACATGCTATATTCATCCATCTGAAGTTTGTCAGGGCAGATGGACTATGTCCGTTAGAGACTATGGCATTACTGAGCTGGATCGACTTCTGCACACTCCATAGATTTAATATGTACAGGGCCGGCCTTTGGGGTGTGCGACCTGTGCGACCGCACAGGGCGCCACACTCCAGGGGGCGCCGCCGCGGGGGGGGGCTTTCCGCACCGGGTGCCGCTCATCAGGGGGGCACCCGGCACCCCTCCAGAGACGGATAGTAATGTCCGCCGCTGGAGGAGCAGGCTCGCAAGGGAGCGGTATCGGAGGTCTTTAACAGACCTCCGGCTCCCTTGACTGATTTTAAGCCTCCCTTGAACCCGGCTTAAAATCACTCAAGGGAGCCGGAGGTCTGTTAAAGACCTCCGATACCGCTCCCTTGTGATCCGCGCGGCAACAGCTGCTGTGCGCCGGGGTTTGTTGTCAGATCCCGGCGCACAGCACTGAAGCCGCGCCCACCGCTGTCCGTGCCCTCTGACCCGGAAGAAGACAGAAGAACTGAAGAAGAAGAGCGAAGAGAAGGAAAAGGAGCTGTAAGGAGAAAAGAGGAAAGGTAGGAAAGCATTCAGTGAGAGTGGATTGGTATATGTGTGGATTAGTGTATGTGTGGATTGGTGTATGTGTGGATTGGTATGTGTGTGGATTAGTGTATGTGTGGATTAGTGTATGTGTGGATTAGTATATGTGTGGATTGGTATGTGTGTGGATTGGTATATATGTGTGGATTAGTGTATATGTGTGGATTGGTATATATGTGTGGATTAGTGTATATGTGTGGATTAGTGTATACGTGTGGATTAGTGTATATGTGTGGATTGGTATGCATGTGGATTGGTATACGTGTGGATTGGTAAGTGTGTGAGAGTGATGGGTGTTATGCTGTACCATTTCTAATGTCTTTTTCATGATCTAATTAAGCTCTAAAAGTACATCATAACTCCCATCACTCTATACTGTTCCATACAGTGGCAGAGCTGGGAGGCAGAGGCCTTGCACCCCCACTGCAGGACTCCTGAAAGGTAAGTGAACTTCAAAGAGGGAAAGGTTAGATAGTTAGATGGGGTAGATAGGGAGAAGGGAGTGAGACAGGGGAAAGGGGGTAGATAGGCAGAAGGGAGTGAGAAGGGGTAGATAGGGCAATCATACTCCTATCATGCCAAGTCTGCGAGTACATCCTGGAATCTGGGTATGCCTGGGCATGATAGGAATGTGATTGCTGTTAATTATATATATACACATATATATTTATATATATATATATATATATATATATATATATATATATATATAATATTGTTATTTAATTGTTTTGTCCTATTTTGGTGTGTTACTTACTTTAAATAAAAGTGTTAGATTTTTTTATGGTGTGGGGGGGGTCTTATTCGGTTTTGGCCAGGTAAATGCTGCACTTTCGGTTTCAGTCCAGAATTCGTTTCGGTGCATCCCTACTACTAAGCCAGACAATGAAGTGGTAGGCCTACACCACATCAATGTTTGGCGTAGTATATAGTGATTGGGGTTTTGTTACAAGTTTTGTTACAAGTTTTTATTCCTTTCTTTTTTTGGGATGGGGGGCGCCAGAGGAGTAGTCCGCACAGGGCGCCAGAACACCTAAGGCCGGCTCTGAATATGTATCAAAGTTTTCAGGGTTCACTTGTACTCTGCCAAAGACATGCACCAGAGATAGCATCTGAAGGGAAGAAAAGCAGATTCTAAAATAAATATGTGTAACTCGAGTTATAAAGGCTGAGCAGCATACTTCGTAAACCCTAAAATAAAATGATTTTTTAACATTGTACAGAAGCAGAGCATACCAGAAGTTACACTACTTTCATAGAATTGCTAGTCATTTTTATTTATAGTGACTTTTCAGCCATCATATTTACTTTAATGTTTATTGGATATGATACCCTTATACAGGGCCGGCCCTATAATGGGGCAGACTGGGGCAATTGCCCCAAGCGCTTTTTTTTGTTTTTTTTTTGAAGCGGAGGAGAGAGAGAGGGGCACCGAGTGGTTTTCGCTTACCCGCTCGGCGCCCCTCTTTCTCTCTCCTCTGCGGCGAGTCTCCCTGTTCGGTCCTGGTGCCAGCTTGTAATGCAGAGCGCCGGAAGTGACGTCAATTTCCGGCGCTCAGCATTACAAGCCGGCACCGTGGCAGAGCAGGGAGACTCGCCGCAAGACTGTTTAAAGGTAAGTACCGGGGGGGGGGGATCGTAGATTATGGCGTCGGCGAAGTTTAAAATGCCCCCCCCAACGTCGGCGGGGGGGGCGTTTTAAACTTCGCCCCAGGCGGCGTTAAGTCTTCGGCCGGCCCTGCCCTTATATCATACTTTTTGCATACTATTACATAGAGCTAGTCAGCAGAATCCTCTATGTACATCCAGTGGTTTTCCTTGTCCCCCAGCTCCTTGGCTTGAAGAAGATGTATTCTGAAACAGCGTGCATGCACAGGAAACTCTAGTAGCCAAAACAGTAAGTATGTGTGGTAGTGTGTGATACTAGGGAACACTGGGCCAGGGGGCCGCTCACCTGTAACTACCCATTGGTCCAAAAGGTGCTAGCCCTCTTCTGCAACAGGACCTGTTTTACATTCTCTCTATCTACCTGTCATCTATCATCTTGAGATATAAATGCCAAGGGTTACACAAAACACAATAAAGAAGAAGGGTGATGGTTAGAGCAAGGCTTTTTCATCAAGTTCGGTATATCTTTATTAATTATTTATTTGTATGGTGTAAAGCCCCTGGCCATTCTAAAGTATCACAGGGAAGGCATGCTTGCTGTATGGAGTGGCCCAAGGGATTTTCGGTGTAAATGATCTTCCAGATCATCAGCAATCTATCAACTCCTCCCGTGTGTCTTCACGTGCAATGATAGCACTTATAATTGAGTCATCGCTCATCAAAATGTTACGACTAGCAAAAAAAACACTATGTTCACCCACTGCAGGAGCTGTATTGACACCTCTGTCCTAGCTCTCCACACATGTATTGATGGATGTGTCTTATCAGTTATCCTGGATGGAACTGTTGACTGTGCACATAAGGAAAGCTGCATCAGGAAACCCTCCAAGTCATTACTGAACTGCGTGACTCAATGCTTTAAGGGGCAATCCATCCTAGGATCAAAGTGAACAATGTGTGTGAAAAGGCCATATTCTATGTATTGTTTTTTCTAATGGCATTAAAAGGGGTGTTTTTAGTGTGTAAAAATTGCGGAATATCAGCCACCATTTTTTCCCCAAACAGGACAAAGACAAGGATTTAAATAAAGCTGGACAGCAAATGATATTACATAGCAAAAATTCTACAACAGTTGAAAACATAAAAAAATATATCTTGCACTGGGTCCCTAGCCCTATGCAGAGAAGGACTGGCTCTGAATTAATGATTTTTGGCCACTGTTTGAAGTTTTATTGTGTGCTTTACTTGCAATTGTATAGATCCTCCAGGAGATTTAGAGTGAAAGGGTACACTGGGAAGAATTTACACATCAAGTAAATATGCCTTGTGTTCTCTTTATGTTTTTATGTTCCCTTTTTATAAACTCTTACCGACAAGATGAGATGGTATACATAGGGTATGTTGTTTTCCAATATTCCTTATTCTGCTTTATTACTGGTTTGCCTGGCTGGAATTACGGCCTTCCCCCTGGTCCTATGCTATGTCAATACTGTTAAAAAGCATGTATTACCCTTGAAGAGATTGTATATTCATATTGTCTCATAAACTTTTATCGGTGGTGTCTAGAGCATATGAAGTAGCATACAGTTCCTAGACCTGGGAACATACTTTTGAGAACCAGTGAGTTATCCATGAGACACTATTATTATTATTTCTCCTACTTTGCACCCCTCTTGTCTTGTTTTCAAAAGAAAGGTACCAGGTAATCTCAGTCCTCCATGTCTGCTATGTTACGTGAAAATGTATATAGTATGTCACATTACATATGTGTAATGCATGCTGACGTGGCCACCAGATTCTTAGAAAGATGCCTTCCACGGCTTCCTAGGATTCAAGAAACAAATTAGGTGTTCATATTTAATGTGACTTGGTTCCCATCTACTGAAGATAGTTGAAACCTTTAAATGATGATTTGTACTTTCTATAAGATGCTTTATTAATATCAAACTGAGCTGTTTTTTTCCTGTCATACTCATACATAGGCATATGTCTATCCTGAATAGGCCACATACAGGATGAGGTTTTTACAGCAGAAAAAACTCCATGGGTCCAGTGGTTCTTATCTACCATCTAATTCAATGAACCCAAACAACAAAACCCAGAAAACCTAAAAAAATATGTGTATTGTTCTATACTTACACACAAAAATTGGGTCAAGGTGTGAATTTTCAATCATCAGTAGGTGGAAAAATTCAGTTCCCCATGTGTCATCCCCTTCGAAGTCATGTACAGCTCCACATTTTACCCACGTTTGAGTACACTTATATTTAGAGGGAATATATTCTGATTTTAAATATTGACACAAGTGGACATTTCCATTTTTACCCTGTAACTGCAAACTCACTGAAGCACTCAAAGGGTTAATCTCATAAAACCCAATGGAAGTTACTGTATAAACAGAGATATTTTTGATTCAGATCGTGTTCATAGGAAACGTCTTCCCCTTTCTGCCGATTACTACAAACTCCAGATGTAATTAGGATGTGAAGATGAGAGAGAGAGTGTTAATCAAATCCCCAGCCTTTCTGGAAAATAAATAGCCACACAGATTAAAAATGGGAGTAGTGGAACTAAAGCAGTAATGCATGAAAAACTAATTTCCCTTGTTGCTGTCACTTTCAGAAGGAGGGGAATTTTACCCACTCCCTCTGTGCTTCCTTTTACTGTTTCTACCCCTAGTTTGGGGGCAGTGACTAGAGAAATTGGATAACAAGATCAGAAAATTTAATTACAGTCTTTCAACCTGCCGTCCGATAAATTGGATGTCACAGTTTTCTTGTTCTCTGTTTTTTTTTTTTTTGAAGTGGGCCGTGTACAGATGTACACAGCAGCTTGTGGGTTAGATTTACATGAAATCGTGACCATCCTCTAAATCCTTCCAATTACTTTAATCTTCTGCTTTGCCCTGGACCAAAATGAAGAAAAGTCATCCATGGGTCAAGAGACAACATTGGAAGATAACATTAACCCCTGATTTTACGTTTGAAAATATTACTTATGTTTCACATGTTCAGCCCGACAATTACTAGCACCGTAGGGTTCCCAGTGCCCCCTTCCTATGTCCCACTACCTCAGTGACCTTGGCAGCTACCTAGGTCACCTATATGGTAGGACCAGCCCTGATCCCAACACTACACGCTTTATTCACTAAAGGAAAAGTTGTTGGAAGTGTCTGCAGAAGAGTTGAGGTTCTAACTCCCTCACTTCAATATTCACTATGAAGGTGTCTTCATCAAGAATGCGAAGCTGACCCTATATAATGCAAAATTCAATAGATTAAGAAATCTACCACCCAAGCTCTTCCTGGATCAGAAGCTTGACGGGAGTGGCCATTCCTAATGAATAATGTCAAGTAGCTAGAACAGAATTCTCCAGCAAGAAGGCTAAGCTGACCCTGTATAATGCATATATATCAATAGATGAAGAAATCTCTTTGATTTAGCTATAAAATATGCAGGGCCAGCTAAGCTCCTCCTGGATCAGAAGCTTGCTGGGGTTGGCCCCTCCTAATGAATATACCTGTGGATTTGTGGTCTCTCGGAGCATACCCTCGAAGGGTTCGGCCAGGACTGCTCACTGACACCAGTTGGCGTTCCTGCTGACATTGTGGTAAACACCCCCAATTAAAAGAAAAGTGGGCAGGGAGGGGGGCATGTCAGGGAGTTTAAACATGTATGGGATAGACATATAGTTATCCTGAAGCTAACACAAGACCAATGGCGGATTAAGATTTGAGTCTTTACATCAGTAAGAAGGGACAGACTGGATGGGCAGAATGGTTCTTATCTTCCGTCAAACGTTCATGTCACCACTGTAATTGACCGCTCAACTTTAACGAGGACTTGTATTGAAATGTCACATGTGACTTCAAAGGTTAAAACAGTTTTAATCTTATTGCATGTGATGTAAATTATTATGGTTCACAATTAAAAGGCAGAATAAGATTTTAGGGAAAGGTGAGAATTTTTGTTACTGCTACAGGAAGTAACAGCCAACATTTGACCATTATCTTACTGGCCACCTACTGGTATAGCATAACTAATCCAATTAATTTGGCCAAATTATTTTGTGATACAACCATTGCCCTTGACAAGGTGTTATAACAAAATAAGTAATTCTCGTAAATTGTGATACTATTTCACATCTTCGTGATATCATTGATTTTTCTGTTTGCAAAGCATTTTTGTAATATAAATTATTCATTTAATTTCTTATATTGCAGAATTAACTTTTAATTATAAATTATTTTCAATATAGAAGTCTTATGAGTTTTACAAATTTGCCTGTTGGTTTTTCCCTTAGGTTTATTTATGAGAAGAATACGCACCACTGGTTATTCTTTGCATTTTAGTTGTTAGAATTGAGTAAGCTGTCTGCGGTCTGTTTCAATATAATTAATTTAGAGTTTTGGATAAACATTTTTTGTATGTTGGAATACAAAGCATGATCAAACTGCACGGATTTACATGGATGATGAGTGTATCTAACACTATGTGACCCCAACGTGTTCTGTTATTCATATTAGTATGGCACTATGAGACTGCCTGGATTTAGGAGGAGAGATGTGGATATTTTAGAGAATTTTGATATTTTAAATGCAGTTTAATCACACAATAAATTGTGGCCAATTACTATTTGACATTTTTTCATATGGTAAATCTGCAATGTGCACCCCAGGGGTATTTTTAACAGGTTTGTGTGGTGCTGGCATATCTGCCACATAGTGCTTGGTTTGTTATAAGTACTTAATAAAACATGGTAGCAGCCGTACTACATAAATGTGCCAATTTTAAAGGTAAAAAAATGTTAAAGAGAAACAATCACCCTTTTTTACATACCTAAATTAATTTATTAAAGCGACGTATGGCTCCTCGTCAATCAGTGTAGTTGTTCTGGAAATACCGGTATTTAGTTTGAAGACAAGATCAGCAGTATCCAGTGGCAGGACCAGCATTATCCTGTACTGAAGTTCCATCAACCATCCTTTCAAAGGCTGGCTAAGTCAAACAACAATTATAAACTTGAAAACAGGGAAGAGATAACTTTTGGGATGAATGTGGTTTCACTGGGCACTGACATCCGTCTATCATATGATGCCACTGTTTCTTCTTCTGCAATTACCCAAACGCAGTTGAAGGTTAAGACTAATCCCAGAGGCTTCAAATGGAAACTTCTCCTGGAAGCAGCATAGGGTTGAGCCAGTAAACTATTCAGAGGGGTTGTGTCATGAGATTCAATTCTCTACATTGCTTTCAACAAAATAGGTAACCCTTGGCAAATTAGTAGTTGGGCTCCAAGTCCACTCTTTGGGGCCCATACACATAACCAATATGGCATTTTTGTCAATGCAGCACCCGTTATGTATCTGTTCTCTCAATGGATGCAAGGTGTTAATTTTTTATAACAAGTTCTGCCCTTGTAATGCCATTTGGCACTGGACGTGCCACTGCCTACCCAGTCACCCACTAATGCATCCTTCCTGACGGGAAATATAATGACTATTAATGGCTGGCCAGTGATACTTTACACTTGTGTTTCCAAACATCACAAGAATTATGATTTGCTCACTAAAATAGTTAAAAGGCAAAGTATGTTCTGAACTGATGGCAGTGGTGTGATTTGAAAACTACCTCCCACGCTTTAAGTAACTGTAAATGAAAGTCATAAAACATTGAAAAGTGTCCAAAAGTCCTAGTAAGAGCTTTTCTCCATCATTTATTTTTTATTATTTTAAATTTTTATATTACATTTATTAGACACATTAAACAAAGCATACTTTAAATAAAACAGATATGTAGCAACTATAAGAAGCTCTCAAATGAAAAAAAAAAAAGAACTCCTTCACCCAATAAACACTAATTTTCCGAGTAATGTTTATGACTTTCCTTTCACGCTTCTGATCGTATTCAATGACTTCTGATTCACTGCCTGATAAATCTTGATTATTAAGTAATAGAAGCTGTTGATGTAGGACAGTATATTGGCTTTTCCAACAATGTTCTCTTTTATTCTGTATATACCTAACAAACGAAATAGAAAAAGACACCAAAACACAGTTAATATCCATGCTTTGGAATGCTGCATGGCACATGATGTCACACGTGGGCCGGTCCACTATACAGAGAAGGGGTGTCATGTTAAGTTTCTACCCTAATTCAGGCACTGTGTGTGCAACATCTCCTGCCAGAGGGCATTTGCCAGTTTTGGGGGCATATCAGGCTATCAAGACAGCGAGTTTCAGACCGTTAGAAGCTATGTATTAAATATACTAAACCACTCATATATTATGTGGCATGGGGATAAGTGCTGGATGTGAACCACTATTCCTTTACATTTTAAGAGGGTAATAAATTGCGGGGAGATGGCAATTAAAACACGGAAGGTGAGGTTCGTCTAACACTTATTTAAATATATATATTTATATAATATGTAAATATAAATATATTTATATATATATCCTCTGTTACCAGATCTGAGTTTAAAACTACCATAATCTATCCCGGAAGAACATCATTTACATCATTAACATTTAAGGGAATTGTGGTACATCTGAATTTAATTACACGGTTGAAAATCTAGATGAGAGAACAGAAGCAAAGCAGGTATGAATAATGTGGATCAATACATTAATTCCATTGACATTTTGTAAAAGAATAATGCATGCAATGGTGCCGAATACTGTATGCAGAATCTCAAGCAGTTCACTTTACATGAGATACTTGACCATCCAGCCATCATGGGGGATGGCATCTGAGACAGAGCATTAGAAAAAATAAATAAATAAATATATATATATATATATATATATATATATATACACACACAGTATATTATATATATAATGACTGTAATGCCATTCCAGCATTATTCTAGAAATAAAATAAATTATTCTAGAAATAAAATAATGTTGAGAATGACCAATGATCTTTCCACATATTTTTACTTCTTATTTTATGTACCAGCAAAAATTATGACGGAATCAGAGATGGAATGAAAATAAAATAATACACAGACACATATCCTGAGAAATAATATGTTAGAACCAAGTAATAACGAATAGGCATGTGTTTACCAAATGTTGTTTATTGGGTGGAACCATATGCTTTCTAGGTGTTTGTTTTTAAGAAGTGTGGAAGGAGAAAACCCTTCAGAAGCATCTGTCATTATTGGTAAAGTCAGTAAACGCTTCAAACAGAACAGGGAAAGGGTTATTAAGTCTCACAAGTTAAAGAAATAAAATCCAAGAAGTTTGAAAGAGCTGAAAATTCCCCCTAGAGGAATGATTAAAAATACACAAGGTGAATTTCACAACCTTAATAAGCACTAAAAGAAGGACCTTGTCTCTGTCCTCAAATGATCAGGTTCACAATTGCTTTATAAAAAATCACACATTTGTATTACTAGTTTTCCATTTAGTTATCTCTGATAGTGCTACAAAAAAGTATGATTTGTTACATAAATACGGGTGTATATATTCATGTGAATAAGCAGTATAGAAGGGACTGGCAAAAAGCCATAGTATCTAACTAAAAAGAGTAGCCTGCATACAGATATGGAGAAATTTTATATTTCAATGTATTAGGACAAAATAAATCCCAATGCTAATCTGTACTGCTAAGCCCTCTTGTTTGTTCACAATAACATCCCAGCCGGTTGGCCAAGCTACTGGTGCCGCAGGGAGCCACTGGGTCCACTACTGATCACAACGTAGCCAAGAATATGGAACTGAGCAGCGAGACGTGAATTACTTCACAGATTCCCGGACAAAAACTCAAGTGGAAATAATAGTAAAAAAAATATTCATTATTATTGGCATTATATATTTTTATATATAATATATATATTCTAATATTTTAACTTGGCTCTTTTATTTCATGTGATTCATGCTATATATACAGTATTAAAGCCCACGGGGGCCAGAATGGACTAGAGTGGACCCTGACAGAGTGCTGAGCAGGGCTAGGCTAAGGCAGGAATTGTGGATTTTAGGGGAGGAGTTTTGGTCGGAGGATATTTAAGTTTGGTGATCACAGGGGTAAGGATCCATTTTGTTTAACCTTACCTGGTGTTGTTTGTCCCACCTTCCCTCCCCTTATGTGGTTGAGTTTGTGGAGTGGTGTTGCTGCATTAGTCACAGTTGTGGGCGGTAGCTTGCCAGGTATCCAATGGGTTAATGTGGTCGTATGATCATTGGAGGTCATAACCGGTGGGAGGTTCCTTGCAAGGAGTGGTGCTCGGAGCCTCAGGTCCGGGTTGGGGCATCCTGGTATGTCCCCTCCCAAAATTGGTGTGTGGTTTGGTACCTGGATAACTTGGCAAGCTAGGTTGGTTTTGGTTACATCATTGTCTCTGTTAACGCATCTATGTTTATTATTTCAGGTTTTACTGGACAATGACTGTTAAATAAAACGGCTGTGGTCTTTTCAAACCCATCTTGTGTGTTGGTGTTTTATTTAATTGAGCAACTGAGCTGAGCCTGGCCCGTGAGTTGCAGCTACATCTGTCAATATAATAGTATACACAGTATATAATATATATATATATTGTCTTTATATAGCGCCAACAATTTACGCATATATTAGGTAAAGGGGCCTCTGAATGCAATCTTACGATCTGGATATATTATCTAAATGTTACCTTCTGTGTTTTCTATTTTTCCATTTTTACTTTGCTCAGTGTTGTGCTCTTTCATTTTTTTTACCCTATGTACTTTCACAGATGCACAAAATGTTTATGGCCTCGGTGGGACAGGGGTGATCGTTTCATGAATATCAGATGCCAAAAAAAAGCTTTGAATTTAATATGATAATTAATTTACTTGGAAAATAACAGTTTGCTGAAGCAATTGTACCTGGCCTTTTGTTTCCATACGGTAATTCTGCGTGCCAGGCAATTATTTATTCATCATTCAATTTTACTGTTTCTTTTTAAAAGGTGGGCATAAAAATGTATTAATACTATAAACAAACATTAAAAATTGAACATGATCACGTAAAAAAAAAAATGTGTGAAGATTGTCCCGGATTCTACTTCTTTTATATGAGCATATGTATAGTAAAGCAGTTCTAGTTAAAGGGACAGCCTAGTGTGCATACAACTCTACTTCGAAGAAGTGTGGACAAGAAAAATAATAAACCACTTACCTTTAGAAGCTGCGTCTCCAGGGTCTTCCTCTGTTTGAACTACTCTTTACAATATTTTGCATACCTAATGGGACTGAAAGCAGGAGTCGCAAAGATTTATCATGATTAGGCTGTTGCTAATGCTGGTGAAACTCATTAATCATCAGAAATGTATGTATGGTCCTGACCCTTGTAAAAAAAAAAAGTGCAACATAGAAGACGATAAAATAAAACATTAGTCTGTTGTCTTGAATGATTTATAAATTCTCCTTTTGTTGGTGTAGAAGGGCTTTCATTCAAGAAGAATGTAAAGCAAAGAAAGAAAACCTTTCACAACATTCCATGCGTAATTAATTTTAGGACCTCTGGGGGTTCCTAAAAAGGTGATTTCTGACATGGTTTCCTTAATCTACTCACATCAGTATGCAGCGAAGTGTATTTGTTTATTGTTTTAGCAGTAAAGAACCATTCCTCTTGCGGAAGGTGAAGTTTTCTTTCTCCGAGTGTCAAGGTTCGACCTTGGGTCCTGTTGATGAACATTGTCCCTAGACACTTCTTCGGCTTGACCTTGGTTATATTTAGGTTTAATTGTCTCCTCTCGTATGTGTAAACAAACCCAAAACTAGCCGTGTGTGTGTGTGTGTGTGTGTGTGTGTGTGTGTGTGGAACCTCGCGTGACCCATAGACAGGATGTGAACTTAAATTTGTTCTATTGACCAGAGTAAGTCTCTGGAATTTAAAATAGGTGATATCATAAACAGTACTTTTGAAGTATTATTATCCTAACCCTGCATACACAGCTGCAATTAGATTGTAAAGTGCTGCCCTGTAGTATGCGTGATGAATAAACCTACACTAGGAAGTCTGTTACTGTTAGACATCCCACATGCTAGATGCATGCATCCTATACACAATACTATACACAATACTATACACACCCCTAGGCCTAAACAAGAGCTCATATTCCATAGACACTTTGAGAAAAGTCTGAATACACAGTTAGGAAAACTAATATAAATGCAGGGTTTTTGGTCGATCCAGTTATCCATTTTGGTGGATTTCTCTAATTTTGCAGGAAAATTCTTATGGATCAAATGCAACAGGGAAGCGTGATAGTTGAATCATGATGGGTTTAGGTAATTATGTAACATTTTAAAATAGGGCTCTCTCGGCCTTATAAGAATAATAATAATAATAATACCGGTAATAATCATAATAATAATAATAATAATGATTTTTTTTCAATCACTACTAGTTCTGCTAATGATAATAATAATTATGCTCTAAATACTGTTTTCCCAGACTCCAGTTTTCTCAACTTTTGTTATTGATTTAAAGTATATAGCACCATCATATATCATAGCGCTGTACAACAGGTAGGGCTCCATCCCTATTGGCCCCCAACAGCACATCTTCTGGGTATTAAAACTGATGGTGTTTTAACAAGATAATACAACCATTTTAAAGTTTGTGACAACTGACAGTGAAACATAAAAGAAAACAACTGTTAAAACCGTATTTAAAGATAAATAGAATAATGCACGTTTATGATCGATTTTAAAGGTAATCTGGACCATTAAATATTTAAGTGCTTTTTACATCTTGTATATAATCTATAATGGCAATCGTAATCTTTACCTTTAACTGTATGGTAGTGTCAAATATTCCGTGATATATCAAATATAAGTGGCAGGTTGATTCTTTTAAACGATTTTATTGATCTGGATTTCCTGTTTGAAGGAATGTGTTTTGGGTCAATTAAAGATAATTATGATAATAAAAAAGAAATATGTTGACTCATGTACATTTGAATAACAGCACAGTGTAGAGAGACATATATATAAAACAGGGGTTAATTCAGGGGCAAAACTGAATATTTAGAACCATCAGTGAATCACTTTTCAGGTCATTTTAAATCTGACCAAAATGTTTCCATTTTCCGTTGATGAATATGCCCCCCATGGATTTATAAAAATGGGATGTTATCATTTAAAATACTTGAGATACATAAAGTGAATTATAAAGATACCGTGGACACCCTGTTTTCCTTTCTTTCACATTTGTTCCATGATGTTTCCTTTCCTCAATGCCAACTCTAATGATGATGTTACATCTCTTTTTGTATAAGCCTTTGCTAATCATCAATACTATGGCTGTTTATGTTGTAATATCTTTCCAATTACGTCTAATGTGTACCTTGCATCGCATTTTTACATGTTTTCCTTTGTTTTGCCTATACTGTGGTCATTACATGCTATGGCTGGCCAAGAAACAACAATAGGGCTTGCAGTCCATATTGGGAACCATTTAAAACAACTCCATGTTTAATTATTATTTTCAGGTTGACTCACATGTGCTTCTGGTGGATATTTAATCTTCATTATCAAGGATGGTGTATAACTGTATAGAGGCCAATTCTAAAAAGGCTACAAAACTGCCCTAGATACTGTCTCTTGTATAGAGTCTCCATAAACTATTCAGATATGATATAGATAAAAAGCAGGAACAAAAGAGAGGGAGCATAGAGTAATCACTGAATTAGTTAATTCTTGCATGAATATGTATACATGCTGAATAATGTACATTGCACATGTTGTCTGCCAAATGTGCTTTGGCTATCTGGTTGTGCGTGCCCCTGGGGCCAATTCATTTACCAATCAAACCCCTGTCTGTGTTTAACTCTTTCAGTAATGTTGGTTCTACATGTTTCCCCTGGGAGTCCTCTACAATGTTTGTATGGTTACTATTAGACATGAGCAAATGGGCCAAAAGGGACTTTTCCGGTTCGTTTATGGCCTATTCATTTTCTGTCAACAAATAATTTTGTTCCCTGCACATTTGTTTCGACAGAGAATTTGGGGGCACTTTTACTTTGGGAAGAAAATTTGTTGCCCCGTGCCCACATTTACTCTCACTCTCTCACACTGCCACTCACTCTATCACACTCTCATTCTCTTTCGCTCTCTAAATGTTTCCCTACCTTCTCTGCCGACCACTTCTGCTTCTGCCGACCACTTCCACATCTTATTCCGCATCTTTTTCTGCATCTTCTCTTCTCTCTTCAATCTTCATTTGGAGGATCTAGGAGAATGTCACCGCAGCGCTGGCATTTTGGCAGAAGTTGCCAGGTTATCTCTGCAGAGATGCAGACGAAGAAAGAAGATACCAGAATAAGGATAGAAGACTGAAGACAGAAGAGAAGGAACTAGATATAAGATGAAGATGAAAGATATGCAGAAGAAGATGGCAAAGTGGAAGTGGTCAGCAGGGAAGGTAGGGAAACACTTAGAGAGTGTGATAGAGAGGGTGAACAAGAATGAGAGTGTGAGAGAATGAGAGTGTGAGAGAATGAGAGTGTGAGTAAATGTGGACCCATAGATTTTGTACAATAATTCTGAGCTTTTTGCATAGTTTTAGTCAGATTGATTGGGGGGGGTCTAGCCTCGTTTTCAGGGCTTCATATGAATCGCAGAATGTACCAAAATTCTGTAAACTTGCAATTTGTACGAATCCGAGTGCACAAGTCTAGTTGATGTGATTATATTTAGGTTATAATACATTAGCATTATGAACATAACATCATAAACAGATTACATTTTACCTATGGAAACCTATATTTTTCATTTAAAGTTATTCATAAGTGTATAGTTAAATAATAATTGTGCATCACACCATAAAAACCAACTATTTCTGGAAACGCTGTGAATCTACATAGTAAAGTTATCCATATATATGTGATTCTATATACATGTAGGTTGCACATAAAGAACATTTACATAGAGCCATCATATTCCGCAACACTGTACAATGGGTAAACATGACATAACAAGTAGTAAATAACATAACAATTCAATTTACAGAAACAAAAAGTAAGGAGTACCCTGTCAAAATCAATTTACAATCTAGAAGGAGTTGGAGTATAGTACACTGGGGTAAACGTTGGGGTATATGTGCCACTATAGGGAAGGACCAGTCAGACAAATCAGACTTGTATAAGTCATGTCAGCAAGCAGGTGAGGGACTAGGTAGATAAAGGTAGATGGGAGGAAGGGTGTTAATGCTTAAGTTTATAGGTATCCCTCAAGAAATAGGTCTTGAGGATTATTTGAAGCTTGCAACAAATACAAGAAGGAAGTTATATACCATGCTATGGGGTTTAAAATGGTTAATATTTCTAGGCAGAAATATTTAATTGACACCTTAAATATTTTCATCCTAATATCAAATCTAACACTGAACATGTCCCAGACATTGGTAATGTCTGTGTTATGAAATTTTAAAGATATCCTATACTTATTTAATTTATACCTACATTTGGATATATGAAGTAAAACTGCAAGTCTCACTGCAATAACTTTTTATTAGATTTAGGAATTAATTTAAAAGCAAGGGAAAACCATATACAGGGGTGTGTAGACTTTTTATATCCACTTTATATATATATATATATGTAGAATTGGATTCAATCTTACTAGACACACCCAGGTATTATTATTGCCAGTCCTGTTGAATCTAAATGATTCAATTAAATAGAACTTGTCTTGTAAAGTCTTGTAAATTGGAACTTTTTGGAAGACATACACTCACTGGCCACTTTATTAGGTACACCTTGCTAGTACCGGGTTAGACACCCTTTTGCCTTCAGTCTTCTTGGCATACTTTCTACAAGGTGCTGGAAGCATTCCTCAGAGATTTTGGTTCACATGGACATGATGGCATCACGCAGATGCTGCAGATTTGTCGGCTGCACATCCATGAAGCGAATCTCCCGTTACACCAGATCCCAAAGGTGCTCTATTGGATTGAGATCTGGTGACTGTGGAGGCCATTGGAGTTCAGTGAACTCATTGTCATGTTCAAGAAACCATTTTGAGATGATGTGAGCTTTGTGACATGGTGCATTATCCTGCTGGAAGTAGCCATCAGAAGATGGGTACACTGTGGTCATAAAGGGATGGACATGGTCAGCAACAATACAGGTAGGCTGTCACATTTAAACAATGCTCAATTGATACTAAGGGCCCAAAGTGTGCCAAGAAAATGTCCCCCACACCATTACACCACCACCACCAGCCAGAACCGTTGATGCAAGGCAGCATGGATCTATGCTTTCATGTTGTTTACGCCAAAGTCTGACCCTGCAATCTGAATGCCACAGCTGGAATCCAGACTGCCGCTCACTGGATGTTTTCTCTTTTTCGGACGATTCTCTGTAAAGCCTAGAGATGGTTGTGCGTTAAAATCCCAGTAGATCAGCAGCTTCTGAAATACTCAGACCAACCTGCCTGGCACCAACAACCATGTCACTTAAATTCCCTTTCTTCCTAATTCTGATGCTCGGTTTGAACTTCAGCAAGTTGTCTTGACCACGTCTACATGCCTAAATGCATTGAGTTGCTGCCATGTGATTGGCTGATTAGCTATTTGTGTTAACAAACAATTGAACAGGTGTACCTAGTAAAGTGGCCAGTAAGTGTAGGTCCCGTTATATCTTGTATAACACTAACACAGCATTCCACAATAAGAACATCATACCAACAGTCAAACACTATGGTGGTAGTGTGATGATCTAAGGCTGCTTTGCTGTTTCAGGACCTGGGAGAATGTTAGGCCTTCAGCTTGCTACCTAAAGCTCAAGGGCAGTTATGCATTAATAATTCAAAGCACACAAGCAAGTCTACATCTGAATGACTTAAAAGAAACAAAATAAAGGTTTTGAAATGGCCCAGTCAAAGTCCAGACTTGAATCCAGTTGAGATGCTGTAGCATGACCTTAAAAAGGCAGTTCATGCATGAAAAACTTCCTGGCTCTATTAAAACAATTCTAACAAGAAGAGTGTGTCAAAACCAATGTAAAAGACTCATTGCTACTTAGAATTTGATATTACCAAGGACGGCACAACCAGTTATTCCAGTTATTCGGTTAAGGAGGACAATTACTTATTCATGTGGGTTACATACTATAGGTTTTGATTCACTCTTTACCTTCAATAAATGAAATGATCATTTTAAAGTTGCATTTTTTCTCATCTTGTCTTTTTCTTTTATTAAAATTAGTTGGATGATCTGAAACATTTAAATGTGATAAATAAGGAAATATAGAGAAAATTGGGAAGGGGCAAATACTTTTTCATAGCACATTACATATAGACAAAGGAAGAAGAAGAACTATATCGAATGAGAAGTAGAATAATATATAACTGGAAACAATGGTAACAATATGTACATTAAATACAATAAATATAGGGGGAAAACTGGTAATCTTTGTAACAAAAACATTTTTTAAATATTGAAAAAATTGTATCCTAGGGAAGCATTTCCTTGGGCCCCACTCCACCCTTCCTAGCATGCAATCACTCCATCCGCTATCCCCCCAAAAACAAATATTTGCCCCACTGACTCTGCAGGTTAGGGGAAGGTTGTGACAGTCTTCCCTCTTTCTGACCCTACCGTGACTTTGAGAGGTCCTCTCCCCCGTAATCATCCCCCGAGTTTCTTTTTCAAAGGAAATATATTTTATCTCAAAGGGATTTAGCTGTATTCACAAGTATGTTTACATTTTTGTTTACTATAGAAAAAGTCACAAAGTTGTAAAGTGGCTTGGATTTCAGTTATAAAACAGTTAAATATATAGTCCTACAAAGTTATAGCAAATGACTAGAGATTTACTGATGGAAAGAAGTGCACATCATACCTACATACAGCAGTAAAAAGAAAGCAGCAAGCTGACACATTCCTATGAGTTAATTGAGGTACTAGAAGCATTTAAGAGAAAGTCAGTGCATTAGTAGGAATAGGTATATCTAAAAGGGGCGCCTGTAATTGGTGCAGTTTCAACTCTTTGGCTATCAAACAAATTCTTGATGTGCTGTTAGAATAACTAAGGTTCTTGGCTGCCTTTAAATGTAAGATGTAACAAGCTCGGAGAGTTTTCTGAAATGATAAGAGTTCCATCAGCTCACATGCTCGATTTAGGAGATTATGGACATCAACACCCACCATGTTCAGCCAGCTCAGAATTATAGATGGCCATTAAAAACATCTTACTACTAACGCACAGACTCTCACCAAAATGCTTCCAGTCCTGCAATCAGCTGATTGTAACCCAAGTGAGCCCTAACAATAAGTCTTTAGCCATTTAGCTGACTGCACAAAACTGTTTTAGAACTATAAGTCCCTGCAGGCAGGAAAGAATTAGACTGTAGGACAGTATAATGGGCATTGTTCTCACACCTGTTCAACTACTACCAAAAAAAGGGAAAGAAAGGAAACATACCATGTACATACGGTGGAAGGCTTAAGCACCACGAGCAAGGCAATACGTCAGACAACCTCCTCTTGCTCTATACCTTCTTTGGATTTCACTCCCTCCATGGCTTACTCTCAAAATATTTCCAGCATCTGGCTATAGTTATAGTCTAATAAAAAAACAGGCCACAGTGTCCATTTGATACTTTATAGTACCAAGCAATGGAATATGTAGAGAGAGCATTGTCACAAAGCATGTAATGTTCTTTGAACGCTGCCCGTACCCCAGGGTTCTTCACTCCCTTGGATCCCAATACTTGAAGCATTTTGTTTACTCTCCATTCATAAAGCTTATTGTAATAAATTACGATTGTGTAATTACGCCATTGTAATCAAATCATTAAGATGCACATTAAATACATATTGCGGAGGAGAGAAAAGAGACACTAGAAATGAGGGGAGCTCAGGTAGTGGCTTAATTGCATCTAAAAGAAAATGTAATGAGTCTAAATGAACTGGATTTTTCTTGCTCTTGGCAGTGGAGAACATCCTGTTATCTTAAGTATTTGAAGGTTGTTCAATGAAGGCTTCAGGGGACAGAAGGGGAGTTTGCATAATAAATAAGAATTGCTCATTAAAACAAAAACAAGGTCAGTAAAGTTATAGTTTACTTGGTAAACTAGCTGTGTTTCAAAGCATTATAAGGGATATAACTACTTGAATGATACTGCTTCTATTGACTACAACTCCCATACCCCCCCAAAGTTTAATATGTCCAGATGGGGGGGGGGGTGGACTGTCTGCCTACCTTTACTGAAGAGCCACCATGGAGTCCTTAAGTTCAGAACATCATGAGGTGTCAGCATGGTAGCTCCAATGAAGGTCTGGGCTTGAACAGCATAGCTTCCTTGGAATGTCAGAGTATCTCCCAAACCAGCCTACAATCCCTACTGTCCACTCCCAGGACAGATATGTCCACAAACAGTTGACATGATGGCAGTTAGGATGCACCTGTACTTTCTGAGTTTTTGCAGAGGCAAAGGAGATTAGGCTTACTGGCTTACTGCTGTGAGATCAGGTATAATGGTGCTCAAAGGAATGGACAGGAGAGAAGACCAGACTCTCATACCTAGCCGGCCGCTGCATTTAAGTCACTTGGCAGCGACTGGACTTAAGGTGCCAGGGCTGCCTCGTCATCCCCAGTGCGACTATGGATGGGGGATTTAGGACCAAAAGATGGAGATTTGGGAGGTATGATTTTCAAAAGGAGTTGCCCTCTGAATCACTGCCTAGAAACTGCAGTGCCACCATTGTGGGACTCAGCAAGTTAAATGTATAAATCACACCTTATAATTTTATATATAAAAAAAAAATGTCAAAAACGAGGCAGCATTTTATTTATTCATTCAATTATGGAAGAAATGCTGATATGTGACTTTGAATTTAGTAATGTGCTGAGAGGACAAGTAGAAAGAACAGTCATTTAAGGATGCGTTGTATTCTGAAAAAACTAATAATAATGAAAAAAGATATACATGCACTGAATTTTTGCTTAAAATATTTATAAGGATACTGACATAAAATGTAAGGGAACCTAAAAAAAGATAACCATATAGAAAAGTTACAATATAATTGTGATGCCTATATCTATGTAAACTAAAGGTGGTACTAAAATTCTCGGTCAGTATTCAGAGGTAGCAATACATAAGAGTTTTATTTATGTATTTTTTTAACAAAAGCACATTTTTAGAATGGTGACAAAATGGTCTTATTTGCCCATGCTTCTTCTATAATTCATAAATTGTTTACCAAATACCCAACTCCCCCAAATGATTATTTCTAGCAAACATTTTATTCCATGAATAAACACATTCACAGTTAAGGGGATATTAAAATGAAGTTTAGGGACCTACTTCTTTTGGATAAAACATGATTTGATGGCTTTGAGGTCATTGAATTGTTGGACTCTCCCTCACGTATATATACAATATTGACCACAAATGCATCAATTATGCCCAATTTGTTTCAACAAGATCTTAAAAATACTACACATTAGTCTGCTGTAAAAGTTGAAAGCATTGAAAATAATTTGTCCATAACAGTCTTCCTTTAAATAATACAAGATAAGGATTAAAGTATTGGGATCCGTAGCTATTACATTTTAGAATGTTGTTGTTTGCGTAGAGCCCTGCGCGGGACTGCTTTTTTAATCCCGCTCCCGCTGATTTTTTGCCCAATTCCGGCTGCTCCCGCAAAGTGTTCCACTCCTGCCACATTCGTGGCCAATTCTGCCCGCTCCCGCCATATTTGTGGCCAATTAAGCCCACCTCCTTACCTGAACTGCAGATTTCCCGCGAAGTCCCGCAAGGCTGCCCTCGATACTGCCCTAAATACTTTATTGAGTAACTCTGTCAGTGTGTCCTTTTATTCTCTTAAAAAAACATGGATCCATTCTACACAAAAGAAGGGTAAGAATTACCATTATAAACAGTAAACAGAAGGTCTCACAGCCCTCAAATGACAGGCCTACCCAGGAGGCCTAGCTTTGACTTTCATTAGCTCAAGATGTTGGTGACAAACGGTTTTTCAATGCAAGAAGCTGCTTACTGGTCTTCTGCTACACAGAGATGGAGGGGAGGAATGTATCATTGCATTGTTGCCATCAACACAGAGGCGACTGCAACACTTAAAGAGAACATGACACAGATATTCTCTGAGGGTTTAAGGTCGGCCAGTGTAGGGGGAGCAAGGGGGGGGGACCAACAAACTACAAAAAAAGAGTCTTGTGGAACTAAAGGTAGGGGAAGAATATGAGACATCAGCAGTATTAAGAGAAATTCCAAATGAGTTGTTAAATAAAGGTATAATTATATAATTATTTTAAAATGTCCAAAGCGCTGCGGAATATGATGGCACAATATAAAACAATAATAATAAAGTAAGAAGAATATATTTATTAGTAAGTTTGGTTCTAAAATGTCAGATGAGGGGAGGCGTTTCATACTGCGCATTACTAGAGGGGTAATGGCATTAAAATAGTTAACCGGTGGGGAACAAATAATCACTTAAAGCGAGAATATGTATGAATATGTATAGGCCTTGCCAGCTGTCCAAAATTACAATAACGTGAGCGGTATCTGACCTATGTGAGAGTACGGCGTTGAAGGACATCAGGAAAACACGTCGTTCAACACAAAGAAGCTGACAGCAGATCTCAAATTGTCCCAGAGGGCTTCACCATTAGGGAGGTCAAGCAAACTCTGCATTGTTTGGAAAAATCCTGAACAGGCGATTAACATTATAAATATGCATATCTAAATTAGCATCTTATACAGCCTCAATTGCTCATTTAGCGTATTTCTGGTTCTTCATAGACTGATCCATCTCTTTATTGCCTTTCATTGCTCGTATTGCTTTTCTTGTTTTTTTTTTTTTTTTTTGCTTTATCTTTCTATTTGACTTTCCGTGCCCTCAGGCACTGGCTTTACCAATACTCACTTGTTTAAGGTTATTTAAAGGTCATTGCAAAATCAGATGCCAAACTTACTGTAACTACAATATAAAAGGAATCTTGACCCTCTTTCATTTTATGGATTCTACCCTTTGACTAAAGCACTGTAAGCATAACATTAGTATGGTAGATAGTTGTATATGCAATAAAATAATCATAGGATTGCTGGCCTGTGCTTTGTTCTTGTTAAACAATGCATATGCCTTGCGGGTTATTAAAAATCTAATTCATTTTGGAATAACCAGTAGTGGAGCCAATATATTGCTGCGGTGGGTAGACACAGAATGTTATGTCTATTGTTTACCCACAATATATTGACTCCACTGCTGGTTATTCCAAAAATAATTTGATTTTTAATAATCTGCAAAGCATACACATTTTTTCAGTTAAAGACGTTCCAGAGAGAGAATATACCGTAATTAACAAATAATATGTAAAACACATTGTTGTAATACTTGTATATTTGAAGTTCTTGAATAGGGTGACCATGGACTTATTTGGGTGCGTCCTTCCACTGACTTTCAACCATAACCTTTACCGACTTAGTGGCACACATTAAAAATATTGTTGACCTAGACCAGATGGTGTTCATCATACCATCCAATATTGCTTTGTTGGATTGTGAAAGTTGTTCTAATAAACTAACTCTTTAGCCATAAGAAAAATCAAGACCATTCTATATTACCAAAAACTGTATTACACATAAACAGAAGGGGATATTTATTCAAAAGGTTCACATATTTTTTTAGGTTTTATTGAAGTATTTTGCTTTTTGAGCCTGCAAGCTGTTAACATGGTTGTATCGTGGTGGACAACCATGAAGTACCTCTCGATAAAACATCAGGCCGTCGTTCAAGTTGGAAAGATCATGAATTCTTAATCAATTTCTGTCACCTTAAGGCAAAGAATAAAACATATTTTTATTTCATTTTCAACATTTTTTGGTTTTGGGTAAGGGTAGTGCTGGGAACAGAGAGTTGCTTCATACAGTTTGATGAGCTTTCCAGGATTTTCCAGTTATTTTTTTCCTACTGCAAAAAGTACTTGTTTATCTAGCATGGAAATAATGAAAACTTTAAAGCCGGTATTCACTTAGCTAAAAAAAAAAAATGCAATATCGTGTTACATAGAGATTAGAAAAACATAAGCAGCCATAATAAATCAAATGTCCACTCAGTGTATTCACAAATAAGCATGATTTAATACCACAGATGACAGATTTGAGTAAATTCATTAATCATCAAATTTAGTCTACAGTGAACTGTATTTTTATTTTATCAAGGATTGGTTGCCCATAATGAAGAATAAAAATAACCATCAGATGTAAGATGTACAGTAACAGCCCTAGTGAATCTGCTGGTGCTGTGCACATTAAATATAATTCAAAGAGTGGAGCTGAATCTTTCATATCCAACACATTTAGCAGGGGTTACGATATAAGGAGATGAGATGCAATCACCATTGAGGTTTATAGGTTAGTTATAGATACCGTATTGGCTCGAATATAGGCCGCACTTTTTTCCCCCACTTTAAGTCTTTAAAGTGGGGGTGCGGCCTATATTCGGGGTCTAGCGCCCGACGCCGGGCAGGCAGCGAGGTTAGGATACAGATCCCCCGTAGCGGTGCAGGGGACCTGCATCCTACTCCCCAATACGCTCAGACAGCCTCCCCTGCCAGCACTTCCCACGGGGGGGGGGGCGGGGTTGCCGGCACGGGAGGTTGTCTAAGCGCATCGTGCGGACCGTCCGCACGATGCATTTTACCTCTGCCCCCCCCGGACTTACCGGAGCAGACTCCCGGGTGTCTTGCGGGGCCGGCGGGGGTCATCTACGCAATACGCGTATACAACTTCCGGAATGGACCCCTTAGAAGACAATAGGATGTCTTTCCATCAGAGTTTATCTTATACTATGCCTGAATAGAAGTGGCTAAGCATATAATGTACTGGCCTAGTATCATTTTTATTAGGAATCGCATGGGACCTTCAAGATAAACTATTCAAGAGTTTACATTTTGAAGGGTTTTAGGGTCAGTTCATAAACAGAGCTCCTAGGTATGATCATCTTTTTTATACACAACATCAGAGGTCGTTTGCTTAGGAGAAATTTGATGGCAATTGTTTTTTACTGTAGGGATTTATAAAGAGAACTTGTTACCTTTATATTACAGCCAGGAAATCCTGGTTTGTGTATTTTTGTTTTGTTATTTAGGTTTTAATCCAATAAATGTAATAGTTTTTAAATTGCTGTTTTCAAAGGCACTGATGCCTAAACATTATTCCTTAATGCAAAAGACTGTTTGTGCTAATAATGCGTTGCTTTTTTTCTTTCCTAATCTTCTCTTGCTGCTTGGCATAATCTTTGTTTTGTTGTAGTTTAAGGGATGCTGCTGTAACCATGGCTGTATGGCTGTGCCTTGTGTCATTGAAACAATCCTTTCCTATGTTTTCATTGTCCTAACGTTTTACCCTGACAAACACCATGGTGGACTGGAACAAATCATGCCCTCACACACAGGGATAAAAAACATTCAATGGAAAAAAAAAGTCAGATTCTTTAATTTAAAGCCAAACCTGCTGACATGGAGCTGAAACATGGTGTGGTCCATATCAGAGATGAATCCCCTGAGACAATCACAGACAGATAAACACTAATGGGATTCTTTATCTTGCAGCCGTCCTTAAGAAGGTCAAGGTGAAGGCTGGGGATTAAAGGAAGCAAAATTACTTACATAACTAATATTCAGAGCGTTCTGGAAGCTTATGACAAAGTTCCAAAAAGTGCATACATGCATCAGTCAATATTTATCAATTTAAGGTTTTTTCCTTATAAAAAATACCTAGAAACTATAGGGTTCCATCTTATCGGGCACTGCTTGATTAATGGTACTCCGTTGCCTGTTTAAAGTGTGACTGTAGGGTGTTAAAATTGTGTATATATAGCTTGGTAAATCTTTAAAAAAAGGATTTTAAATATGTCAATATTTATATGTGGACCATAAGCAATTTGCATTCAAGTACTGTTGCTCCAAAATGTTCTTTTCACCTATAAAAAAGCTGAATCTCCATTGCTTATATTTCTCGTTGGTGTCAGAAGGATCTCTTGTAATTTGGACCATGCTGAGTTTAGTGTTAAATTTATGGTAAAATACAGGGGTCTTGCCAAGAAAAACCTGGTTTGCATAAATAGTGTCTATGGTTATTACTGTTAATTCCCACGGTCAAATCCTGGCTAAAATGTGCCATCAAAGGTTCATCAAAAGCTTCTTACCACTGCAACCAACGTCGCAGAGCTTAACTTACATATTCAGGAAACATACAATGCAACACTTATGAATATAACCAATGGCTGCTGCAGTCAAAGGGGATTCCTGCACATCTGAAGGAATAGGATCATAAGGCAAAGGTTTTATAAGGTCAGAAATATTCATTAATGGGTCATCACGGCTCACCGCTTCAAAGACACACTCCACAGAAAGACACTAATCTCATTTATTCCTGTTACCAATGGTAAAGAATGCCTGGAGACTTTGTTTCCTATAAACAGAACATGACCTCATCATGCAGAGTATTCCCAACATTGTCCAGGCGTGGAATTCAGCAATGCTTAATCTCAGACACTATTTTTCCTAGTTGAGAATTGTAGAATGTTTTCAACCTTTGGATTTCTTTTTTGTTTTTTTTTTCTCTGGGCATTCTTTTTCAGGAAGGAAACTCAAAAGGCATTCTAAGGTAGCCATAGAAATCCAAAAAGATCAAAAGGTGGAGGCAATGGATGATTTGGTATTCCAAGAAGCAGAGTAAAAAACTATCGTGGATTGTGGTTATATAGGCGTTAAAAGGATGGTCTGCAGAACCATGGACAGCTTCCCCTTTTGCTATTCCTTAGTTATTTTGTTCTTTTTTATGACGAGGTTAAAACAAAGCTTTCTTGAAAAGAACTTTCTCTAGTTTACAGCAGGGATTATATTCTTCATCTAGTGTACCATTTGAATTGATTTTCACAAGACAGTCCCAATTTTGGTACACTGCCCAGATGTCCTGGGTAGCTGCCTCTCTCTTCTGGTTTGGCAGGCAATGTGGAGAACGGGCTCTGATCTCGTCTAACTGGCTCAGGGAGGTGAAAAATCTATGGCATAGACCTTAGTCACAGCTCCCACCTTGTCTGGGGACCCATGGTGGGCCTCCCACACCACTTCTGCCCACCTTCAGGGCCATCACTGTCCCTCCCTGTCTCTTGTCACTTCCTCAGTATGTCCTTATTTGGACACCTAAAATATTGGGAAAGTTCATCCCAATGAACCCCACAGTGAAAAACACAAAGCCAAGAACTCTCATTCTTTCACAGAAAGAAGACTAAAAGTGTAATGTTTTAAATATAACAGAGTGGTGTGCGTGTTAAGCAAATGTAATATGGTGTGAGTGCTAAACGTATAAATGTGTTAGCAGCACAATATAATTGACTCAGCTCATTTACAGAAAGCACCCCATTCTCATTCTCCTTTTCTCTCTAACACTTTCCTCTGCACCTGATTCTGTGTTGTCTCTCATTAAAGTTCTAATAGCATTGAAACTCTAACAGTTGTGCAAACGTTTACACAGTTTTAGAGAGACATTTGATATTTGTCTGAGCGTTATGATTGGCTGAAATGTCCATTTGCCCTGGAACAGATTAACTTTAATTTATTGCTGTGCTTTTTTTTCCAAATGGCATTTAATAGTGGGATTTTGTATTAAATTGCTATAACATGTGACTGCAATGACTGAAAATTCAACTTTATCTTTTTGGAATAGAATCCTCGTATGGTGTCAATGTTAATGATACAGTCTGTGATCCCAGAATTTATGTACACTAATTTACATGCAATATGATCTTAGGGACTGTGTTGCCCCTAACAAAAAATCTGATATATTATTTACAGCTATCATTGAAGTGTTTGGTAGAATGTATTAGCTTTTAATTGGTCAACATAAAAGAAGATCTGCAGGTACATACAGTGGGACCCCTGCTACCACTTGTGCGCCCCTTTTAAAGCTGCTCTCCCTGCACGTCAAGGGCCCCCAGCTTACCTCTCTGGGACTCGCACACTGTGTTAGCAGCCTCACTTTTACGGGGTCTCGTAATGTAACCCTTCTGCGTTCCTCCCCGTGCCAGTCCCAAATTATTCACAAAGAGCTGGTGACTCTCTCTGTGTAACCCCCAGAATGAAGTGAGCCCCATAAGCTGGACATTTTCTTTCATCAGAAGATGACAATATGTCATTCTAAATAATACACCCCTTCTACATCTACTGTGCATTCACTACGGAGTGCTGGGATGTATGTAGCATGTATATTCCCCTGTCGTTTTTTTCCAAGAATCTCTATTTATTATGAAATAAATAATTTTTTTTATACACTGGTGTGGGAAGCTTGATTTTCTTGGGATGCTGTCACTTGAATCTTGGTGTTTACTTACTCTGAGGCCCTGGTGGGCTCGATAAACCTGTAGGGCTATTTGTAAGCAAGATGCTAGGGGAACCTTGTAGAAAATTAGGAAAAGTCTTCAGAACAAGATTGATGACGCTGCTTTACTAACATGTAAGAGAAGTTCAGAAGGATGCGCAAGAAATTGGTGCAGACAGAGGCTCCTGAAGCGTTTAGTAGATCAGCCTTTGATTCACGGATAATTGTGTAGAGCTGTCAGAGATATTTCTCTGGTCCTAATTAGGATCCGTCTTGAGAGCTTACTGAGGCAAAATAGTCAGAGGCAAAGGGATGGGCACAGTTTCTCTGTGACATGAAAAAAAGTAATCCATTGCTTTTTTTCACCTTTCCCTCTCTAAAAAACTTGTATTTGGGTTAAAATGAATGACCGGGATCTGGAATGAATATTTTATCTCAGAAGAAATGTTGTTTTAAATACAATGTCGAGATGAAGTGAATAAAACTATGAAACAACTGCAGGCATCTTTTTAAGAGAATGAGGAGGGAAAAAGCGTAAGAATTGGAGTAAAGTAGGCTAAGGAAAGAAGAGAGAAACAGTGATAAGACAAGAAGGGATAAAGAAAGTTAATGACACATTGAGAAAGAACAGAGATTTGGGAGTTTTTGGTCCGGTACAACATTAAAGACTGAACAGAAAGCAGTAAAATAATGGCAATGGAAGGAATTAATGGAGTCATACATTATAGAAGCAGGTTCTTCATACATGTTTGACTTCTGTGCTGCTGATAAAGTGAAATGACAAAATTAGTGAAGGAAATAAAAGACCAGAGAAAAAAATGACACATGCGAATGCGTGCAAGAAATTAGGTGAAGATCTGATGGGAACATTCCCCTTTTCATAAAAGGAGGAAGGGAAATTGATACAGATAGTCAGTGATGAGATAGTCAGGTATTTGAGATAAAATGTACCTCGTAAGACACATGCATTTCCTACTTAAAAAGTATGACATATATTAAATATGTGGGGAAGAAAAGTATTATTACACATCTCTGACCCGGCGTGTCCAGAGATGATCTGTAAATTGCTTGAGGATGGAGTAGTGCTTTGCATAAGCGTTACTTACCCTCAAGAGTTAATAAAAAATTCTTCTGAAGTAAACGTATAGAATGCAGCAGACATTCAATCCTATGCAGGCCTGAAACGAAATGTATTTACTAAAAACTATAGATTAACCCCTTGAATGCCAGGCTGTGTGGAATGCATTTTGCGCCTCTCATGTATTGGTTCCTCGATAATCTTTTGTTATGTGTACTGATTACCTTTTTTTTGTAAATAACTGGGATATACCTGTGCAGGTCCAGGACTATTGGACGTAGCAGCATCTGCACAATCCTGACACATTTATTCTTCTTCGTGGGGAAAAAAAATCTTTGTATTCCGCGAATATTCACCCGTTCTTGTGTTCGGTTTGGACGAATATTCGTGTACATTCTTCATGTTTGTTCTTTTTCTTCGTTATTTGCCGTTTTTTGTAGAAGAGATTAATGAGGGGTTAACGCGGTACGAACTACGCAGCAGCTTTGGCGATAGGATTTTAAATGTCCGTACGAGGAACTCTATTGGTCGCCGGCAGGGGCCTCCTCTGCCATCAACCAATGAAGTGCACCTGTCGCTCGTACAGACTTTTAAAACTCTTGTGCCCCAACTTGGCTGGGAGAGACCACTGCCCGCTCCTCGCCCCCCCCTTCATACGAATGACCAATAGAGTCGCTTGCACGGCCCTTTAACTTCTGGTGGGGAACTTGGCCTGTCTCTCCGCTCCAAGGTTCAAGGTCTTTAACTCTTGAAGGCGAACCTTCGTGTTCGTTTTCATGTTGACCCAAATACGAATGCACAAGTCTAATATTTATATCTGCATGTAGACGTAGACTTTACATTTTGGGCAAACAAGATTAAAAACAAGACAAATATGAAAAGTATTCCTTCAGGTTAGCGGCCTGTCTACGAAGTCTTTCCAGTTCAATGAGTTCTTTTTTATGAACCAAAACTGGTCTACATACTCAAAGTGTAGTCCTACTAGCGATATATATATATAAAAGCGGCAATATTACATTCTCATCCTGTAATTCCTTATTCCCTCTTTATTAGAGGATAATAACTTGTTTTTTTGCAGCATGAGATGCACTACTGGAAAATATTTTATCAACAAGTGTGTTATCAACATATCTTTGCAAGGAGATGACATTCGTTTCTGATTTAATTTCCTAACACAATGATATGTCATCAACAGATATCTCAATAATGCTTGCAGGGCCATGTTCTAGATCACTGATAAATAAATAAATGAAAAGAATGGGACAAAGGACAGATCATTAGGGTGTTCCACTAAAAACCTTTTTTGGTCTGGAAAATGTTCCATTAAAAGCATTCTGTCTTTCAACCAATTCTCCATGCAAGTATAAATGCTTTCTCCCAATACAATGTATTTTAAATTTATGTAGAAATCTTTTGTTTGGCATACAATCCAGGTAGATTGTATTTATTGCAACTCCCCAGTCCACATGGTGGCTCACATACATTTCATAAAATGCAAACAATTTAAATTGGTGTCCTATTAATCATGATGACTCCTATTAATGATATTGTTCTATAGGGCATATTCTTGCATAGCATCTCTAAGCAATCATTCATATTGCTTTTCAACTATGGATATTATGCTTACTGGATGATGAGTTCAAGGTTCAGAATGTGTTCCTCTTTTACATAATGGCATTACTTAAATGTTCCACCAGTCTAGTGGAACCAACTCCAAATGTAAAAGAATTTTGAAAAATAAAAAGTAAAGGTCTGTAAATTACTGAATTAATCTCCAGAAGTACTTGGGGATAAATCACATATGGTTCAGGTGCTCTATTAACCTTTAACATGTTAAAAGCACCCTTGAAAAGAAAACAACAAGAAGATGAAGAACAAGAAGACAAGCCACGGAAGCCGAGCTGCAAACACAGAAGCGGAAGGGGTTGGCAGAGAAGGTAGGGAGATATTCAGAGTGTGAGAGAGTTGGAGTGACAGAGACAGGTCGGCAAATTTAATTTAATTTGCAATTCGTACAAATCCGAATGCACAAGTCTAGTATACATACTTATTGCACCATAACCATAAGTCTTGTATCTGCCCTTGTACATATCCACGTGTATGAGAAGCAGGGTTGGGAAGAACAGGTGGATGATTTGCCAGGATAAAAAGAACTTCAAAAAGGAGCAAGGAACATTTGCCCTCAGATGAACTGAGGGGAATATGGCAGCTCTTACAGTGACGTCCTCTCGCCGATCCCTGCGAAGATGAGGATGAAGAAAGAAAGACAGCAGACTAAAGCTTGAAGAGAAGAAAGAAGATAGAAGAGGAAGAAGATGCAGAAGCAGAAGTGGCAGGCAGAACAGGAAGTGGTCGTCAGAGAAGGTAGGAGAGCATGAGTGTCAGGATTCCGCCCCAGCCCTGCAAACTGCCAGACGCGGCCGCCCCTTTAAGAACTGCCTGGAGTTGAACTCCTCTCCACAGCTTGCTGTTTTGTTTACTTGTGTATCTGTATTTTATGTACCTTTGCCCTCTTTCCCTTATTCATCTGAGGATCTCGGTTCCTTTCTCACCTCCCCATGTCCCGTTTGAGATTTCCTATCCTTGCTTAAAAGAGAAGCGTCTGAGGATCTCGGCTCCTCACTTCATCCCCTGTGTTCCTTGCCTTGTTCCCTGTCCTTTGTGGAGTCCTGTACCATGTATGTCTTGTCTGGTTATGTTTACAATCCGTGTTTTGTGCATTTATGTTCAGCTGCGTTGGTTATGCTATATCCATGCCTCCCTCACCCGAAGTGTCATTACCACACCTGGCCTAACCAACAGGCTTAATACCCTGTCTCCCTCACCTGAAGCCTATGTCATTAACACACCTGACCATATCAACAGGCTTTATATCCCTGCTTCTCAGTAACAGTGGTGTGAGTTCATTAAGTTACTTTGGAGCTATAGTTCATGCCAGACTCTGGATCTGTCTCTTGGATTAACCATTTTGCCTGCCTGTTACCCATTGACCCGGACTGCCTATTGGATTTACCCTTTTGCCAGCTTGTTACCTTTTTTACCTGGACTGCCTATTTGGTTTACCCCTTTTGCTTGCTACCTGTCCCAGACCTTTTTGGATTCTTACCTGGACTATTCTAACTTTGTACTCCCCAGCAGTCTATATACTTGATATGCCTCCTACTTATGGTGAGATGTATCTGCATTCTTACACTCTCGCACTCTGGACTCCAACATCCAGTAAGGGCTGAGATATGATGAGCCTGACAGTGAGACAGAGAATGAACGAAAATGCGAGAGTGTGAGTGAAAGCGTGAATGGATGTGGATCCACAAATTTCAGACACAAATTTTTGAGCTTTTTGCTTCTTCTTCATCCAATTCGTGGTTGGTCTGGCTTTGTTTTCGGGGCTTTGTATAGATCACTGAATTTATGAATTTATGAAAATTCAGTAAAATTCAGTAAATTTGCAGTTTGTAGTAATCTGAGTGCACAAGTCTACAACTTATAAAGAGTAGCTACAAAGCTGGATGTCACAAACAGGTTAAACCATTAAAGTGATAAAAATAAACAATTCCAGAAAAAAGGTAACACTTAGGATACAAAATTAACAATCCAGGTGTGGTCAAACTTTAGTGAAGAGCAAAGGACTGATGAAAATGGTCAACATCAAGACATCAGATAATGTAGGAGTAGGATAGGAAAGGCTAGTAAAGGGTAATGGGCAACTGAGACAGGAACCAGGGAATGAAGAGTAAGAAGATGTTCAGAGAATGTCAATTGGTGCAGCTTTGGGGGTGCAATAAAATGTCTGAGTTGTCATAAACACTAAAGATCAACCTCTAAAAAGGAATGTACTTAAAAAAAGGAAACAAGTGATATCAGGGGAATAAATCACTCTGTTCAATAAGTTTTTGTTCTTAAATACTTACTTTATGTAACTCTTCAGAAGAATTACCTTTAATGATTCATGTTGTTGCATGCGTGGGTGTGAGCGCCGTGTCAAACAAAGGCTTCTGACGGATCACTCTCTTGAAACTCTCACAGTTGAAGAACAGAGATATCTTCAGGATACTTTTTAACAAATCATTCTGGCTGCTCTGACTTATAGACCTGTATGGCCTAATTTAATCACATTGGATAGTTACATTTTTTTTTCAGCCTGTGCCAGGGAATGATAGAGGAAAGGTCTAAAAAAACAATTAATCCACAGTGCTAAAACATGTAGAACCTCTGATATTAGTGCAGTGAAAGTCCCAGCCGGATTATGTCCACAGAGATCTGGATGAGGAAAGAAAATAGGAGATTGAAGATAGAATAGAGACGAGAAGAATATAATATAAGATGAAGAATATGTGGAGGAAGATGCAGAAGCGGGGGTGGTCGGCAGATAAGTTAGGAGAGCGTGAAAGAGAGTGAATGAGAATGCGAGAGTGTGAATGAATGTGAAAATTTTAGAATGAAAGTTCAAAGCTTTTTGTTTCATTTTCGTAAAATACGTGGGGGGGTCTGGTCTCATTTTCAGGCCTTCGTATGAATCACCAAATTTACCTAAATTTGGTAACTTTGCAGTTCATGCTAATCTGAATGCACAAGTCTAGTTTCTGCCACCCGTTGTGCTAGTCAAACTTTCACAAGCAAGAAACATAAACTTGCATGAAATAATTGCAGGAACAGATGTGAATAATGTCTCTGCCCAATCAGGCACTGTTAGTAACCGCCAGGAAGAGTATTGAGGTATCATGTCTGGGGATGCAAGAGGCACTACACAATACAACCAAACTAGTTTAGATACAGTGGATGTTACCAGAAATAATCTGTTTGTCAACATTTTTGGAAACTTAGATTCCAAAACACCAACAGCAAATGCTTTACATTATTGCAGCTCACGACCAACTTGTACAGTACATGAAGTTGTGATTGCTGCATATTATCATTAACATCCACTTTAAAGTTAGGGCCCAACGGGACATAGGTACATACCTTCCTATTTTTATGGGTACAAGAATACTTCCCTGGAATGACCTGACCTACAGTCCAGGAGACAATATGCCTAGCTCTTGTAAAGACAGGTACTTGATGTACTGACAGCCATCATTAACAAACATACATGATCCAGTTTCAATCACCAGAACCATTGAAAGTACTAAACTTTGGAAGTGAAGAAGGTAATATTTGCCAGTATTTTGCTGCTTGACAAGCTCACATGCTGATTCATCTTATGAATCTCCGGAACAAAATATGGGCCACGCATTAGCAAAGATTATTCTAACAAGATGCAATCTTTGCGAGGGAGACAAAGATAATTACGGCATTATGGCAGATTGTGAGCTTTGTTTGCATATTATTTGCATGTTTACATTTTGATCCAGTTCCCACAGATCGCTGCTGACCTTTCTGTGTTCTGCTGCTGCTCTAATCTTCATGTGTACACTTTCCATTTGTATTATCTGTTTCCATCTGTTCTTGCATGTACAAAGCTTTCTGACTGTTTCCCTGTGACTCGCTTTGGTTTAGGAAGTCTGCTGCTAACATCGTAAAGGTGCAGTGCTAGATTGTACCAAAGGCAGCTAATGGACCTGATATGTTTAATCTGCACCTGTCATTGAAAAATGACAAAGTGTCATTTCCTATGTATTAACTTTTCATTTTGAAATTGTGCTGGCCAGTTGGCTATGAGTTGTATAGAATAAAATATATTTAAGCTCTTACCCTCATCTATTTTCTTTATACTGGCATTAAGCCGGCATAGAGGTACAAACTACAAAATGTGGCCACCAGGTGGGCTGTGCACACGCACACTGAAAATCCTCTCCACTATGTCACAGAAAGAAGTGTGAGATTGAGCAGAAGGCAGTCTCAGTGAGTGCGCACGCATATGCAGCACCTATGCAACCATATAATAAAACTCCCAGGCACTGGCAGTATGCTAGCGATTTTTCTAGCACAATGTATATGTGTAATGTGGCATACTGATCATCAGTGGACTCTGTTGTCCGTACTTTTTGTGGATCCAATTAAATAGATAATTTACCAGATAAGACAGAGAGGCATTATGCATGCAACCAAGTAAACGAGTGACTGTCGAGCATTTCTTCCTCCGTTATTATACCATCAGGGCTGGTGCAAGGATTTTTGCCACCTTAGGCAAAACCTCATTATTTGCCACTCCTTCTACCGCCTTTGTACTCCATCCAGGACTGAGTCATGTGAGCATATCCTACACATGATACACCCCTCTGCTTTGACAGTACCTAAGTTCACCTTCAACAAAGGCGTGTGTCTCGCGACATCCCCGCGCCAAACTGGTAATTCTTCCCCCATGTGCCATTTCGGGTATCTTTGAAGCTGGCCAATGTAATTTATCCCATCAAACCAAATGTTTTTGAAGACTAGCTAGTATTTTAACTCTTTCCATGCACTGATTCTACTACCACCCTTTGTCAAACTTTGTGGTAGTCATTTTTTTTTCACACACATTTTACTTCATGTATAAATTAACTGGTCCTGGGATATGTCACACAACATCCCAATATGTGTTCAGCAACATCTCCTGAGTACATTGATACCCCTCATGCATGAGTTTGCCTGACTGTTTGGGGGCAAAAGGGCTGAATTTGGGGTATTCACATTTTTCAATGTTGACATTTGGTGATCCACTGCCCATGCCCTATTTGGTACATATTTGAGCTTGGCCAATTCAGTGTGCCCTATAAAGCCATATGTTTTTGAAAACTAGACACCCCAGGATATTTCAAATACTGGTATGAACTTCAACCACCCTACACAAAAACACCATGCCTTACACTCACCCCTGCATCTACCTACTTAGACAAAATTGCCCTAACATACAAAAACACAAACAGACTTTCTCATAATTTCTCCCCATCAAAGTATCTCTTCTCTTTCTCATTCTCTCTTCCCTTTTTGCCCATCTCTCACATTTGTTACCTTCCTTTATCTTCCCCCTTTTCTTCCTTTTTTCTTTATGGCTCACCTTTTCATTGATCCACCATTCTCATTATCACTACACCTCTTCCTCTTTATATTTTCCTGCTTACCTCTCCGCTTCTATCTCTTCTTTTTATCTCTCCCTTTTCTTTCTACCTCTCGCCTTTCTCCTTATTTCTCCCCCTTCATTTTAATCCACTCTTCTCATTATTTTTCCTCCTCTTCTTCTTTATTTCTCCCCTATCGTTTTATCTTGCCTTGTTCTCTTTTTTCTGCCCACTGTTTTTCTTCCATGTTATATCTCTCTTTTTTCTCTTTACAGCCCACCATTTCTCTTTCTCTCTCCTCCTCTTTCTCTCTTCATTTTCTCCTCCTTATGTTTATATCTCCTATTCTTTCCTTTTACCACACCCTTTTCCCATTTCTGTTTATCTCTCCTTCCCTTTCTTTTCAAATATATTTTATTGAGTATTTTTACATTTCAAAACAAGGGGAGAACATGGTAGAGGGGAAGGGAGGAAGGGATTTAGTATTTCCATCCACCACAAGAATATTACATCTAAAGTTATACAAAATATAGTTTGCATTTAATAATATAAACACAAATACATTTAGACGTTAATACAAATTGAAAGAACAATATATAGGTATTACAGATCATACCCTTTAAACATATACGATATAATGCAATATAATATATTATACAGTTCTATTCTGTCCTTAAGAAAACAGGTCTGAAAACTTTATGACTCAATTATAGGAAAGTCTGTGGTCATGTACAACCGTCTGATATCTAAGTACTGTAAACCACAAAAAGACAAAGTAGATTATCAATATAAGCATACTAAAGTTTCCTTAATACTTTATGTTCCCACATATCCCAAAGGTAACCCAATTTTCCCACATGCGGTGAAAGTTGCCTCAGCGTCATTTCATATGCCTTGTTCTCCACTACGAGGAAGATTACTTTCCTAATAGTAGTACCTAGTAATCTAGCGTGGCAGGTCTGTTTTGGGTAAGCCACTAGGCAACAACTTCACGATAAGGAGTTTGTAAATGCCCCTCCAAAATGTCTTTATTTTCACACATTGCCACCAAATATGGGATAAAGTGCCTACACTTCCACATCCTCTCCAACATTTATCAGTTATGGATAGGTTCATTTTATTGAGCCGGACAGGAGTAAGGTACCAACAATGAATTTTGTAATGAGTATCCCAATGATTGGAGCACTGCTTGATGCCTTTAAGCGCCAATCCTATTGAGAATCACTCCTCCAACTCAAGACATAAATGAAGTTCTCTTTCCCAGGATAATAATGTATTCTTATTTATCTCCATTGGTCACTTAGGAATTATAACAAAAGGAAATAGTATGCCTTTAATTTGGGTTGTATATACATATTTTCTCTAATTTATTTAATTGTACATTATTGAAATTAATATCAAATTCTGGCATATCCTACCCTTTCTTTCTAGCTCTTCTCTCCCTCTTTCTCTTTTATTTTTTCCTCTTCTCTTTGATCTCCCCTTTCTCATTATCTCACCACTTTTTGTTTATCTCTTCTGTTCCACTGTATCTGTCCTCTTATTTAACTTTATTCCTCCCCTTTCCTATCTCTTTTTTCATCTCTCCTCTTTCTCTGTATATCTCCCTTTTCTTACTATCTCTCCTCTTTCTCTTCATTTATCTTATTCTTTCTCATTATCTCTCTTTTCTCCCTACGTCTCTCTATTTTATCCCTACCTTTGCTCTTTCTCATTATCTCCCCCTTTGCTAATAATCCTTCCCCTTTTTATTATACCTTCCCATTTCTGACCATATTCTTCTAATTTCTCATTTCCTCTCTTTTACCTCATTTTCACTCCTTTCTCTATATATCCTCCTCTTTATCTCTACCTCTCCTACTTCTCTTTATTGCTTCTCCTTTTCAGTATCTCTCACCTCATGCCCAAACTGTTTAAAATACTGTATATGGTTAAAAACATGGTTCAACCTTACAAAGTCTGTTTAGTCCCTGAGTGAACTATACACAATAATTTAAACAGGGTCAGAGACATTATCAGCTACACAACAGACAGAAAACTACGATTGGCTATTTAAATTATCAAGTTTATTTTTAAAGTTTAAGAAAAGATGAACATGTAGATATACCTGATAACTTTTTATTGTCTTTTAAAGCATTTTATGATGGATGCTCAGGCGAAATTGGGAAAAAAAATGATAGGGCTCTACTTTTTATATGTGTCCTAGAGCCTCTAATGTGTACAATCTGAAGGGATGATATGATACATGGAGTACCCCTACCAGGAGGGGGAGGTATAAAGGCCAAAGTAGTGGAGTATATGGATGATGTTGCCATTTTCTGTAGGGACAAAATCTTCTTCAAGGGACAGTAAAACAAATACAATTTTTGCTTTGCTTATGGCTTTAAGATTTATTTAAATAAGAGAACAATTCCAAATTATTCTAGCCTTGGTGCCTGAATAATTATAATTTTAATAAAAACAGGAGGCGAGTATTTTGCATATCTTCCTTTACTCTCACCAACCAAATAACACTGGTAACAACCAATGAAAAACAAGAACTATAAACTATAAACCCTCAAACATTCCTCCCTCTTCCTCTTTCGAGAGCTGAGAACCGGAGCAGAAGACCTCCATCTCACTTCAGGAACGTAGAAGTAGAACCGGTGGGAACATAATCCAGAAACCTGAATAAAAAAAAGACAGTAACCAGACCTAAGACCACTCCTAACGAAAAATCATTAGCCTTCTGACGCTGGATTAAGCTGGAAAAGAAGTAGACAACATCACAGCACTGTATCCCCACAGAAAACGCTGAGGAAACATCAGCAGCACAAGCATAAAACAAGAAAGCAAAATATGCAAAATATGCAAATATGCAAAGGCAATCATAATATATTAAACCATACTCACCCCCACATGACCCAGCTCCAATAGGGAAGGGGGGATACTGGCATCCTGCCTTTATTAAAAGTATAATTATTCAGGCACCAAGGTTAGAATATTTTAGAATTTTAAGCCAAGACAGGAGGCTTCCTATTTTGTAGTTTTAATGTCGTCGAGGGCAGAGGACACAAGTAAAAGGTGCGAAAAGTGGAAGCATGAGACCAATCTGCCGCACGCAGAATGTCGCTAAGGGACCCACCAGCCACCAGAGCACCCGAGGCCGCGGCACCCCTGACCGTATGAGCCCCAAAGGAACCTTTGATGCCAGACAAAGAAAGGAGCCAATGAACCCACCTGACTAATGTAGTCCTCATATGAATATGGAAGAGAATCCTCTCAGGGGAAAGGGAGACAGCATTGGCATCAAAGGCACTAACATCTGACACCCTGCGAAAGGATAAAAGACATAGAAGCAAGTTAAGTTTAGCCGACAACTGGCTCAAGGCGAGAGACTCATCTGGCCAATCCCTAACAAAATCCAGAACCACCGCTACGTACAAACACTCAAGAATGTAGTACGAGTCCATTGTCTTATACCAGGGGCGTCCAACCTGCGGCCCTCCAGCTGCTGCAGGACTACATCTCCCATCCTCCTCAGCCAGCTCCTTAGCTGAAAGAGCATTATGGGAGATGTAGTCCTGCAGCAGCTGGAGGACCGCAGGTTGGACGCCCCTGTCCTAGGCGAAGCCAGATTAGTAGACGCCTATGACTCATTAGAAGAGTAAACCTGCTATTCAGCCACTATGGATAGGAATGGACCTTCATCATTGGCCAGATAGTGCCCAGAGGGAAGGGAGGTGGCAGAGGTCTTATGGTGCTTGGTTGGGGCATTACCCTTACCAGCAGAAGTGCTGTTACGCTTCCAGGGGCGTTTGGAACTAGAGGCCTCCTCATCAGACTTCAGAGGGAATGGTGGTTAGCACCACAGGTGCTACTGTTTTAATTTGTTTTATTTATTACCTATATTGTTTTTTTATCTTTTTTGTAAATCTTATGCATTAATAGATATGCACCTGTGAAAATAAATTTTGCAATAAATGAGTTAAAGCCGAAACATACCTCTGGGATTATTGCTTCCTTCGTGCAGGGGGAGTTTGCCTCATACTTTGGCTCTGGACTACCCTTGCCGCAGGATGAGACTGAGATGTCGATGAAGATCTTTCCTCTGAAATGAGCTAAAACATGAGATGCTTACAAGCGGAGATGCACCGTAGGAGTATAAGGCTTATAAAGCGGCTGTCCGTTCTAGGTTGGGTGTCTAAAATTTGTTTTGTACATCAAGGTCAACCTTGTTGTTTATCCAGAAGCATGTTTTCTTTTGGCATGTTAAGTAATGAATAGAGTATGGAAACCCTGGGCCCAGAGATCTTTAAGAATGTATATTAATTTCTGTCAATAAAATACTGATGCTTGATCAGTTTTTCTACAGAATGAGATAATTAGGGCAAAAGTTGAATACTTGGCTTTTATAGCAGTAATTGTCTCTTCACTTCAGCTACTTATTGATTTTTGGATTAAATCACTTTACCCATTTTAAGAAGGGAATTTCATATGTTCACAATTACATGTTTTGCATTTACTTTCCTTTATATTGAGATACAAATATATATTTTTAAATAATATAATAATATAATATTAGAAGTTGTATATCCCTTTAGTGTGTGCCCATAATTATCTGAAGGTAGAAAAAATCTCTAAGCAATTGCATAATGTAAATGGTCACTAAAAACTAGACTTGTGCATTCGTCTTCGGGCGAACATGAAAACGAACACGAAGAGTGCGTTTTCGTGTTCGTTCCGAAGACACGTCGAAGAGAAGACAGCGACGGTAAAACGTAGGGGAAGACGAAGACACTCATCTACCACTCTCCCCGGTCCCTTCCCCTTCTAACTTACCTTATCTTCGCGGCATCGCGGCAGTTCACGGAAGTGGAAATCCGCAGGTTCGCCGTCACGGGTTACAGGGCAGTGCGAATGAGCCTATTGGTCGCCTACAGGGACCTCCTCTGGCATCAACCAATTGGTTGATGCCAGTGGAAGACCCTGCAGTTGACCAATAGGCTCACTCGCACTGCCTTTGTAACCCCTGACAGCGAACCTATGGATTTCCGCTCCCGTTAACCCCTTCGATGCTGCGTTAGATAACGGGAGAGGAAATCCATAGGTTAAAGGGCCGTGCAAGCGACCAATAGGCTCACTCGCACGGCCTTTGTAACCCCTGACAGCGAACCTATGGATTTCCGCTCCCGTTAACCCCTTCAATGCTGCGTTAGATAACAGGAGAGGAAATCCATAGGTTAAAGGGCCGTGCAAGCGACCAATAGGCTCACTCGCACGGCCCCTTAACCCCTTAAGGTGCAACAAGTGCACCAGGAGCAGAGTCGCTCGTACAGACTTTTAAAACCCCAATGCTGCAACTTACCCGGCAGATCCCACTGGTCTCCCTGTTCTATCAGTTAAATGTCCGTATAAGCGACTTTATTGGTCGTTCGTACGGACGTTTAACTGATAGAACAGGGAGACCAATGGCATCTGCCGGACAAGTTACGGCACCAGGAGTTTAACGGTCTGTACGAGCGACCCTATTGGTCGCCAGCAGGGGGCTCGTCTGCCATCAACCATTGGCAGACAAGCCCCCTGCTGACGACCAATAGAGTTGCTCATACGGACATTTAAACTCCTGGCGCCAGAGCTGCTGCGGTACGCGTTAACCCCGTATTAACCCCTTAACCGGAAAAAAACGAAGAAAAACCGAACACGAAGCATGTCCACGAATATTCACCCGAAGAGAAGACAGGAACAGGCGAATATTCGCGGAATACGAAGATTTTTTTTTCCCGAAGACGAGCACGAAGACGAACACGAAGAGCCCCCTTGTGCCCAAGTCTACTAAAAACTATGCAAAGCACATGTATTCCAGATGATATTATATTGTGCCCAGCATCATCTATTGGCTGGCTGAGAATGACAAGAGTTGCAAGAGAACATGGACAGGGAGATTTTGTTGTTTAGCACTACTGGAATAATATTTGCAGGGAGACAAGGTAGCAGAAGAATATTGAAGGGTCAGTTCCTGGTAGAATTCAGGTTTAGGTTATAAGGTGCGAGGAAAAAGAGGACATTGGTTATGTTACACTATGGAAAAGAAGGGCACACTCTCTCCCATGTGTGTTTGTGTGTGTGGCCAGAAGCTTTGCCATTTTGCGGGAATTCACCAGGAAGCCAGAGTAAAGAAGTCTTAGCGAAAAAGATGACAGTCTCTCCCCTGTTCTGCCAATCAGGGGAGAGGGTGTGCCTGGAGCCTCCGCCTTTCACGGAAGTTCATCGGAGGACCATGTCCATGGAGAAGCAAAACGAAAAAAGGAGACACAAAGAGCAGCGGACGAAGAAAGAAGAACAAAAAATGCAACGAAAATTCTGAGCTCTTTGCTTAGTTTTCATTTCTTTCATTGTGGGTGCCTTCTCTTTTGGAGATTCATACATATTAACCAAAATGGCAAATTTTAATAAAATTTAAATTTGTATAAATCGGAATGCACAAGTCTACAGTATGATTATCACACAGATCTAGTGGGTATCTTAAGTTGTTATTGTGTATCCATTTCTGTTTAGGTCACTTGCTTTTTTTAAGGCCCCATACTTTTTTAAGTAAATATATTTATTAGCTTATCATACAATATCTTCCCCTTTCTCAAAGTAATGCAGGAATCCACTAAAATGTGTTTTTATAATTCACCAATGTAATTAGCAGCAATATATAAACCGATGAAGTTCCATACAGCTTATCTGGAGGTTAGCCCTCGTTTTGCATTTGGGATATTTAATCTTGGTTGCCTGCCAGAGACAATTTCATCTCTTATAGATGTATCAGATCATTATACCGCAATCATGTATACTATGTCTCCAGCCTACCAACTATACAGTCACATGAGGAGCATATAAGCAGATGGATGCAGCAAATGGCATCTGAGATCCCCTTTACAAGCCTTCTATTGCTGAAAAAAAAACAGATTTCTTTTCAGCAATATGCAGCCTCGTGTAGGGGCCGTAGAGATTAGTGCAGGATATTGTGACCTTGTTTAGTCAAACCTGGGTGTTAGAGCCAACACTGGACAGTCATGAAGCTGGCACTACAGAGGAAAAAAGGTACTATGGACACTACCTCTTGCTAAAAATCATGACGAGGCCACAAAGCCGTCCCACTAATAACATAAAACATAAGCGGATGTTAAAAACAACTAAAATATTTGTTCTCGTAAAAATAAAGCATTACTTCTTAGTCTATAACTTTAATTCAGGACACCGGGCTCTCCTCCAGTTCTATAGGAATAAAGCTGGACAAGCTAGCATGGGAATGAATCCAGTACTTGATGATGTGGACATCATCAGCAGAGGAGGAATCTGAGCATCTGTGAGAACAATGATTTTGCTGTGGGTAAATCTGGCATGATTCATACTTGGATTGGGGAGAACAATTGTCAGGCTTGGCCCGTACTGTTTCACTGGTTAGCTCACCCGCCATTGTTAAGGAATATCTATGAAGTAGAAGAATATCTGGTTGACAAAATAAGTAGCCACTGTCCTCTCTCTAGCAGTGGTACAAGTACACATACCATCATACTTAGTGCCTGCAATTGCTTTCACTGTAAGCTGACATTCGTTTAATCCTCCTTGTTACTTGAATTCTGTGTCCTTTCATTGACTTTGTATTCTGCTATTTTTCATGGGCTTCCTTCTGTTTCTTTCTCAGTGGAAAAAAGGAAAGGCAGCCCAGCTAATTAGCAGCATATCAATTTGCTTTATTATCTTTGAAAGATTCAATAAATTGTGGCTGGTGGCAGCGAGAGACAAGCTTGGTGAGTCTTGTGCAGCCGATGATGAATAGGGGTTTGTGAGGGTGAACACTCCTTGTGATTTAACATCACACAGCTCTCTTCAGACTCCTAATGGGCAAATGGTTTGAAAATGAAGTTCATTGCTGGCACTTTCCATTCCTCAGATGAAGATACAGGCATGCTTTTAACTCATCCTCTGTACTCCAAGCCATCAGCAATGCAGGCTGGCCACTGCTTAAGACCATCTAATGAAAGCCTCAGGGGCAGTAATGGGCCAATTTACTGTCCACTTTACTTTTATCATCTACTGTTGATCTGTCGCACAATCAGATTCACAACGGACAATCAGTGGACAATCACTTTCAAAATGTACTTTGTAAAAAAAAAAATAAGGGACTGATCATAAAATATAGTTCTTTACTGTATCACTCCTTTTCTGTAAGGTATGCTAAGGAATCTTCTGTCCACTATCTCCATAATGAGCTGTTTAGACGACCAAGAAAATTAATACATTCTTTGGATTTTGTATTCTCTTCTGGGAAACTGTGCCGTGATTTGTGGAGGGAGGGGGCTGAAGCGAAACATAAATATGATAAATGGACATGTCTCACTGGGGTGAGAATATTATTTATTGATTCTCTTCAAATTCCTTCACTATGACCTTAGGGACACTTAATACATATTATATGTGTTTCTTTCACTGTGATTAGATTATGCTATCGATGTATGTGTATGTTGCATCTCTGCCTCTTGTATGCCTGATAACATCAGATTTGTACATACAGACATCAGTCATGAGCCGTGTTGAAATAAATTGAAAGTATACAAATGTGCATTTGTGTGTTGATCTGTGTACACATATACAAGAGCATCTCTGCATGTCAGTGAGTGCTTTGGCACATGCGCTAAATAAAATAAAGTTGCCATCAAAGACTTCACAGGCTTAAATCTAGGAGAAAAGGTAATAAATCAGAAGGATTTATGAAACACAGGGGCAAAGTATTTTCACAATGAAAGAAATATGACACAATTTGCTGTTCCAGTAAGAGTTAGAAACGCGAGGAATAACCTGCCAACAGAGGTGGAAGGTCTAATACCATAAAAGAATTCAGGACATGTGTGCCAGATCTAGTAAACCTTTTACACTTTCCAGCACGTGATCATTCCAGGCTCACGCTGGGTAACTGCAAGGAGTGGTTTACTGTAATGCTATGATTGTGCAGGATAGGTTGTGGGCCCTAAGCAAACCTGGGGTGGTGAGGATGTACCTGGCCAGCTTAAAGGGGTCCAGTGTAACTGCGAGAGCAATGTGGAAGGACTTTCCCTGGGGCTCTTGAAAAAGGATCTTATTTTATTCAGCAACAGAATATGTTGTAGCTTCACTGCTGTCATTTACAGACAGGATGACCACCTGGCTTGTAAACGAGCCCCGGGTAAACAAGTTTATTACTTTCCAAAGGAGCAATGTGACGGGTACATTTTTATGGTCAGTAAGACGAACAAGATGGGAATGGGCAGAGCTTAATTCCCTCCTCTGAAAAATAGACAGACACTCTGGCCAATCATTCACTAATTTATTTAGGTTTAACGGTCACAGAACACTTAGGCCTGCTATCCAAGCTCTCCAATTACAGGTGACATAAAAAAATGAATTCATATATTGAGAGCCATGTTCTGCCAAGGCACATGTGTGTACTCTCCAGCTATGAGTGATAAAAACAAAGCCCTAGAAAGATATATGTCACATTGGATACATGTCCTTGATGGATGATGCAGGCCTTTACGGCACATAGTCACGCTCTCTATAGTTTTATCAATATTATATATATATATTTCTTATCATTTCTTATTGCTCACATGGCTTGTCAGCACAAGATGGATGAATTGTAGCCTGAGGCATCAATTCCAGCAGTGAGAGAAGGCAGACTGCTACGTTTAACCCTTGCCCCTGTCTGCTACATCTCTGTGCAATTCCTGTACATGTGGGAATGGGATAGAGAACAGTATTCCAAGCTGTTTAGAACATTTGTGCCCAGAAACATCCTGGCCTACTAGACAGCTCATAGAGACATTATAACATCTATAATAATGGAAGGGCCTACAAAACACTCGCATTCACAGGGCTTGTTCCTTGTATCAAAGAGTGATGCCTTAGTTATTCATCCCTTCCTTGAACCTTTATTTGACTCCTTATTAGATATTGGCAGTAACATGCGTAAACTGGAATGCTTGCTTTATTGTTATATCCCTAGGGAATGTTTAGATTAAATGACCAAATCAATTTTAACCTTTTCAGTGCAAGCGTTCTGTTGTATTATTTTGTATTACACTACTAACCTTGCATAATGGCCCATGCAATCTTCGGCAGGAAGACCCCCCCCCCAAAAAAAAATACATCACATGATATGCTAAGCCAAACAGTCAATAAGTTTCTTAATAAATTGTATCCAATTGATGTGCTTGTACATAGCCCATAAGCGAAAGAAATAATATGTAAATATATATAGGTGAAAAATATACATTTACGCAAGTTTAAGCACCTTTGGTGCGGCAACTTTTGAGGCCTGCAACCCTCATCACCCTGTATCCTTCTGGTTGAGGGTGGGACCATGGAGGGAAGTGCCAGATAGGTGACATTAATGATTCAACTCCCCTATTCCACTGGGCACAGGATAGGGGGTGAGGGCTACTCATCAGCTGCCCACTGATATTTTCTTTCTTTCTGTTTATGTTACTAAAGTTTGTGAGTTGCAGGCAAGGCCATGAGAGATGTCCTTCTGCTTGCATGTCCTTGCCTGCATTTCAAGTCTATTAACTAAAGTCCAACTCACAAATTCACTAAAACCAATGCATTTTAGCACCTGTAATAAGTAAACAAAAAGAGTTGAACCTGCAGGTCCCCATGTTAACAGTCTATATTGCATCTCCATTGACTTCAGCGAGCTCCTTTTAATTCTATGGAGCTCTATTGAAGTAAGTGGGGGTTGCTGGTATGTAAGAGTAATGCTCCTGTGCAGACAGCTGCGATTTTAGAAGATTATTTTTCTTTTTTATTATTATTATTGGTCAGGTTTATTTTAATCTTTTTTTAAAATATATTGAGGAGCCAGAGCTTAATGGAACATTGGGGGATGGATGAGTGACCTTATTGCTCCTAAACAGGTGGCACAGGGAGCCTGGATTTCATCTGCCCTACCAATTAGACTTAGTGGTATTTTTTTTATCATTTTTTAAATTTCACTTAACCCCCTTCATCGAAGAGGATGACCCTTAACTTGACTGTCCACTTGACTTAATGTGAATAGACCCAAAACTCACATGTAATGCATGCAGTAAATATTCAAGCTGTTTTTGTGAGTGTTACCATGTGGGTACATGAGGTCTCCATCTGATCTTGTCAGTCAAGACTGACCATTCAACCTTTTAGTAAACAGATGCCAAAACAGGGTTGGCCCTTGGGTTTTGAAATGCTCTAGGCAAACTGTGTCTCTGGCATCTTCTACGTGTACCTGCCAGCCTGATGTCTTAGGCAGTCACCTTGATTATTCATATGGTAAGCCCTGAATTGTTCTCCCATCGAGCGCTGACTGTGAGAAGGCCATGAGTATTTTCTCCCCTGCTCTGCCATCTGGCATTATGCCTGCATACTCTTAAATGTGCGCATCCAGTTTTAGTGGGTGCTCTCCTTTGGGGTTTTTTGGGACATGATTTAAGGCCCTGACATTTTAAGATAGGTGCTCAGTTGTCTCAGTGCTATTCCACTGCAATTTAGCATGTCGTTTTCTCAGCCCTTGTCCTTGCTCCAGTCTCCATAGTCTTGCACCAGTTCTGATTAGTCCTATGAGGAGAAGGTTCCCAGTATTTAGGTTAGGATGAAATAATGCCCCAGAGGTCGGGCAACGATTAATGGTCATATCTGAGTGTATTTTGGATAAGTTAGTAGACTGACTGACTACTTCGTTTATGATCTGCATTTAGAAATCAATGCAGCATGAGTTACAGATTATATCAGACTAAATGAACTTCAAGTTAATGAGAAGCGTTTCATTAATGTAACAATACAGACTGCATTTATTTCCAAGCACTTTAATTAATATTTCTGTGGGCCATTTAGTAAATATGCATTAGAGGAAAAAAAATACTACTAATCCTGTAAGGGGAAATCAATGAAGGCCAATAAATAGTAAATTCATAAATTTTCTTTTTGGACTTTGTTAATGGCTCAGATTATTAATCCAGAGTCAATTAACTGTGCCCTTCCCCCATTATACCATTCAAGTGATTTCTTAAACTAGCATGCAGGGCTACAGGAAAATCTGATTAAAATGGGACACAATATTAACCAAAATGTTTTTAATAGAAATTGAATGGTATAGAAAATATTCCCTATTCAACCATATGCATTTTTTTATTTGTGTTTTGTGATAATCTAGTGTATATTCTGGGTTACCTAAATTCTAGTCTCCCTTAATTTTGACACAACACTGCAAGGGTAGCTGCTATATGCCGAGCTTGTCTGTGAGTAAGAGAGGGCGCCAGTGTGTTTATGGGTGGGGGTTGTGTATGCCAGTAGGGAAATTGCCAATAATGTATGTATGGAAAGCTGTAATAAATGGCAGAGAAAGGCAGGGGAAGAAATCACTATTGTCCTTTAATAGACTGTAATTTAAAGAAGGAGATGAATAATTTATTGCTTTGATTACCCAGTGCGCTATTCTCAGAGCTAGTTGTTCCTCACTAAACCAGCTGATATTTCTATGGCTGATCATTATCCTAAACCAGTTATTGCTCTGCTAGGTTCCAGCATCAATTAAGGTGTGAAGTTCAACCATCCGTGAATAAACATTTGATTTGCTTGCTTGGCGCTCTGCTTCTATAAACGCTGTTAGTGCAGTGTCGGGCTATAGCACTGCTCTATGGAGTGGCCAAGTAAGGATTAAATGATCCACTATGAACTTCTCAGGTCTTGATTTCTTCCCAGGAGGGATGCGGGAATTGTATTGTTTGGAATGTTTCTTGAAATAATGTTGAAGAAGTGTTCATATGAGAGGATTCTCTTGGGAAGTTTGTGAACAGCTATGTAAGCTAATTAAATATGGCCTACACTGTTTTTTAGAATTCTCTTCTACTTCGCAAAACAATGCAAGATAATATCCCAAAAAACATCTAAATAGTTTTAAATGCAGGATTCTGAAATTATTGTTTGTAAATTGTCTAATAAAAGCTTAGATTCCATTACAGTCAAACTGCTTGTTGAACACTCACTGGGAAAATGGAAACGTATGCAATTAAATTATCAAGACAAACGGAAAAGTCATATGGATGAAGTATCAGTAAATGTAATTTAACAAACAATGTAATGTCAACTATTTATGAATAGGTGAGTTGTTTTTCATCTTAACTGAACACTGGTTAGGAGTGAGGTTGAGTTGGCTTTGCTATTTGTTCTATGAAAGCTGGTATGTGTTTGACCCAGCGACTCTACTCAGCTGCCAACCTCAATCAGTTCCTTTGTGTGTCCTGCTGTCTTCCATTTTATGGAATTTGAAATATGTTAAAGTATGCATTTTATTTTTTCTTTCATCAAAGTGTGCTCTTCCTGATTGATCACTCAGTGTGCAAGTTAATGAGGACTGATTGCTAGTGCTGCAAACAACTCGAACGCAAAATGACAAAATATATTTTAGAAAACTTATTGTGATTCAATGATCTAATGCAGGGGTGTCCAAGTTTTTTCTGCAGTGGGCCACTTCATCAGAATTGTATACTTGCGTGGGCTGCACTCATTTTTCACTGAGATAAAATATGGCCTTTAATAAGATATGCAGATTGAAATAAAGTAAATGACACAAAACCTTTACTTTTCCTCTCGCTGATTTCTGAGCCTAGAGTTTTGTATCCTCTGAAGTGACTACAGATTCAGGATTCTGGATAAGTAAAAATTAAATAGTTCTATTTATTCTAGGGATGCACCGAAATGAAAGTTCTGGACCGAAACCAAAAATTCAGGGTTCACTTAGTCAAAACCGAAAATAAAACAAATAACTTTTTACTTTTTAATAAAAGTAACACACCAAAATTGTACAAAAAATAAATAACAATGTTAATATATATATGATTGTTAACAGAAATCACAGGCATACACAGATTTCAGCATGTACTGGTAGGCAACCATGGGCATGATGGGAGTGTGATTGCTGTTAACAATCATATATACATTAATATTGTAATATTGTAATTGTAATTCAATAACAATATTATATATATATATATATATATATATATATAATTGTTAACAGCAATCACACTCCTATCTTGCACTGGCATACCCAGGTTCTAGCATGTACTGGTTGCCTGGGCATGATGGGAGTGTGATTGCTGGTAGTAATCACTTTCCTTTCATGCCTAGGCAACCAGTACATGCTGAAACCTGGCTAGCTGCCCCCCTTGTGTATTGATGCTGCCAGCAGTATGGGGTCTGCACGCCACCCTGTGCCATGCCCCCCCACTTATGCATCCATGCTATCACACACACACCGATTCCTATATTCATTAATTCACTGATGCATTACCTAAATCAAGCATACTCATATACCGTTGGACAGAGGTGTTCGTTAAGGAAAGATCTCCTGAGCAGCTATCCTCTGAGCAGGGATTGCTTAAAGACACTGGTGAATTTCTCTGTAAAGTGGGAAGTATATTTTATATTCTCTACATAGATGTGTGCCACTTTGTTTTGTATTTTCACTATGTTTTTGTGAGCAGTTGTGAAGACTGTCTCTTTTGTGTGCTGCACTCACTAAATGTTTATTGTGTGGCTATATTTACATACCACTTAAAATATTGCTTATCAGCACCCATCTTTATTTATATGTTTGCAGTATTTCCCTTCTTGACCTCGCGTGTTATTTTTTTGTTACCCATAAATAAATAGAATTACATTTTAGCAGCTTGTGATGGATTTACTTTTCTGCAAATGTTGTTTTCTAGTCCAGAGCTTCCTTTTTTCATCTTGTATTAACTTTGCATTTTATGGTCTTCTAGCAAGCAATGATAATATGCACCTATGTTTTGTGGTAGAATGTGCATCAGAAAAGTGAATTTTAGGAAAGAAATAGTTAGAAATAGTTTTATGCAATGTTAATATCCATACCTGGGAAATTTCAGGGTTTGACCTTTTTCATACATTTCCTGGTCAGTTTCTTTGTTTTCTGGCAGTGCCCACTCCACACTCACTAAAGACTGGGACTAACCACACTTATGATTGCAGCTAGCACTCCCCCCCATGTGCAGCCAACATCACCCTTTCAGAAACATATTTGGCAAAAAAGGGAAAGCAAATAGTAGCCTGCCCTGTGTAGTTTTTAGATCACCTGAGATGTGCCTTTACAATGTTATCACATCTTCTGTACATGCCCACAAAGTCACTGTGGTGTTTTCTTTTAGTTGTTTCCAAATACAGACTTTTCTGACAGGAAATAAATGACCCCAAAAAAGGGGGGTGAGGTTGTTAAAAAAAAAGATTTGCCCTTATAGGGAGACCTTGCCCACTGGGTTGAGTTGGAAGGCCATGGACTCAATTAGTCATCTTACTCTAGGCCAGACTTGATAGAGCTGCATCAGTCATCAAGAAGGTTAAGAAGTATGAGAGGGTGGGAGAGAATGATGTTCACCCTTCCAGGAATTGTTTTTGGTATTAGCGAACCAGTTTTAGCAAACTGACCTATCCGTGTGAGGGACCCTGTATAGCATTTTGCAAATCAACATATCTAGTATTCTTAACTAGCCTTCCTGCATTCATACAGCTCGGGAACGTACATGTCATGAATATAACACTCCATCTAACATTGAAGAAGCAAGATCGTATGCATTTTTCAGCTATGAGGGTAGAGGCAGAATGCATAGACATTGTTATTATTACAGTCATTATGCCCTATGATTATGAGCATCAGCAAGGGCTTTGTCTAGTCGTAGAACCTCATTGCCCACTCCGCTGTGCAGCTCTCTTGTCTGCAGTGATTTATGTTTTCCAAACTGCCTTGAAAAGGAAAATAGGTTGTCCGTCATAATAAATAATCATTTATAGCAGCTTGCATTATATCTAACCATCAGGTCTGAGAATAGAAGCCTGTAATTTTATTCATATGAATGACCCTTCCCTGACTTTCACATGTCATCATCTCTGATATTCCTGTTTGAGAGGTTTTGTACAGAATTGGCTGTTGAGTTCTAGAGTGCACTGGGAAGGTTAACTGAGTTGGCTCTGGAGGTATCTGCAGATCATTGTGGTGAACGCTTTGTGAAAGAGAAATGGTTAAGGTGTTTGTGCGGGGGAAGAGAAGTAATAAGATTTACATTTTCCATATGCTATGTTCCACTGCAAGATTTTTTTTTTATTTGATCAAATTTTATTCACTTTGTCTTTTTTCATCACAGGTATCGCCGCCACCCGTGCAACGTAATTTGAATGAAATTGAAGAGTTATGAAGTTTGTAATATTGTACACATCAAAAGAGACCGTTGAGATATACAATTCTTTGTAAATTTGAAGAAAAGACCCTTGAGGTTAAATCTTCCTTTACACAAGAAAAAGAGATATATATGAATTTTGGAACAATTTCCTTGTGTAGAGCCTGGAAAATTTGAACAGTCCTTGAAAAAAACAAAAAAGAAGCTGGTTAGATCTACATTATGTTTGTACAGGAATTTGGCTTTTCTATAGTCTTGAAAACATGCCTTTGTGTGCAGCATCGTTTATGTGAATTGTCTAGTTCTCAAATTGACATTGCAACACTCCAAGCATTTCACATCTTTTACATCTTTCTAAACCTGCTTTTATTTTTTTCCTCGCCCATGTAGTGAGCCTTGTTGGTGATCTTTTGGATGTGCTTTTTACTTTACTGATAAATGGTAGAGGCTAATCCAGTAAGGAAATTTAAACATGCATGGTATAGGCATAAAGCTATAAAGCTAATGAAGAAAACATCAATGGCTGATGAAGATCTGTATCTCACAAGAGGAATAAAATGGGGCGACTAGATTGACCAAATGATTGTTATCTGCCATCAAATGTTTCTATGCTTATTCTAACATAGATTCTTATTTATTCGACTTGGGTTTGTTGCTGGACCTTGCTCGTACTTAGCCTGCCCAACCCATTGGCCTGGTTTCAACTTTAGGCTGTATGTATTCCAGCTGTCTTTGTTCTACAAAATAATGGACATCTTCCTTGAGTGGCTTCATTAATTTAAGACAATAGATTCACCAAAAGTAGATCAGCGGTTTACTGATCCGTCATAATGTTGAAGTTGGGAATGCTATGGTCCACATGCCCTATTCCAAACTCATCCCTCTTTTACTTTTTGAGGTCATTCACCATCCCCACACACTCAATACCTGTTTACTTTGTTGTTTATGTATTTTTCAGATTGTGGTGAGCCACTGGTAAACTATGCATTGGCAATATAAATCATACCTTGGCCTGTAATTTTGTTTTCAGTATATATAGTTTGATTTAAATAGAGTTTCAGTGTCGATGTTTACAGAACAGTACATTGCCATCACCAATTAGGCCACAGCATGGACATGCTATTGAAATTTTCCAGGCCTAATGTGATTCATTTCGTCCTCATTTATTTGTATTCTTCAAAATGTGTTGTGCATACTAAGGGGAGAGCTTTGAAGTTAGGAAATCTCTGTACATGCACAGAAGAAACCTATGAGGTTTAAAAAGCTATTTACACATGAAAGCAATGCATATTTTCAAAATATTAATATCCATAGCCAAATTATTATTGTATATCCAAGGTAATACTGGGGTTTACCATTACTCTGACTCTCTCACACCCTCACTCATTCTCTGACTTCACTCTCACGTTTTCTAAATGTTTCCCTGACCACCTTTGCATCTTCTTAATTATCATCTCCCTGATCCTCCAAGCGGGGGAATGGACATCACCGAATGCACCATCATTTTGCCCTAACTTGAACTAAGGGCAATATGACAGTGCTTGCGAAGAGTGAGAGTGTGAGAGAACATGAGTGAATGTGAGGGCATGAATTTCAGACAAGAATTCTGAGCTTTTTGCCTTTTTTTTTTGTCAGATTCGTGAGGGGTCTGGCTTGGTTTTCAGGGCTTTGTACAAATCCCCAAATTTACAAAACTTTGGTAAATTTGCCATTCATACGAATCAGAATGCTCTAGTCTAGTATGCTACTAATACATTTATAATAATATTCTATTTATAGGGTTGGATTGTTGCTGTGCCTTCCTGTTCTATTTTCATTTGAACTGTCCGGTTTTGTGCTATAGGCTCTTGGATTAAAAAGGTGATTGTAGTGCTGTTTTTTGTGTGGACTTTAAGCTAGTAGCTTCCATAAGGTTGTTTAATACAGACATCAAGCAATATAATTCAATAACACCATTATTAAATAGACCATAATGCAATAAATACAATAAATCTTACAGATAGCATTTTAAAAGCATTGGTTAATTAGTTACTTGACCCTTTTTCACTCTAGAGTCAACTCTCAATGCTCTGCTAAAGTGACCAATAATTTACTAAATCCAAGGGCCATTACCCATTGCAGATCCTTCTGGACCTTTCTATTGCTTTTAACAAACATGGACAACCCTTCAAAATTGTGGTCTTCATGACTGTTCTTCCGGGTTTACATCCTACCTTCTGATTCTGGCTTTAGCATCTCCCTCTCAAGTAACTTTTCCTCTCAGCTTCCTCTCTCAACCAATGTACCCTAAGGCATGTTCTCATTTTACACCACCCCTTGTAAACTACTTTATTTTTTTTGCTTTCATTATCACCTGTGAGCAGATGGCACTCAGATCTACCTTTTCTCTCATGATCACTTTCCATCCTTCCTTGTATCACTAATTGCTCTTCCTCTACTTTTACCTGGATGTCTGGGCAATTCCTAAAACTCAATTTCTTCAAAATTGAACTTCTTACCTCCCCTCTACAACGGTAACATTCCTTCAACGGTCTCCTTGAATGTCAATGTTGCAATCTTCACCCCTTCCCCACAAGCTTGCTGCCTTAGTGTCACCATTGGCTCCAACCTTCTATTCACCCCTTACTTTGCCACATTTGCCCCCTCTGAACACATGACGCAACTAAGAATGTCGCTGCCAGGCTTATCTTCCTTACCCAACCCCTTACTAACGCGTCTCCCCTGGTATGCTTCAGGTTAAAACTTTGAATCACATATTATTATTATTAATTGTTTTATATAGCACCATCAAATTCCGTAGCGCTGTACAATGGGTAGACAGGACATAAGAAGTAACATGTAACATAACAAATTGACTAACAGAGACAACAGGTGAGGAGGGCCCTGCTCAAACAAGCTTACAATCTAGAGCTCCTTATAGCAGTTCCCGAACCTTCAATCCTCACTTATCTCCAAATACACACCTACCTGATCCCTCTGTTCATCTGATGATCTTCATCTGTGTTCTGCCCAGGCCCGGACTGGGACAAAAAATAGGCCCGGGCATTTCAGACTGAGCAGCCCATTTTTATGAAAAAACATATATGTACATACATATACATAATACTTGGTCATTCAACATGGGAAGCCTGCAGCCACAATTTAGTACAACTAATCCTTTAAATAAATATTATAGAGTAAATAACACAATACCTTATCATTTCCACTAAATGATTTCAGGGCCTTGAATGTTTTGTCCCCTGAAGTCACTACAAATTCAGGAGGGCATTTTATCTCTGGATAAGTAAAAATGAAATAGTTCCTACTGTAAATTAAGGAAACAGATAACCAAACACACACACCAGGACAGGCTTTTCCACACCGACACCCAGACACACACACACCAGGACAGGCTCTGCCACACCGACACCCAATCACACACCAGGACAGGCTCTGCCACACCGACATCAAAACACACACCAGGACAGGCTATGCCACACCGACATCCAAACACACACACCAGGACAGTTAAAAAAAGAAGAAATGGTTCAGCACTCAACTCCCAGGAAGCTGGGAGCTAGCAGGAAAAAAGGGCAAAACAAAAACAGAAAGCATAACAAAAATAGCAACGGTTGGCCGAAACGTTGCTTTTTTGTTTTGCTTTCTTTGAAAAAAGTAACCTAAGGATTGGAAGCTGATTGGAGTGCTGGGGTTCTTTTCTGTGTTCCTACACACACCAGGGCAGGCTCTGCCACACCAACACCCAAACACACACCCCAGGACAGGCTCTGCCACACTGACACCCGAACACACACACACTAGGACAGGCTCTGCCACACTGACACCCAGACACACACATCAGGACATGCTCTGCCACACTGACACCCAGACACACACACCAGGACAGGCTCTGGACAGGCACACCAACACCCAAACACACCAGGACAGGCTCTGTCACACCGACACCCAAACACACACACCAGGACAGGCTCTGTCACACCAACACCCATACACAAACACACACAAGGACAGGATCTGCTACACTGACACCCACACACACCAGGACAGGCTCTGCCACACCGACACACACACACCAGGACAGGCTCTGCCACACCGACACCCAAAAACACACACACACACACACCAGGACAGGCTCTGCCACACCAACACCCAAACACACACACAACAGGACAGGCTCTGCCACACTGACACCCAATCACAAACACCAGGACAGGCTTTGCCACACTAACACCCAATCACAAACACCAGGACAGGCTTTGCCACGCTGACACCCGCACCCTCCGCCTGCCTGTGGCATCTTTGCCACCAAAACAGCCTGCCTGTGGCATCTTTGCCACCAAAACAGCCTGCCTGTGGCATCTTTGCCACCAAAACAGCCTGCCTGTTGCATCTTTTCCCCCCCTTACACATCCATGCTATCACACACACATATTCATTCACTCGTTCACAAATATTTTTTCACTAATTCAAAGATAATCATTCACTCATTCAGATATTCATTCATACATACATTGAGTATCAATGTATGTATGTATTCATTCATACATTGATACTCATTAATTCCCTCATTCAGATACTCATTAATTCCCTCATTCAGATACTCATTTGCATATACTCATTCACAAACATTCATTCACTCACTCCTTCACATACACTCATTAATTAATTCTTTCATTCAATCTCACATACTCCATACAACCTCCCTCACCCCCTTACCTGAACTGTCTGTACGCGCCGCTCGCAGACGCCGGCAGATCTACACAGGGGAAGCAGACGCGCAGCAGGGTCATGTGACGTACGTGGCGTACGTCACATGGTTCTGTTGGAGTCCTGCGTCCCCCTGGTGGTAGAAGAGACGCTGCTCGCGCGCCTGCCAGGTAAGTTGTGGGCCCGCTGCTAGAGTTGCGGGCCCGGTCGCAGTTGCTGCGGGCTTAAGGGGCAGGTGCCCCTTTTGCCCTGCATTAAGGACGGCCGAATAGGCCCAGTCAGTCCGGTCCTGACTGGGCCTATTTTAAGGTAGGGGCCTGGAGCTGCAGCTCCATTAGCCCCTAAATCAATCTGGCCCGGCCGCGGCCTGGGCTGGCCCGGCCGCGGCCCACCGGGCAAATGCCCGGTGTGCCCGATGGCCAGTCCGGGCCTGGTTCTGCCTATCATGGTTTCTGCAGGGATTCATTATTCTTTGGAATGCCCTTTCCTAGCTCATCTGATTCTCCCATTGTCTACATTTAAAAAATTGCTCAAGACCCACTTCTTCGGGGACCTCTGTCTTACCATTCCTAGCCTCACACTTGCTGTTGCTCTGTCCTTAGATCCAGCAATATTATTTATTTAATTGGTGTATACAATGAGGTACACTTAGGCGGCTGGTATATCTCAAACAATGTCACTTTTACCTCTTGTGTAATGCTCTAGATTATAAGATAGTTTGAGCAGGATCCACCTTACCATTTCTTTCTCTAAATTCAAATGATGTTGTACCGTACTTAGAATTGTTTACCAATATAATATGTTGGCACTATATAAATAAATAATAATTTAGTATACTAGTCTATTTATTCAGGTCCTCTACCCCTAATGAGAGATAATGATTCTGCCGGGCGATCAGCTCTTGCATTAGATGGCTGTTACTGCATTGATGGATGTGTGATATGTTGAAATTCTTTGATATGTTGAGAACAAAGGGTATTTTCTTGAGGAATGCGGTTGTCTGGGGAGGTCCCAAGCACTTTGTTAATGCAGCGGTGAGAGAGCATTCCCCCTGACGCTTATAGCTGAAGAAGTAAGTTGAAACACATTCCCACCATTCCCTAGCGTGGTTGATTGTCTTGGGCTGTCAAACATGTTCCCTGTTCTGTTGGGTGAATTTTGCTAGGCAGGAGTTAAAAGGAACCATGTAGCATTTTATTTCAGAGCTAGCGTGCTTAAATATGAGGTTTAAATGTAGGTTTAGTGTGGGACTAGGTTTACTTTGGTTTAGACTTGCTCTGTTTTATTTAAAGCCAGACAGTAATATAGCAATTTAACGCAGGGTTAAGCACTAGGTACAGCTGCAGAATAGCAAAAGCAGTAGCACTTTTCCCTGGTTGCTATTGACGGAAATCTTACGCAGGGCTTTAAATTTGCTGTATATTACAGGAAGCTTTTGTTTGCTATTGAATACCAAATTGAGCTATTTAAACCGAAGATTGTAGTGTTTTTCTGTTATCAGAGGCAACATAATTCGACCCTGGATAAGATCAGAACCATCTACCTCTTCAGCTTGTTTGATTTAGCAAAGATAGATTATGTCTATCATACCATCTGATGTGGACAACGACTCCCATCATGCTTAGCTGGTCACTGATAAAGCTGACATTTCATAGGACTAGCTGAGTGTGATAGTTATTACCAGAAAATAGAGTGTATGTTTCATTTGTGATTAGCTGGATCTATGTGGGTCATTGTAAGATTGATGTTCTTTCTGCAGGGGAAAAGGGTCTTTCAGCTTAATAGGTATGGAGCTATATTGGTAGCTGGATGACCATTAACAAAAAAGCCAAATGACCCAAAGGAGAGCCTGTTCCTATTAAAGACGGACACTTGGGGAAGACGGCAGCGCTGCGGAAAAAAAATGATCATACTGGCTGCAAAGTAACAGGTTAAGCAACCAATAGGTTTCAAGGCCCTTTGTCGTCATGGAAACAAAGGGCTGTCCATGAGACACAGTTAAAACAGCAGCCAGTAGGTAATAGATTCTGTTTAAAGAGTGATTTTTTCTTCTGTCACCCCATCTGCTGATACAAACATCATTAAAAGCAAATGACGGCAGCTCTATGAGGTCTCCTTTCCTCCTGGCAAAAAGATATTACTTTCTGAGGGGAATTTTATAAAACAGTACAGTGAAATTTGGACCAGGTCCCATTGACTGAGGATCTGTGAGAGTGGTCGGAGAAAAACAGGAGAAGGAAGTTCTTTTCATTTTTTTAATAACATCATTATTATTGTTTATTATTTTATATAGCACCATCCTATTTCATAGCGCTGTACAATGGCATAAAATATAGTTTGAACTCAAGGCTGGTTATGCTTGGATTACAATACCTGTAATTTATCAGTGATACCAGTTAGGCTCCTACAGCAGATGTTTGACATTTTAACAGCTGGCTGGTAAAAAATAAGTTGGTATAATTATCTTGGCTGCTATTGTATTTTATTTATTCTTTAGTTTGTTTGGAAAACTGGTCTCTTATGGCTGTTACACCGGTCTGTACCTTATCTCCAACATTTCAGGTGTCTAAATCGGGAGAGCTGTGTTGGGGCGTGGTGAGAATAAAAAATAGTTGTGATGAGAGGATCGGTCACTCACCCACTCAGAACAACCACCTCACTGCACTCAGCTGGAGAAAGGTGGCCATGTTGGAAACTACAATGGAGGCCTGCGCCACAACTGCATAGACCTGCATTGGTTTAAAGCTCTCTTAGTCAGTCAGAAGAGATTCTCCCTAACTGGCTCATGTCAGCAAAAACGGACAATGAGGCACCTAACCAGGATTATGCAAAAGTGCCAAAAAAAACTAGCTGGCTAAACCTGGGACTGTTGGGAAGTATGCTGTAGACGACAATGCTTTCAAAACCATAAAGTTGGGAAGTCACCACCATTACTAATGTACCTCTCTCAATTTCTTAATTTAACCCCTTTAATGACAAAGCCCATACATGTACGGGCTCAAAATGCATTGTTTTCAATGGGTTTAGGGACCGCCCATTGTCCTTAAGGGGTTAATACTAGGTATAGTTTGTGTTTTTTGTATTTGACACGTTAATACATGCTTGAGGTATAATCTTTTGTAAACAATGAGTTTGGACAGAGGTGAGAGTTTCCCCTATGCAACGGACATGTTCCTGGCTTTGTCAAGAGACTGCCTCCACAATATGGACAGGTCTGTCATGGAGGTGACATTTAAACCGTCGGACAATAACAGGAATAGTATCTTAGGAGTAGGAGTAGATCTGTTACGATCTAGGCTTTTGTTTTCTTGTTTTGTTGTGGTTTCTTTGCCTTATTTCCATATAAGACTTTGCTTAAAATGCCCTTAAAGGTCCCAAAGCTAAGGCATATTGTCACAACATAAAGTGTTTACCTATGAACTGGTATGAACAATGAGTGTTGGGAAGATCCATGAAAATACAAGCTGCTCAGGCTATCTCATATTTTTTTAAATCAACTGGTTATTTTCATATTTTTTTCTGGTAAGCGTTACATTACTACAAAGTGTATTGTTAGCTTAGTTAAGCTGGCTGAGGATGATTTAGGTTGTAGTGCAACATTTGCAGAAGGGCCATTTGTGATGTAGATCAAAAATCTCATACCTTCATCCAATAAACACTATATTTCACCAGGGAGAATTATGAGAAAGGACTAATAATCCCTGAATCAACAGTGCTAATCTACCTTTACTAGCATGCTGATGAGACACGCATGCCCCCTGACAGTCTCACCGTGTAGCCTGAACGTGCTGCTTTGGTTGCAGATGAGATCAAGTTTATATTATAATTTTTAACCCTTCTGCCCTCCCAGGAACGCATATCTTGTGAATGGCTAAGTGGCTTTGAATGGTATTATTTTGTAGTAATATGGAATGTGATGGTGCATACTTAATTCATTATGAATATCCATAACCAGCCAGATAAAAGAACAGAAGAATGACTGAAATCTAATAGAATATCTACAAACAACTGTATTGGATTGGTAAATAACTGCCCTGAATCTCTTTTAGCCAGTCAAAGTTGGGCCAGTATTTAAGGCAAAGTGTTAGTAGAGGCCTCCCTTTTTATCATTGCCCACTCTCCCTCTTTTCTTTCTCAATGTTTGGTTAGGGGTTTGTGTTTATGCTAAGCAGAAGCACTCCCTAGTTTTAGTTGTTCTGTTTTTTTTAGCCATCTAAATTATGGCGAAAAATCATTGGAGTCTTGGTTGTTGTGATAACGGCTTCCTATGCGCTAGGTCCCAAGGGAGCACTTATTGAAAGTGCTGACTGATCTGCCGGTTTAGAGTTGCGGCTTGTGGGCATTGTTGGCGCATGTGCTGTTTTATGGTTGGTCTGCTTCTCGCTAAGAGGGGGCCCCTGCAGGAGACCAATAGACTCACTCGCATGGCCCTTTAACTCCTGATGGCACAACTTGGCCTGGGGAGACCATGGTCTCCCCGCTCTAAGAGTTAAAGGTCTGTACAAGCGACTCTTTTGGTCGTTCATATGGGCCTTCAACTCTTGGAGCGGGGAGACCAGTGGTCTCTCCCAGCCAAGTTGCCACACCAGGTTTTGTCTGTACAAGTGACTCTATTGGTCACCAGCAGGGGGCTCGTCTGCCATCAACCAATGAAGTACAGGTGCACTTCATTGGTCGATGGCAGAGGAGGATCAATAGAGTTGCTTGTACTAACATTTAAAATCCTGGCTCCAAAGCTGCTGCGTAGTGCGTACAGCGTTAACCCCGTATTAACCCCTTATACAAAAAAACGTAAAAAAACAAAGAAAAAAACGAACACGAAGAATGTATACGAATATTCGCCCCGAACCGAACATAGGAACGGGCGAATATTCGTGGAATCCGAAGATTGTTTTTCCTCACGAAGAGTTGGCCCGGCACCCAAGTCTAGTTTCAATAAAGTGCTGTTGCTTAACACATTTCAAACTCAAGCGATTGCCTTGTGTCCCGTTATTTTGTGTATATGTGTGCATACTCTGGTGGGCAGTACCTGAGCCATGTTTGTGAGAAACTGTTCATATTAAAAGAAACTGAGGTTCTGAGTGACAGCATTACAGCTCAGAATGCTAGGGCTGGCACTATCCTATAGGTGAAATAGGCAGCTGGTAGGGGTGTCATCCCATGTGTTAAAGTACCAACAGATACGTTCTGCACTAGAAACCAAAGGGCCAGCCCTGCACATTACTTAAAGCAAAACAAGGGTGAATAAAATGACCCGGTCTGTGCTTCCTCAGTAGCTTATTGCAATCCAGCCTTGTAATAAAATCTGTTAAAAACAGATTACTGACGTTTGTAACTTCTAAATACATTGTTTGTAAATTGGTCACATATATTTCCTTAAATAAAATAATATACACTGATAATAAAAAATAAAATAATAATAATAAAATACCGATAATAAATAAAATAAAATAGACTGATAATTCTTCTACCATTTTGTAACGATTATGGTGAGGTAGGACCCCAGATGGCAGAGTTAGCCAGGCCAAACAGGAACCAGAAAGTCAGAGAACCAACTGGGTCAGACAGGTAATCAGGATAAGCCAAATCAGAATCCAGAGACGAGGTCAAACAAGCCGAATCAAATACCAGACGAACAGGAATCAGGAGCCAAATCAGGAGACAGGAACGAAGTCAGCAAGCCGGGTCAAACGAAGAAATAGTCACAGCAACTCGTACAGGAAAACCACAGAATACACCAACCAAGGGTGAACCAGAAGAGGAAGTCCAGGTTTAAATAGGGACAGGTGGAGGTGTGTCCTGCATTAAGGAGGTCACCCGAGGCTATAAGAACACGTTATGTATGTAACGTGTGCTACCTGTTTGCCGCGTGGTCGGCCACGCGGTGAAGACGCCGACCGGGTAGCGGTGGTACTAGCTGCCCGGGAAGCCGGCTGAGGAGGCAGCGTCGCGGGACCAGCCACGGCGCGGGACCGGAGAGGCAGGTAAGTCCTTACAGTACCCCCCCCTCGAGAACCGCCCGAAGGGGCGACCAGGACCCCTGCCAGGCCTCCCGGGGTATTTGGAATGGAAGAGGCGAACCAGCCGAGGCGCGCGGACTTCGGAGGCGGGCACCCAAGATCTTTCTTCAGGTCCATAACCCTTCCAGTGAACCAGATATTGCAGAGCACCCCGGAAGATGCGGGAATCGAGGATGGAACGGATCTCGTAGTTCTCCGAGGAAGTGACAGAAACGGGACCAGGACTGGCCAGAGGACGAGTAAAACGGGAGAACAACACTGGCTTCAGGAGGGAGACATGAAACGTGCGAGGAATACGAAGGTTACGTGGCAGGTTCAGTTCATATGTGACAGGGTTGATACGGCGGAGGATGGAGTATGGTCCAATAAAGCACGGTGCTAGTTTTTGCGAAGGACAGCGAAGGCGTATGTGACGGGTAGAGAGCCACACCTTGTCTCCAGGCATATAGGAAGGGGCAGGTAATTTTTTACGGTCATAATACCTCTTTTGTGTCTGAGAAGCAGCTATGGACGCAGAGCGGACAGAGGACCAAACAGAAGACAGGTGTTTTAGGTGTGCGTCCAAAGCAGGTACCCCTACCTCTGGGGTGTCTGTAGGCAAAACAACCGGGTGGAAACCGTAGACACAATAAAAGGGAGTGTGTTGGGTGGAGCCTTGCACGGAGTTATTGAGGGCGAACTCCGCAAGCGGGAGGAGGTCAGCCCAGTCGTTCTGGTTGTCGTTAACAAAAGCTCGTAGATATTGTTCAAGGCGCTGATTAGAACGTTCCGCTGCCCCGTTGGTTTGGGGGTGATAAGCCGTGGAAAAGGACAGGGTGATACCTATGGCTTTACAGAAGGACCTCCAGAACCGGGAGATGAACTGGACTCCACGGTCAGATACGATGTCCTGGGGAATTCCGTGGAGTCTAACAACTTCTCTCATGAAGATGTCCGCGAGTTCTCTGGCTGAGGGAAGTTTAACTAGCGGAACAAAATGAACCATCCTGGAAAAGCGGTCCACGATGGTGAGTATGGTGGTGTAGCGGCGGGATAGAGGAAGTTCCACTATGAAGTCCATGGCAATATGGGTCCAGGGACGACAAGGCACTGGAAGGGGCCGTAGGTGACCAGCTGGAGGAGTCCTGGGGGTCTTGGTAGTGGCACATATGCGGCAGGATCTGAGGTAATCAGCCACGTCTTGTCTCCAGGAGGGCCACCAAAAACGGAGGCCTAGGGCCTGGCAGGTGCGTCGAAGACCAAGGTGGCCAGAAAACTTTGTGGAATGGTGTAACTGAAGTATCCTTTCACGGTGCACAGGAGGCACAAACAGTTTGCCAGGTGGGGTATGGGCTGGAGCAGATGGTTGGCTGGCTTGAATGCATTGCAGGAGGGGAGAAGCAACGGCTAGAGATACAGCGGAGATAATACGGTTAGCTGGGACGATGGGTTCCGGGTCTGGTTTCTCCTCTGTGGCTGTGCAGAACATACGGGATAAAGCGTCGGCCTTGGTATTTTTAGACCCCGGGCGATAGGAAATAACATAATTAAAACGGGATAAGAAGAGAGTCCATCGTGCTTGCCTGGGGGTTAAACGTTTGGCATCAGCAATATACTGGAGGTTCTTGTGGTCTGTGAGAATAGTAACAGGTATGCGGGAACCCTCCAGGAGATGACGCCACTCAGTAAGGGCGAGGATGACTGCCAGTAGTTCCCGGTTGCCGATGTCATAGTTCCTCTCCGCATGAGAAAAGCGTTTGGAAAAGAACCCACAAGGATGTAGCGGCCCTTCATATGTTTTCCGCTGAGATAAGACCGCTCCAGCGCCGATTTCTGAAGCGTCTACTTCTATAACGAAGGGTTGAGAGACATCAGGGTGAACGAGGACCGGAGCAGACACAGATTCTTCAATTTCTGGAAGGCCTGAACAGCGGAGGCAGGCCAATTATGACAGTCAGACCCCTTTTTAGTGAGCGCAGTCATGGGAGCCACAACCTTAGAAAAGTCTCGGATAAATCGTCTATAATAGTTAGCAAAGCCGAGGAACCTCTGGAGGGCTTTCAGTCCTTGTGGTTGAGGCCATTGCAGAATGGCATGCAGCTTGTCAGGATCCATTTCGAACCCTGTATCGCTAATGACATAACCAAGGAAGGGTACGCGGGAAACTTCAAATACGCATTTCTCCAATTTAGCGTATAAACGGTTTTCACGAAGGCGTGCCAGGACCTTTTTAACGTGTATCCGATGTGAAATAGGGTCCGGCGAGTGGATAAGTATGTCATCAAGGTAGATGACAACGAATTGGTGAAGATAGTCCCGGAAACAGTCATTAACGAATTCCTGAAATACTGCTGGGGCGTTACAGAGCCCAAATGGCATTACTGTATACTCGTAATGGCCAGAGCGGGTATTAAAAGCTGTCTTCCACTCATCGTTCTGACGGATACGAATGAGGTTGTAAGCACCACGTAAGTCCAATTTAGTGAACACCTTTGATCCCTTCAGGCGGTCGAACAACTCGGTAATGAGTGGCAAGGGGTATGTGTTTTTAATGGTGATTCGATTGAGGCCCCGATAGTCTATGCACGGGCTTAGACCGCCATCTTTTTTAGACACAAAAAAGAAGCCTGCACCGGCGGGAGAAGCGGAGCGGCGGATAAAGCCCTTTTGGAGGTTTTCTTGGACGTAGGCCTCCATGGCCTCAGTCTCGGCCGGGGATAAAGGATACACTCTGCCCCTTGGGGGTATGGTGCCAGGAAGCAGGTCAATAGGGCAATCATAGGGACGGTGAGGAGACAAGGAGTCAGCCTCTTTCTTATCAAACACGTCAGCATATCCCTGGTATTGCGGAGGCAGGGTGGTGGTATCCAAAGAGGCGATTTTCACTAAGCATGGTTGAGGGAACATGCAGGAGGAGCACCGCCAGGAAGTGATCTCACGGGTAGACCAATCGATGTCAGGGTTATGCAGCTGCAGCCAAGGGTAGCCCAAGACAATGGGGGCAGCTGGAGTAGTTATCACATGGAGCGTTATAGTCTCTGTATGGAGAACCCCAACTCTGAGACGAAGCGGGATAGTTTCGTGGGTCACCGCTGCAGGTTGAAGAGGTCGACCGTCAATGGCCTCCACGAAGATCGGGGAGGTTTTCTCCTGCAAGGGTATATTGTGGAGCCTGCAGAAGTCATGGTCAATAAAGTTTCCTGCAGCTCCAGAGTCTATAAGGGCTGGAGCCAGAATGGTGCTTTCCTGAATAGTGAGAGATGTAGGCACAAACATACGAGGCGCCCGGTCATGGGGAAAGGCAGCAGAAAGGCCTAGAGGAGGTACCCCAACCCTCCTTAGGCCTTGTAGTTTCCCTGCTTCACAGGGCAGGAATGCACATAATGTCCTTGTTTGCCACAGTACATACAGAGGTTCTGTTGCCGCCGCAGGGATCTCTCCTCCTCAGAGAGACGTGTGGAGCCGATCTGCATGGGCTCCTCAGGCGGAAGAGAAGCAGAGTCAGAAGAAGCCGGACGTGGAACAAAACGTACTGGAGCCCTCCTTTGGCGATCTCGCTGTACCTGGCGTTCCCGGAGGCGCAGATCAATGTGGCCAATGTAGGCGATGAGTTCTTCCAAATCCGTGGGCAGGTCCCGGGCCGCCACCTCATCTTTTAGGCGGTCAGATAGGCCATTAGTGAAGGCAGCAACCAAGGCATCGTTGTTCCATGCCACTTCTGCAGCCAGGGTACGGAACTCAATGGCATAGTCAGATAAACTGCGTGTACCCTGACGCAGTGAAAAAAGACTTGACGAGGCAATATGGCCGCGACCCAGCCTATCAAACACTTGACGGAAAGTGGTTACAAAGTCAGTATAATCGTTGACCACTGGAGAATTGCGTTCCCAAAGAGGAGTTGCCCAGGCCAGAGCCCTGTCAGTGAGTAGGGAGATGACATACCCCACACGAGCTCTGTCGGAAGGAAACAAGTAGGGAGACATCTCAAAGTTAATGGAGCACTGATTGAGGAATCCACGACAGGTAGCAGGATCTCCTCCATATCTGGGAGGAGGTGGTAAACGGAGGGTATGAAGACCTGGATCAGGAGGCGGTGGAACAGCAACAGGTGCAGCAGCAGGCACAGGAGGAGGACCACGTGCTGGATCGGTCCTCGCCAGGAGTGTTTGCAAAGCCTGCGTAAACTGGTCCATGCGATGATCCAGACTTCCAATACGGGCTTCACAGGTAGACATCTTCTGGCCAATCTCCGCGGGGTCCATGGTGACCCTTGGTACTGTAACGATTATGGTGAGGTAGGACCCCAGATGGCAGAGTTAGCCAGGCCAAACAGGAACCAGAAAGTCAGAGAACCAACTGGGTCAGACAGGTAATCAGGATAAGCCAAATCAGAATCCAGAGACGAGGTCAAACAAGCCGAATCAAATACCAGACGAACAGGAATCAGGAGCCAAATCAGGAGACAGGAACGAAGTCAGCAAGCCGGGTCAAACGAAGAAATAGTCACAGCAACTCGTACAGGAAAACCACAGAATACACCAACCAAGGGTGAACCAGAAGAGGAAGTCCAGGTTTAAATAGGGACAGGTGGAGGTGTGTCCTGCATTAAGGAGGTCACCCGAGGCTATAAGAACACGTTATGTATGTGAAGACGCCGACCGGGTAGCGGTGGTACTAGCTGCCCGGGAAGCCGGCTGAGGAGGCAGCGTCGCGGGACCAGCCACGGCGCGGGACCGGAGAGGCAGGTAAGTCCTTACACATTTCCTTTTGCATAGAATAAAATAGTCACCCTCCCCTAAAATCCTTTTTTTTTTAAACTTTTATTTTAATGACTCATTGATGAAATAGTAAATGAAATGCAAGTGAGTCTATGGAACATGTATACCAATATATATATATATATATATATATACATACCAAATTTCTTTTAGAAGCTGCTCAGACAGCCTTTATACTTACCAATATTTCCATTGACCCACACAAGGATCTTCATGTTATATAGCGTTCTGATGTCGCATGATGTGCCTGGTTGCCAGTAATGTTTTTGAAAATCTTGGACTGTTGGCTGCTTCACTATATAACCAGAGAAATGTGGACACCCCTCTTAACCCCTTAATGACAAAGCCTGTACATGGGCTCAAAATGCATTTGTTTTCAATGGGTTTAGGGACCGCCCATTGTCCTTAAGGGGTTAATTATTGAGTATAGGTGTTTCACCCAAATCCATTGTTAACAGGTGTATCAAATCAAATACATAGACATGCCATCTCCATACACAAACATTGGTAGTAGAATGTGTCATACTGAAGAGCTCAGTGACTTTATCCGTGGCACTGTTATAGGATGCCACATTTGCCACTAGTCAATTTGTGAAAATTTTGCCCTTTAGTTTCAGTGAATTTTTATGTTAATGCTTCATAGTACAAAGACATTTTGGGGACTTGTATGCTTCCAACTTTGTGGGAACAGTTTGGGGAAGTCCCTTTCCTGTTCCAGCATGACTGTGCCCCAGCGCACAAAGAAAGGTCCATAAAGACATGGTTTGATGTGGTTTGGTATAGAGGAACTTGAGTGGCCCGCACAGAGCCCTGACCTTAACCCTGTTGAACACCTTTGAGATGAGTTGGAACACCGATCGTGAGCCAGGCCTTCTGGTCCAACATCAGTGCCTGACCTCACAAAAGCTCTTTTGGCTGAATGGGCACAAATTCCCATAGAAACACACAAACTCTTGTGGGAAGCCTTCCCAGAAGAGTCGAGGCTGTTATAGCTGCAAAGAGGGGACCAACTACATACTAATGACCATAGGTTTTGGAATGGGATGTCCAACAAGGCCAGGTGTCCGCAGGCTTGGTCATATAGTGTATATGGTTTATGAGGCTACATTAAGTCTTGCATATCAGAATACAATGGTGTTGGGTAGGGGTAAGCAACGAATGTTAAATAGGATGTGGCCCCAAAATGTTAACTGATATTTCTTATTTTTTAATAATAGTAAGGTTTAAAAAATATTTTAAATCTAGTTTAACCTATAGCCCGTCAATCACATATTAAATGAACACCTTAGCTTTTGTAAAAGTCCAGAATGTCCCTGTTGCTTTTTGCGAACATACAATCTGCTTGGGCACTTTTTTTTTCATATAAAGTTGAAAAGTTAAAGTAAGGTATTGAAGCTTGAATACATTTACTCCTATCATACACTGTAATTTCCTCCCTTTTTTATCAACAGTATTTTAAAATGCCTTCACGAGTCTGAAGATATTTTCAGATACAGACGGCTCAAACTATAAATCATTTTAATGACAATTTATTAAAAGGCAAATGAATTATTCTTATGGTTGATGGGTCTTTTTATCGCCTCTTTAACAGCTCTGATAAAATGTTCCTCTGCGTTATGTTTTATCTGAAGTTTTATGGTGTCGAGTAATTTATGAGCATTTTGTATTTTTAGGGTGTAGGGGAAAACCGCTTAGGAGATTACAATCTCCTTCATGGAAATATGACCCTATTACTAACACGCAGTGGCTTTGACAAAGGACTTGTTGAAGTACTATACATGATTGACGCTGAGTGGTTAGATTTCTGGAGGGAGCTAGATGTATATTAACCTGCTAAACTCTTAATTTGCTATTTTTCTTTGAAATGTGTCAGCTTTAACCAACTCTCTGTGTGTGTGCTCATTATCAAGCATCACATAAATGGATGTTTATGGATTGAAAGCAGGATTAGTATAGTGGATCTTGAAAAAGCGGATACACAAAATAAATAGAAAAGTGAAATTTTATGACTGTATCTAGTTTTGTGGACTATGAGGGCTATGAATAATTAATTGTCCTGGTGTCACATGAAAAAGTGTTTTTATTACCATAGCAACCAACAGAATGTCCTTGCTGATTTTGCTGTTCCATTGGTTGCTATAGTGATAAGACCACTTTTCAGCGGCCCGCAAATGAGAAAAAACGATATGATGAGGATTTTCAAATATTGTAAATGATTTAACAAAGTTCAATAGAAATGCATATTTCTCAGAAAGAGGTAAAGCTCTGAAATATTTTTTCTTACACAGAGGGTGCTTGTTGCATGGGCCTGCCATCAATCAGTGGTAGCAGGGGAATTCAAAAATACTTAAGTAGGAAATTACACAGAAAAGGCTGACTTTTTAATGAAACGAATTGGTAAGGATTTGTAAACACATTTTGCTTACGTTTGCCAATGTGTCAATTAAAATACCCTATTACTTTCTCAGCCCCATTGTGATCCTTGTGACGTGAGCCTTACGCTGGCTGTGTGGCACTATGACGCAAGAGATATGATAGGTAATAGGTATGAGAGGACTTAACATAAAGTGTTGTTAGAAGCATTGTCTATGAAACATACCTTCTTAGTTGCACATACTTTCTTAGTTAAGGTCTGAAAAAGATTTAACCCCTTTGCAACCAATGACGTACCACAAAACAGTCCGTGTCACCGCGATTGGAGCTGTCAGCCTACAGCAGATCCTCTGTACTTCCATGTTCTTGGTCGCTGCTACAGCCAATCACATGCATGGATACAGTGAAATGATAAAGGCAGTGCTTGTAGGCACTATCTTTGCCTTTCTCCTTTACACTATGATTGTGAGCAGGACAGAAAACATTATTTTTTTATTTTTACCTGAGCCTATGGTAGCAGGATACTGGGAGATTTCTCAGTAGACCCTGCCTCCCCTGGGGCTGGTCTTGAGGCCAGCCATCTAATTATACATATGGCTGCCACCTGGGTTGATGCACAGATCGCCTACTCAAACTCCCACAGCATGTCTGCCAGTCGGCACCACGCTGGACATGATGTCATATCCGGCGCGGCGCTGAATGCCAGATGAGCAAATCAAGTCGCACTGTGGACTGCCAGAGGACAAGGACAGGAGGTGATGTGAGCGGAAAAGAGAAAAACATTGAATTTTACGAAGGAATGAAAATACCGTAATTGTTGAATAGTTGAATATGGAGAAGGGCATCCTAAGGGGAGGGGTATTGAGCTGATGAGGAAATAATGGGTGGATATGAGAGATGATAAGGAGTTATGTTAGGGGACATGAAGATGGAGGGGAACGATTGTGGTGCAATATGGTGTAATAATCGTAGGTTATGGAAATAATGGGGGGAAGTGGAGAGTGGAGGGTTACAAGCAAAATGATGGGGGTATGAAAATGGTGGTTGGGGGATAATCATTGTTTTGAGAGATTGCAATGAATTAGGATTTTGGGGGGTATAATTATAGTCGGTGCAGCTCAACACATACAATATATACATAAATGCATACATACAGCAACGCTAACAGCTTACACATACATGCATACACACACTCTTACAAAAAAACCATAAAATTACACACACATACGAACAAAGCCACTCTAACATTGTACACATACATACAAATACCACTCTAACATCACATATATACTGTATACATACACACACAGCCCCTCCAACACCATATATATATATATATATATATATATATATAAACACACTTGCCATAACACCATAAATATACATTTATACACACATACACACAAACACTCTAACACAATACACTTATGGTGAGAGGTAAGCGGGGGCAGAAGGGAGGTGGGATGTGTGTATATGTGTTTCTAATTATGTATGGATGTGAACATGGATGTGTAATTGTGTGTGTATGAGCATGGATGTGTAATTGTGTGTGCGTGTGTGAGCATGGATGTGTAATGGTGTGTGTAAGCATGGATGTGTAAGTGAGGTGAGATGGAGTATGTGTTAGAATGAATGTGTACATGTCTGTGACTATGAATAAGTGTGTGTAATTTGTGCAAATGAGTTTATATATGTGAGGTTTGTGAGATTCTGACTAGAATGAACAATGGCATGGTCAGTTGGGATGTTCTGACTAGTAATGTAGTTGCTTAAAAATTAAGAAATTTCTCAGAAAGTTTCACTATTCTAGTAACCTATGTTAGAAACTTTTTATGTGTAGTGTTTGTTAAGGTTCAAATTATGGCTTTTCAGAATTAAGTTTTTAACATCAATTGTGTCCTTCTCCAATAACCCGTAGACAGTGGGTACGCCCCTACGATATTGGAGCCGTGCAAGCCTGTTTTTCCTCAAGTCCAACTCATGGAGAGTGGAGCGTTACAAGCAAAAGTTAAGATGGATGAAGGTCCTACTCTTGGTTAGTATTTTGGTCTTCATAAGCTTCTCTATGGATGATCATGAGGACTCATATGCTAAGATGCTGTACCAGAAAAAATGCTCAGCCATGCACATTTTGGTCAGAACACAGATCACTGGAGGACAGTCTGAAAAATAGACTGGACTTAAGTTTGCTATTTTTTTCTTTATTTCTGGCAGCATTCACACATACAAAGTACTTCACAATAATTCCTAATTCTGCAAGTTATCAGTAATTTAAAGACACAGACAAAAGCGGTTTCCTTTTAAATAAAACATAAGCTTCTTCTACCTTTCCACATAAACCCACAATTTCACAGCCTTATCTTTTACACATTGGAAAGCAGATATTAAGATACGAAGCGTTGAGTTTCATTTTTATGTACCAATTTAGAATGCGTACCATGTTGTTTATTTTAGCAAATCGGCAGTAATTAAAAATATTGATACATTTCTAATGTGACATGTATATTCTGAACAGAGAATAATGCTCCACATTCAGTCTTTGAATGTATACCTTCATGAACTAATCTAGCAGCTTTCAGAGGTATGACAGTTACCGCCGTTGTATATAGCCCCTAAAAACAGTACCTTTTCAAAGGGTTTAAAATAATCTCAACCTAAATACTGGAAGTCCCACTGTTGTAGTATTTCCATCTTTTCCACCGAAAGGATGGTCTCATGCTACATTATTTTCCATGCAAGCCAAGCACAAAGAAAGATGTTCTGAATGTTTTTTTGAGATATATATATATACTGCTGATTACCATTCATTTGCATGTCTTTAAACTTTTTTGGTACTGTAGCAGTCATGCAGGAAAAAAAGCTGAGAACTGATGTCTCGTACAACCTATTCACAAATTCAATGTTTATGGGAGAAGTTACAGTGAGTGTCCATCTGTCTGAAGAGCTCAATGAATTACCTTTGGGGCTTGCCATCATCTAAAATATTCAGACTCATAGGGCCACATAGACCTACCTGTAATGTAATGTAAAGTGTTAGTTTTGGTAGGAATTAATAAACATTTTGATATTCACATATATGAACAATGGATGATGAATAAGCCTGATCTTATTTTACATATGCATGGGTAAAAGTACACTGAGGTAGTTTAGAGGCAATGTGCAATACGATAAGCATTGGCAAGCCACTGATGAAAGGTCAATCAATCCCAATCAATATCAATCTCAGAAGCCGTTCTTTAAACATGCAGCTTGGACATCTAAGGCTAAATTCCATAAACTAGAGGTGGGTGAGCCTCTTAAGCTGTATCCCTGACTGATACAGAGGTTACTGTAGGGGAGGCGAGTTCTAGAAATGGAAGAGGTATAGGTGTTATAGCTGGCTGGGCACTGGCTTGCACTTCTCCCCTCCACACAAGATAGAGTGATCATGCCCAATGAGTACATTGACCCGCCATGAGGACTGAGCAAAACCAAACCAAAACCAGAACAAAAAGTAGTAATAGTAGATCAGAGTTGAAAACTAGTAAAAACAGTTGAACTAAGCTTGTTACAGTAGGCATACTTTGGTCCTGCATCATGTTCATCTTGCAATTAGATGGCAGTGATAACAGTGTATGTATACACATGCAATGTACTACTGTGGTGTATATATACCACTGCTACTAGAGGACCTGCTTGTTCATTTTCATTTCATGAAGGATTAATTTATTAATTTGATACTGTCATTATTGCGATTAGTGCTCAGGAAGAACAGTGTTTTTTACTTAGCAGTTTTTTTCTTATCATTCATACCGTAAATAGTATTTACATTCACTAAGAGGTTTTTGCTCTTGATGTGAAAGCTCTTGCTTCTAAAAGCTCCAGACTATCTTCTGCTGTCAGCATGATTAATGGGAGATATAAGCAGTGTTTCCTGCATTATCAATCACTAATTATTTTTATGATAATTTGGGGAGAGGAACTCCTCGCTCTGGGACACTCCATGTCTCTTTGCTTTATAGGAATAAGAAAAAGTTTCTGATTTGCAACTTTATTCTAACACAGGCTTGCTGTTTAATATCATGTGTTATGGGGAATATAAAGTGGACAATATTGTGTATGCAGATTGGAACAGTGTACACCGGCAGCCATAACATTATGACCATCTACCTAACATTGTGTAGGTCTCTCTTTTGCTGCCAAAACAGCCCTGACCTGTCGAGGTTCACTAGACCTCTGAAGGTGTGCTTTGGTACCTGGCACCAAGACGTTAGCAGCAGATCCTTTAAGTTCTGTAAATTGCAAGGTGGGGCTTCCATGGATCAGACTTGTTTGTCCAGCACATCCCACAGATGCTCAATTGGATTGAGATCTGGGGAATTTGGAGGCCAAGTCAATACATTGAACTCGTCGTTGTGTTCCTTCAACAATTCCTGAACCATTTTGCTTTGTGGCAGGGCGCATTATCCTGCTGAAAGAGGCCAATGCCACCAAGCCCGGGTTTAGAGTCCAAAAAATCTGATATCAAATCAGGAACAGAGAACTAGGTCAAAATCCAGCCAGATCAAAATCCACCACAAAATGCACAAAAGGAAAAGCATATAAACGCATACACGAACCAATCTAGTGAGCTGCCACGATTATGTGACCCCGTCTCTGCTCCCTGGTAGCATGTGAAGCAGCCGAATGTTGCGGGACACAGCTGTATTGCAGGTAAGTCCTTACACGCTTCTCTTTCTCCGTGAATCAGTATGCATTATTATGGCCTCTTGCAGTTCTTCTGCAACAGGACAGAGCCTTCACGAACACTCTAGGGACAACCTCTTCCCCATTCCTCCAATTGAGGAGAAGGGGATAAGAAACCAAAAACTAAACAAAAAAATAAGTCTGAATTGTTTTTGTCCATGTGCACAAGTCTATCTGTTAGAGTCATAAAAAGAGTCAACCAGTGGCCACTCTAAGAACAATATATAGGAGGGGCAAATAAGATACCACAGTCAAAACTGGAGGGGCACTAATAAGTCCTATCACTAAATAATGCCACTGAAAAAAACTAAATAAATATATATAAATAAGATGTCAAAATACCAGAGTATTGCAGTGTGCAATGATACCTTTTTTGGATTAACATAAAACTTAAAAGACAAGCTTTCAAAAGTTTCCCTCCACCTCGGGTATTGCTTAAGACTTGAGAAAGCTTTTCTTTATAGTTTACAAATAAGTGCAGAGACAGAGCTACAGGTTTTCGCGCTGCCTGGTTGTTGTGAGCAGAGTCATAGCTAGCTCATTTTTCTCCCGAGGCAAGAATGGAAAATTGTGCCTCCCTAGCTATTTTTTACAGAGGTTATTTTATTTACACTGTCCGTACACACTGCCTTTATACACAGCTGCCCATAAACACACATATACACATACGCTGCCCTTACACACAGCTGCCCATCAACACACACATATACTCATACACTGCCCTTACACACACCCCTGCACCGGCCCAGGATGTTTATGGAGTCAACCTATTGTTTATATCAGGACATCATGTTTATAGATGATCTGTCATTTTTCCCAAATACAATCTCATTAAATAAACATATACAATGGTGATTACACATTCAACCATGCAATATATACCAGTTAAATTACACCTTACATGTACACCATGGATCAAGGAATCATAATTTCTTTTGCTTAGGATCTACATGATTTTACTTCTCAATTAAGATACTACCCTATTGTCATGTCGTTGATTGTTGTTGATTGGTTCAGGCATCCTTGGTAAGGAAGAGATGAGAAGATGAGCTGCTTAGGATGTACATGATTATAGCTCCCAATTAAGATATCTCTACCCTATTGTTATGTTGCTAATTGTTGTTGATTGGTTCAGGCAGCCTTGCTAAGGGAGGGATGAGAAGAGGAGCGATAATTTCAGGACATGCAATTGATTAGATAATGTTAGCTCTGCCACAGGCTGCTGTCGATCTCAGCTGCCCTGAGATGAACATTTAAACTAAATGTGTCAAAAATGATTGCAATGATTGACAACTAAAAAACACAAGCTATAGATAGTTTCAATAAAAAAATAACGTATACTAAAATCTGTGACAGTAACAGTTAAAGACCCGTGTGTTTGTCTGGTATAATGAAGTTAGATAACAGTGCTAAAATATTAAGAACACAATGCACAAATACACAGCTGACAAGAAAATTGGTTTTATCCAAACTAACACTGTACTGAAACAGAATGCAGTATAACTATTATATACCATATATAATAATATCAAGATACACTATTTACCTGCTACTTCTTGTTGCTTGTGCTCATTGTCCAGAATAAAACAATGGCTAGTTTGCTATAGAAATGCTTCTCTAGCTATCAATACTTTTGTTATCCTCCTCCATCTCCTCTTCAGCTCTTGCTACCACTTTCTAGCTCTCAAACACAATGCAATCATGGTATGTACTTGCCTGATTATTAAGCTGATTGTGCCTCTAGATTATCATGTTGTTATTAATGAATGACCAACTTCAATTAGCATGTGGAGTTCTCATCTTCCCTATCTGTATATCCAACTCCTTAATGGTGTCAATTACTCAAAAGGATAAAACAATAATTCTGTGTCATTGCAAAGAGAGAATATCCTACTCATCCAAACATGATAAGATAACAATATGTTCATCAGAGCAGACAGGTCATGCGTCATGGTTAGATACATAATGCAATTTTATCTGTATTATGAGTATTGCAATATGAGCTGGGATAGCACGTGGATCACAATAAGCATAGGAATCATTGGCCCTTGTGTTTCACGCACTTACATTGCAGACATGAATGAGTGCTTTAACACCAATACATATACCCACTTTGCTACTAATCTTTGTTCTTTGTTTCGAAAGGCATACCTAGGGTTAAACTGATTAGGTAACAGACAAAAATCGATAAAGTATACTACATACAAACTTAATTCATAACCACATTTTCAGCATTGCAAAATAACTGTAACACACAATATTGTTCGATTTATTGCTGTGAAGCTCTGCAATGCTACTATACAGTATACCCAAATATTGAGAAAAAAAGACATCAGTATTGGCGCAATGCTAATCACGAGACATGCGTTACTGAAATCACTACTACTGTCACTTCTTTACTAAAGCAATAAGGTTTAGCTAAATGGTTTCATTACATTAATATACATACATACTGGTACAGAAGGAGAAGAGGGTGCTGCTCTTTCGATCAATCAATTACCTGACATCTTACCCCAAAAATGCTCTTCCTCCAAAAAGTATTACGTTTTATCCTGGGCATTTTCTTGGAAAATCCCATCAATACAAGGTTAGACATCCTGGGTCCTGTTGAGCAGAGCTTAGTATGTACATTATGGCACTACGGGATAATGCTAGACACTTTTTATTGTTTTATGGAGTACTAATAAACCTACTGTTTGCTCATCTCCAGTCATTTACTTATTTATCTACGGCACCTCAGAGTGCCATACCGTGAGATCTATCACCTATCTACTTGTTTTGGAAGCTCTTAACAAAATAATTCAGATCTAGAGCATCTTCATTCAAGCCCAGTGATCGGTAGATGTGTTAATTACCGCTGTTTGGATGCTGCTGTGCTCTATGAATTGGGCATAAAAGACAGAAAAGATTGTCCTTTAATTAAGCGTAAAATAAACAGTACTTTAGTCTGTAAAAAAATGGTTTGTTAAATGGCCTTAAAATAATATGGACACATGCAAAAAACCTAAGGTGGCCTGTCTTATTTGAGTTACTCATCTACTTAATAGAGTTTCCCTGAGTTCTCTACGATTAATATCATTTTAAAGCGTATTCCTTCTGGGTCCCAGTTATTACTTCTATTTAGCTACATTAGACGTTGAACAAATACATTTAGTTTGGAGAAATCCATGTTTATAGTGGCTTTTTAAATTGATCAATGAATAATATGTTTCTGCTTTGGAACTCTGGGAAATCATGACTTGGTGAATTACCAAAGTTAGATGAACTCCTGTATAGATTCTTGTAGTGAGCAGAATATGGAGCCAGAGTAGAACGACCAAGAGAGCAAATGGTCTCAGGGGTTGGAAGAAACTATCAGCGCCTCTTAACGCGCCATAAGATATATTTTGTATTGTGCATCCCCTATTACCACCATATGATATGTACAGCTGTCCGGTGGTCATCAAATGACTATTAGGTAATAATATATTCTCAATAGTCTGATACTAATGAAGATTACGATGAAAATTACTGGAATGGGGATAGAGAGTCATTATAAAAAAAACACACTTGTTGTTTTAGCAATCTAACATAGCTGGTTGAGCATAATGGGAGTTGCTGTGTACAACATCAGTGCCAGTGGCAGCCTGTTACTTGAAGCTTGTTCACGGAGCATATAATGAAGGAAATAGTAAAATAACCAGAGAGAAAAGACAGAAATAGAGGAAAGTGAGAGGGAAGGGGGGTCAAGGGGTAAGGCAGAGCAAGGCTCAGTGTATGATGTGTTGAGGTATTTATAGGGTGTCCCCCCCCGGAGGTGTGTAGCCCCCTGTGAGAGTCTCTTACAAATAGTCAACACACTGTAGTCTTCACTTATTGTGCGGCAACGTCGTGGGGGTTGCTGTCAAACCCATAGCATCAGTTAAGACCCCAGTGAACAGGATTAAACCCAAGACTATTTTCCACATGAGTAACTCTTAATAGACTTGGTAGGTTTCTTTTAATGATGAGAGACTGGATGTTTAAAGGGAAGAAGAATTGCTCTGGCTGCATTGATTAGAAATGTAGGGAAGGCGCATTTCCCCTTCCCTGTAGTAAACTCAGTATAATGGTTTGTTAAACGCTCACCAGAATGAGGAGTCAGCAACAGACGGGGTTCTGTTCTTTTGACCGTAGATTACGCTTTTGAGAGCTGTTTAGAAAAACACGCATGGTGCCACAAAAGGTGGCTTTAATTCAAGTTACACTGGTGAGTTTGGGATATACTATAAAATTCAGTGTCACGGTCCTAATGAGGCCATGAATATATATATATGAACTACTATAGATTTTTTTTTTAATCTAAATTGGATTTATGGTGTGATTTTCCACTTCATAGTTGTGCTCGGGTGCATCTCCTAGGTTAAATTACTTAGAATACATTACCTATGATATAATTGGGTAGATGTGGAGGGGAATCAGCGGGGACACATCATTTTTGTGACAATACAAAATTGTTGCTTGGTAAACAGAATGAATAAAAAGTCATGGGCTAGAGGGCATTTGGATTTTATCACTGGGAAATCAAGTGACCAATTGTACACCAATTAGCGAGATATAGTATCCTCACATGGAGCTTTATTGTCTGCATAAAATATTGATATAGCCATTAACCTATTATCTGCTGGTAGCCAATTATGGTAAAACCATGTTGTGCTCGCTATAATAGTTGATTTGCTTTTAATGTGTTTAAAACTGACAAAACATACGAGTTTAGGTGCTTCCTTCCTTGCTACAAATAAGCTAGATGTGACCATTACTGCAGAGTTCTGGCACTCAGAGCTGGTGCTACCGAACAAGCAAAGCAGCTCTTTTAGTCCCCTATAGGACTAAGGGGAGCCTTCAAAGGATTTAAGAAAAGAGATGCATGCATTCCTCAATCTATACCAGTCAATTATTTTCTTAAATAAATGTGTGAGTATTTTTCATCACTTGTATTTTGTTTATGGCAGCCAGAGGCCATCCCTGTTGGCAGTGGGGTATTAATCTTCAACTCTGCCCTAGACCTAAAATAGAGCAGCGTCAACTGCCAAGGTGGGGCTGGGCGGAAGGAAGCTGTAGAGGCTTGTGCTAACTCAGCACAGCCCTCCGTAGGGTCAATGGGCTGATTGAGGAGATCAGATCTCTCTTTTAACCCACCCATTGAGCAGTGGCTCTACAGCGAGCTGGAGATTGGCTCCCTGTTATACGGAAAAGGGATTGCCCCTCCCATTGACCTGCCATCCTGGGCCTAGTTGGCCCTGACCAGAATATACCACTGCCTCTTGGCACTAAATAACTCGCATTTATTATTAACCTAGGTCTTCTCTACTGCATTTGAATCAATAAAAAGCTAATGATGGCTAAACTTCGAATGGCAAATCTACCCCATTAAAAAGTTTATATAACGCATCAATTTTTTTTATGATTTATTTCATGTATAACAATATAGCAACAACGAAAACTTGTAACAATAGAACATCAGCAATTAATGTTTTTTTTAAAGCATCATTTTATTTTATCCTGGCACTTGGCATTATTAAGCTATTCCCTTGTGTTTTTGTCATTGTATTTGCTTTGAAAACTACAAGTTTAAAAGTATAATTACTATCTACAAACAAATCCAGATGTTCTTTTCTCTTGGAAAAAATTTCATCTACCAACATAAACCAAGTGGATTGGCAAAAACAATGGTGCTTGTACTATTGTTTATATATATCCCCGCCACATATGTTCCTGGCTAGACATAGAAAACATACTTTTTATATATATATATATATATATATTGTGACAAACCCTATAGCATGAAGGCCATACATTTTAGGGGTCCTAAGCACAGTCCTCTAGGGCAATCAGAGTCAGGAACAGCAGCTTTAAACAAAACAGCGCTTTATTTTAACCACTTAAACCCCAAAAACCAAATCATAAAAAGAAAACCTAGCTCCCAATCGGAGCCCTCTCTAACTGAACTATGCCGGTCCGGACTGACCAGCCTAATCACTCACTACCTCAACCTCCCAGCCAGACCCAGCTACGCCAGGCTCTGGAAAACCTCCCCCAGACAGCACAAAAAATGTCCAGGCAGGTATTGCCTCACTTGGCTCAGGGATAGTCTTCTTCAGGGCCTCTCCTTGCCCTGGGAGCACAGGGAACTTCCTCTTCCCCCAACAGTCTCTCTGAGTATCAGGCTCCAAGGGTTTTTAATGTCCAGCACCTGTGCCTGATGCCGGCCCCATAGGAATCCCGGACCGGATCCTGTGGACTTCTTGCCTCCTGTAAAACCCGGCATGGAATTTCCACAAAATGGGGAAATGGAGCATTGGCCCACCCTGCTCTCCAATTGCTCCACCCCAGGGACCCATATTTACGATCTGGATAGCACCTGTACCCAAATGCGACACTAAGCATCTCCCTGGGGTTTACACTGTCACAATATATATATATATATATATGTATATATATATATATATATATATATATATATATATATATATATATACACATATATATATATATATATATATATATAAATAAATATATATAACACGTGGTTACGTGTTTCTGTCTCCTCGAGCCTTGCACCCCCTTCCCAATGTTTTTTATTTTATTTTTTTTATATATAAATGTTCCAGGTCATCTGGATCCCACCTAATCGCTCCTAGCTCTATAAGTGAAACATCCCTCCACTTCTCCAACAGGTTGAAAACTTGTTTAAGGCCTGGGCTCCCCCTTTCCTTCACGGGTAGATGTCATCTATACAAGATGGCTGCGTTCCCAAAACTGCTATATCCTATTCACACCCTGACTATATATTGATGAATTTTTCTCCAAACCTCTGCAATACATGGGCATGCCCAGAGACTGTGAAAAGATCTGCCTCATACACCGCATATTTAAAACATTTGGAACTATCCCCTAAACCTGCAGCTGCATACAGTTTCGAAGTCATATACACTTGATGCAAAATTTTTAGAAACATCTCACTATATGAGCGGATTGGCTAGAAGCAACAACACATAGGAAAGTGAAGGCCAAGTCCTTCTTTCAAAAATGGTCCACATTTATAGCAGTTATGGATGACTCCATTAAGATGTCCCTCTACAACACATTTTAATCTACTGATTGGTTCTGCCTTCTGGCGCTGCAAGGGTCTTATGTGATAAGTGGGTTCCAATCTCCTCAAGCTAAGCTCTGAGAAGGGTCTCGGGTAATGTGATGGAATTTGGGGTCCAGAGAGCTCACCTATTCATTTATTCATTTCCTTTTTTTGTGTTTCTTATGCTCTGGAACGTCATTTGTAGGAAAAAGGCTCATTCCTTTTCCTACTTTCACTATCTAATTCTCTCCCACTGCTTGTTGTTCTGTTTATGTTGAGGTATTTTGGAAATTGTGACTTATATGACGCTGATATATGCATGTTGTATTTACATATCATCTACTAGTTTGCCTATACTGTGCACTCTGTGCCATATTCTCTTTGAATGTTTTAATAGAAAAGCTGCATTTTGTGTTTACTCACGTTGTCTTTGTCTTGTACTGAAATGAGTTGGACGATCTATGATATCTATTTATCTTTATAATATGCAAACTTATGGGGGATGATGAACATGTGATTTTTTCATAAGATATCAAACTTTTTAATCTAACCAAACTGCTAAACTAAAACATATTTGCACTAAATTTGGGAACATTGATTTGATTTCAGTGTCTGGTACACAAAGTATTCTTAATGTTAAAGCTTAAACCGATAAAGTCAAAATATTATCCATGTCTATCTATGCATATTTGTAAAAAAAAAACCAAAAACCTCAAATTAGTTCATTCTAGGTGTCCTTTAATTATTTTAATTGCAGTGCTGGGAGATAGTAGCACAGAGGGAGAGGTCCGTGTTTCTTTGAGTTAATAGTCATATTTACAAGCTGTAGGTAATCAAAGAGCTTACAGTTATAGGAAATGAGATTCCGCCTGCAGTATTTTGGCAGTTTCGTTAATTACCCCTAAAGGAAAGGATGCGGGAAAACATTATATATTCTGGTTATTATAAGTTCATTTAGCTCTGAGAGTACTAATTTACAAGGCTTTGTGGACCATCAGATTTTCAACGGTCTAAAGTAAGTACATGACATCACCAGACATCAACCAGAAATAGAACTTTTGTGGGCAAAATAAAATTGGCACAAAACTCTTTATTTGCCAAAGTACACGAGCTATGTGTACTTTCTGTAATAACCTCTTACTTAGCAAAGCAGACATTTTGGACATTATTATGGATATATTGCTAAAACTAAATAGAGTAACATTTTTTTAGAAACCATACATATATAGATAAACTATAATTTAATACAAAATAGTACAAAAATATAAAAATGTAGAAACAAAACATTACGCCAAAGGCAATGTAAATAGACATTGCGGTTGGAAACATGTTAGTGATTGGTTATTGATGGTATGTCTGGATCTCCCCAATGAGTGACAGTAGCGGAGGACTTTTTTTATGTGCCGGTTTTGCAGGGACCTAATATTATGTCCTCCGTCCTTAAGGAGTAAAAGTATATACAGAGTACTTTTATATAAATGTTTCTATTGTGAGGGTGTCGGGTACAGTAAACTGTATCTTTAGTATGTGCTACTTTGCTACAGAGGCTTTCAAGGGTTACAGCAAGTTAATCCAGTAATGTCAGTGACAATCCGAAACAACTATAGGGCAAACTATATTTTGTGTTGTTAGAGGTTATTTAAACTTATGATTTATGTGGTTTTACTACAAGGTGGGGTGTAAATGGGGCACAGAGCATCCTTTTCTACTGGGGCGGGGTATAAAGGTTCACTATGCGTCTGTCCTCTACGCCTTTTTCGCAAAAGACCTCTAGATAGGATAGGATTTGGGGAGAGAAGGCAGCCAGCAGAGTTTTTGCTTTCACTGCCATTAATATGATAATTTATTTTTAATGCTAAGCTGGCTGTAAGTATGCAATTTCCTCCCGGGTGTTTGCTTAGAGATTGCAAGATAATTATCTCTCAGAATGCAACCTAATTACTGCCAGCAGACTGAAAGCCATTCTCTTCTCTCCATTTCCACTTTACTCTTTGGCAAGCGCTGGACAGTTCCCGTTATTTATGTTTGGGATGGAGTACAAATTCCTCTCTGTGTGGTGACAGGATCACGACATATATTGGGATTGGGTGAAATTAGCTTTTTCTTTTATTTCTTCTAGTTGCGCATAACGTTTACTCAGAGTTTAAGGATGATGAGAATGGCGAGTCCTGCGATTAAAGCCATTAGAAAGTTTGTACTTATTTGCATGTGTTTGCATTACTATTTAATGAATGTACATTTTCTACATTGAAAAAAGGTTTGCTAATATGTTTGAGCATATTTATTGAAATCTGAGCATCAAAAAGTAAGAAATAGTAGATTTATATAGACTGTAAACTCGTTTGAGCCGGGCCCTCCTCACCTGTTGTCTCTGTTAGTCAATTTGTTATATTACATGCTACTTGATATGTCTCGTCTATCCATTGTACAGCGCTACGGAATTTGATGGCGCTATACAAAACAATAAGTAATAATATATATATATATACACAAGTTAAACTAACAGAGAACCTAATAGTCATCGTTGAAACACAGAGAGGAGATATGTTTGGTCAGGGTTCTGGAGAGCTCTATAGAGCTACTATCCTTGGAAACCAGTGGAATGTTCTTGCTGATTCCTTTCACATTAGTGGCTATGTATAAAAAGTGATTTCTGTGTAAATCTTAATAGTCCAATCATCAGAACTTGTGGTAATAACACAAATGTTCAAACTTTGCACAAGAATCTACTTTCATACATAATCCTGTTTGCATCAGAATTGACCACTGTGTGAGAGAAAATTATATCAGCTCATATAACATAAAGAAATAGGTGGAAAAACCACCAAGTCTGATTTTATTTCTATATGTTATACAGTGTTAGTATATGCTTATATATATTTATGTGGCTCCGGTGTGCTGAGACAAGATTGAATATGTTGAGACAAAGACAAAAGATTGCATTCTGTGCATCATAGAACGTGGTTGTTGACTTAGCCCGGAAAGGGTCTTCAAGGCTGCTTAGTTGTGGTGCTTACTGAAGGAAGTAATGGAGAGAAATCAAGGTGAAGACAAGGAGAAAATCTGCAGGTATGTGAGCAAGGCTTGGCAGTCGTGTAATAGACAGAATGCCAGCTGGACCTACTCACATGTATGACCTGCTCCTTCTTCACTCTACTTTTAAAACATCAAGAGGCAGTAAACCTTGCCTAACCCTTAGATTATTACGGTTTACACTGGCATAAAGCTATTTACACTGTGTCGGTGAATCAATGTATTAAAACTAATACAAAATCCTGGTCTAGTTTACTTTCTGCTATGAAAGAACATAAACAATGTGAAGTCTGTGTAGAAAGACACCATTTGGTCAATTTTTAATATTGCAAAGAAAAAGGACAGATGCTGAGACAGTACTTCTACTTCAGATAAAGTCATTGCATGTGAACCAGTGTAAAAACAGTTGCAGCATAGGAACCTAAGTAGACTAGGTGCCCAAGCTCAGCTGGGTCACGCAGGGTAATTTTATGCTGCAAATCCTGCGGATGGCTTCAGTAATAATTTATCTCAAATACACGAAGCATTCAGAAAAAAATGTATTTTTTTACTTTTTAAGAGTTTTACTTGACTATTTCATTTTACCTATAAACATTCTCAATTGGTGAATTCATACATGCGCACTGATGTTGTGCAATATAGCTGTTAGGCCTTCAGCTTGGCTGTAAACCCAGGAAACCAGCAAAGTAATGAATCAGAGCATACCCCGCACATACACACTACAGAGATTGTTTAAAAAACAAATATATGGGGGCGTGGCTAGCCACGGACGAAGATGGCTGCTTAGGTCTTCTGCTCTGCTAACCCTCTCCGTGTCTTCGACTAAATAGCGTGCTTTTCTACCACTATGGGCAAGACGAACAAAGCCCCTAGCACCCCTAAGCCTCAGGGATGTAGGGATAAACCTCCACTTACCTCGGTCCGCTCCTATTTCCAAGGATCTCAGGATCAAGACTCCAGGGACTCGCTCCACAAAATGGCGCCTTCTCCCGCCAGTTCGACGGCTGAGGGCCCTGAAGACTCCTGTTCCGACCTCCGAGACTATCCCTCGCTTCAGGACACTCTCCGTCTCCTGCCGACAAAGGATGAGATGGTGCCTCTTATTGAGAAAGCCACTCAGGGCATCCGCGATGCGCTAACTGACCTTAAGGCTGACGTACAGCAGCTGGGAGATCGCGTGGAGGCGGTGGAGACGGACACCGCGAAGATCACCGACTCTATGGACGCACTTTCTACGCGTGTGTCTGAACACTCTCTAACCCTGCGGCTCTTGGCCCGGAAATTAGAGGATCTCGACAACCGCGGCAGGCGCAACAATCTTCGGGTTCGTGGTCTCCCTGAGGACATAGAACACGCCGCGCTCTCTCCGACACTTCAGGCTATCTTCAATACTCTCCTTCAGCGCCCTGCTGATACACCCATTGAATTCGATCGAGCGCATAGGGCCCTCCGACCTAGAGGTAATGCTGATAGCCCCCCGAGAGATGTCATCTGCCGACTTCACTATTATACCGTGAAGGAGAGCATCCTCAGAGCCTGCCGGACGAGGGGTGACCCCGTTTGGAACGGTCATATTATCACGATCTACCCGGATCTGTCCCCCTCCACTTTGCAGGCCAGACGTGTTCTTAAACCGTTAACGGCTGCCCTGCGAGAGGCCTCGATTCCTTACCAGTGGGGGTTTCCGTTTGCGCTCATCGCTCGCAAAGGATCTGACACAGTTGTCCTTCGACAAGCCTCGGATGCCCCCTCTTTCATGAAAAGCCTGAACCTGCCTCCTGTTACTGTCCCGGACTGGGAATCGACCCTGGTTGATCCCACCCGTCTACGAGACCCTGCTAAGGACTGGTCGCCCAGGCCTCAGAGACACAAACGTCCTAAGCTCCCGGCGCCCTGAACTGCGATTGTTTCTGCTGCATTTCCCCTTCTGATTTACCATCGGCCGTTTTGTTGTTTTTTTTTTGTTTGTTTTTTTTTTTTTTTTTTTTTCGTCTTTTGACCGTTTCCGTGGATATGGACTGTGCGTCCACTCTGCTGATGCCCTCCCGATCGACTTCCCCGCGCTCTTCTGGCTGTACCTGTGTGACTTCGCCTCTCTTCCTGGAGTCCTCTTCTGCTGATGATGTTTCTCCTGACGGTTCGACGCTCTGCTGTATCCAGTGTCCCCCGGGTTCCGGAGTCACGTCGGCGGTTGAACTGCTTTCTCCTGCACTTGTCAGCTGATTTTTTCTATCCTTCGGTAGTGATCCTCTGTTTGGACGCTCTGCAGCACTGGGTTTTGTTTTGGACTCCCCGCCGACTTCGTACGATCTACGGTTTGCCTTTCTTTTGTTTGATTTTCTTTTACTTTCCCCCCACCGTGCTCCCTTTCTGTTATTGCCACTACTTGAGTTGCACGGCTCCGGTCGTCCTAGGTTCACTTCCCTTGGGGGGTATCCAGTCGGCTTGCTCCAGCCTTTGTCCTTGTTCCTTCGGCTCTTGCTGACGTTTTGCTCCCTCTGCATTTATGTGGTCATATGCATACACACCAACACTATACTCTCCTTCCCTCACACATGTTCACGGGCTTTCCCATTGGACTTCACTCATGTCTGTCGGGCTGCTGGGTTCCTCTCCCTGGGTCCCGATGTATTTGGGGTCGCTCTCCCCTCCGCATACCCACGGCTCCATTTATTTTTTTTTTTTTTTTTTTTTTCACATGCTTTCTCACCTCCATGCCCATGGCTCTCTATGTCCTGATAAGGCTTCTTGCCTTAGGGACGCGGTCTTACATGCCAACGAACCTTGATTATGTGCCTTACACGGGTTGATTACCTACCTTCGCTCCTTTGATGCACTACACCACAGGTCATACATTACTCCCCCCCCCCCTTTTTTTTTTTTTTTTTTTTTTTTTTTTTTCCTATACATATATCGTCTTACACTTCTACACGCTATCGTATTTTACACTACCACTCCACTTGACACGGAGAGGGTGCTCTTGCACCTTGTCTTGCCACCACCGTTCCCTACTTGACATGACACATCATTGTTCGCATTCTACCACCACCCCTACCAGAGCCTACCTGCCCTCTCCCTCGGGTTTGGGTACTAGGTCCTTGACCACTAGTGTGGTCACTCGGCTCACTACTCGATGTAGTTACATCAGGGCTACGCGTTGCCCAGTTTGTTTTCGGTTTTTGGTTTTGTTTCTATGCACGTACGATACTTTGTTTTCTTCGCCGTCGTATTGCATTTTTCTTGGATGCTGCGGGATGCCGTTTTTATGTATTACGATGCCTTGGCCCTTAATGTTCTATGGCCTCCAGTAACCTTACCTGTACGTCTCTGAATGTCAGAGGCTTGAATAAACCCCAGCAAAGGTCAAAACTGTTTCTGCTCCTCCGCTCCTATAGAACACATATAGCCTTCCTCCAAGAAACCCATCTCCTGGCTGCGCATGAATTTAGGCTCACACATAGACACTTCCAATCGGCGTACTTCTCTAGCTCCGCCACTACCAAGACCAAGGGCGTTGCCATTTTACTGCACAAGAGCCTCCCATTTCAACTTACTGATGTCTGGAGGGATACGGAGGGCAGGAGTCTGATTGTTAAAGGTTTTCTGGGTACCCATAAGATCACACTGGCCACTGTCTACGCCCCCAATAGGGACCAAATCCCTTTCCTGGTGCGTTTTTTATCTAAGCTTGCGGACCTCCAGGAGGGTTTGACGATTTTTGGGGGGGATCTAAATATGGTTCTTGACCCTAGACTCGACTGCTCGACTGGTACGTCCCATCTCCCATACGGTAAAATTAAGAAAGTTAAAAGGTCGCTCCTCCTTAACCAACTAGTTGACGTCTGGAGGGCCAGTCACCCTACTACCCTTGACTACACCTTCTTTTCCCCTCCACATAATAAATATACACGTATCGATGCCTTGTTTGTGTCCCACCACCACCTCTCCTACCTCCACTCTGCTTCTATTGGGACTCAGGCGATCAGTGACCATGCCCCCGTCCATATGTCCCTCCGGCTCCCTTCTCACCCTCCTAGGGTCTGGTGTTGGCGTCTTAATCCCAACTTGATAAATGACCCCTCGTTCCTCCCGGAACTCGAGGATCACCTCAAACACTATTTTGAGGACAATTCTGCCCGAGGTACCCCGGTCCCGACGGTCTGGGAGGCGCATAAGGCGGTAATGAGAGGCCGTCTTATTCAGCTTGGAGCCAAACTGAAACGTTTGGACTACCTGTCCATTATCTCTCTCACGCGTCAAATAGCAGCTCTGGAGCTCAGGCATAAGCTTACTCTCTCCCACGACATCCATGTACAGCTCCAGGCTTTGCGCGCCGACCTCTCCTCCCTCCTCGACTCTAGGGTTAAACGCAATTTCCTCCTCGCGAGGAAACATTTTTATGAGTTGGGGGATAAGCCTGGGAAATTACTAGCTAGGGCCCTCCGGGCTAAGAGGTCTTCCACCTACATACCTAAGATTAGAGATGCGTCGGGCACGTTGCAACATCAAACGGAGGCCATTGCTCGCTGTTTTTCTGCCTATTATTCTGATCTATACAACCTGAACGGGGGGAGGGATCCCGACACACCGACTCTCGATCGTATGGCAGCGTATCTAGATAAACACCTCAAGCTCAGGCTCACTGCCGATGATAGGGCCGGTCTTGACTCTCCCATTGACTTGGAGGAGGTGGAGCGCGCAATCAAGTCCCTACCGAGGGGGAAATGTCCTGGCCCAGATGGCTTCACCCCTTTGTACTATAGCAAATTTTTCCGTACCTTGGGTCCCCAACTGGTGACCTTTTTTAACGCCTTAGCTGAAGGGTCGCCTCTTGATCCCCAAACAAATACAGCCCACATCACGGTCGTCCCTAAACCGGGCAAGGACCCCGAGATCTGTGGCAATTACCGGCCGATTTCTCTGATTAACACTGATCTTAAAATTCTGGCCAAAATTTTAGCTCTTAGACTTAACCCTCTCCTTCCCAAGTGTATTCATGGTGATCAGTCGGGATTTGTGCCTGGCCGCGAAGCCAGGGACAATACCCTTAAGGTCTTGAATCTCCTGGCGTTGGCCCACTCGCGCAAAACTCCCCTCCTCCTGGTGTCCATGGATGCAGAGAAGGCCTTCGATAGGGTCTCGTGGGCCTTCCTCTTCCGTGTCCTCAACAAGTTAGCTGTGGGTCCCAGGTTCCTCCAGCACATTTGCTCGCTGTACTCTTCGCCTTCGGCTTATGTGCGCGTTAACGGCTTCCTCTCTGATAGGATTGCCTTGGCCAATGGCACCAGACAGGGTTGCCCCCTTTCACCCTTGCTATTTCTTCTAGTGCTGGAGCCCCTGGCCAACGCCATCCGGGCCAATCCCCTTATTTCGGGCCTCTCGGCGGCGGGTCAGGAATTCAAGCTATCGATCTACGCTGACGATATGCTATGCTTCGTTACTAACCCTACGCTCTCCCTCCCACACCTTACCACTGAGCTGCAGCAGTTCCATGAACTAGCTCAATATAAGATTAACCTGCAGAAATCCGAGATCCTGGGCATACATGTTCCCCCCTCTATGAAATCGCAGATACAGACCGCCTACCCCTTTCGCTGGTCGGATGCTTATCTGACCTATCTTGGGGTGCGTATCCCGGCCGACCTGTCCACCCTGGTGGACTTGAACTTCGCCCCTCTTCTGGAGTCGGTCTCCACAGACCTGAGGAGATGGTCCTTCAGCCACATCTCCTGGTTTGGGAGGGTGAGCGTTCTGAAAATGAATGTCCTACCTCGCATTTTATATCTTCTGCAAACTCTCCCTGTGTACTTAACTCAGTCCTTCCTTAAAAGGTGGTCTAGGACCTTTACGAGATACGTTTGGTCTAACCGTTCCCCTAGGCTGGCTCTCTCTTATTTGACCAGCCCTAAAGAGTGTGCCGGTTTGGGCCTCCCGGACATTGAGGGTTACTGGGTTGCCTCCCACCTTCGGAGGGTTATAGAATGGTCTTCCCACTCGCATAAGCACTGGGTTCAACTTGAAAATTCCTTCTTTCCCACCGACATTGCTGCTGTGCCCTGGCTTTCGCGGAAGCATCGCCTCCCCACCTTACTGCGCCATCCGACTATTATTCCGACGCTGCGGGTATTTTCTAGGACCTTGACCAGGTACCCCATAACATCCTGCCCTGGCCCATTGACCCCCATCTCGTCCAACCCGGACTTCCTCCCTGGTCAGTCTCATGCTGACATACAGGTTTTTGTGCCTGCACGGGAACGGGTACTTCGCGTTTCCCACCTTTACGCAGGGAACTCTATCCGTCCCTTGTCGGACTTTGTGTCTGGATCGCCTGTGCCCTTTAGGGCGTCTTTCCTATATCACCAGATTAAGCACTTCCTGTCCTCCCTGTCCCCTGCTTCCGACCTGACTAGACCGCTGACTGTGTTCGAGTTACTCCTTACGGACCCCTCCAGGCACTCCCACCTTCTCTCCGCACTTTATAAATTGTTTCTCTCATACCGTACCCATAGGAAACCGTACTTTCTTAGTCTGTGGGAAAGGGACTTGTCCCGCACGTTCGAGCAGGACGAGTGGGACAAAATGATACTGCTTACCCTTAGGGGGGTCACCTCTAGCAAGTTGCAGGAGTCGGCTTACAAGCTCCTCACCAGGTGGTACAGGGTGCCCGCCGACTTGCACCGTTTTCTTCCCCACGTCTCCCCGTCCTGTTGGCGGTGTGGGACTGATGAGGGCACATATTTGCACCTTTGGTGGCACTGCCCCCTGGTGCAGCCCTTCTGGTCGGCTGTGTCCGCGGTGATTAGGGCAGTTGACAACCCCGACTTCCGTCCCACCCCTGAGTCCATGCTGTTGCACCATGTACCCTTTGGCATGGGCTCTTATAAGCGGTCACTCACCATTCATTTTATCGCTGCGGCAAGGGCTACCATTCCTTGCTTTTGGAGGCAGGCTAGATCCCCCCCTGTCTCTGTGTGGCTTAAAAAGGTGGGCTTTATTTGCCAGATGGAGGATTTGGTAATGACTTCCAGAGGTTTTGGCTGTAAAAATGGGCTCAAATGGTTGCCTTGGAGGGAGTTCCTAGCTTCTCCATCATTTCGCACTGTACTGGGCGATCTTGTCGATGCCCCCCCTGACCCAGGCATCACTTAAGTGGGCTTCCTCTCTGCGCAGTATTGCCCCCCCCCCCGCGGGTCTCTCCGGGCTTCTCCATCGTTATCCGCTACATTTCTCTCTTTTTATGGACGATTACAGGCGGCGATCTGTCTACCCGTTTCGTTCTCATCCACCTTTTCAGCATCCCGGGCATCCACATATGCAATCACTGGTATATTTGCAATTACGTGCTTTGTTTTGTTTTGATTTGTTTTGTTTTATTTGTTTACTTTTGTTCTGTACTTGACATTCTCCGGGAAGATGCTGCCTGCAGGCTGTTCTCAGTGCGTTGTGTCTGTGGCATTACTTATGTTATTCCGATGTAGGCGTCTTTATTCCGCTCGTGCGGCACATCTTGCTGTGTCGAATACCCCCTAGCTCTGTCCCTTCTCTTGATTTTAACTTACCTGATGTACGATGTGTTTATTGTTATATGACGCCTGTTGTATCTTTTCCTCGACTGTATGCACTGTTACCATCTTTTCAATAAAACGGAGATTTGAAAAAAAAAAAAAAAAAACAAATATATTATAATACACATTGGCCATATATTGCTTAGCCCACCACCACATTAGACTACCCCAATAGTGGTGAGTCCTAGTATCCACATGTTGGAAGCTATATTACTTCCCATGAAGCTGGAGGAGTAGCACATTAAAACCCCACCTATACTCTCATGCAATGTATAGCCCATTCATTTGCATTTTGTTGATTTTCTCACGCTCTCTCATGGTCTCTCACACTCTCTCTCAATGTCTCCCTACCTTCTTTGCCAACCGCTTCATTGTCTTGCCTCTTCTTTCTTCTTTTTTGGTCTGTTCCTCTCTGTTATCAACTTCATTAACTTTACCTCCCGGAGAGCTACCGCAAAAGGGCGTGGCCTTTGAACACACCCTCTCCCCCGATTGGGGGAATGATGAAGAGGCTGTCCCAGTGGGGTACGCCATGGCTCCGCCCTGTTGTGGAAGTACTCCAAGAGGCCAGAATAATGCAAATGGACATTTGTATGCATTAACAAAATTGGCCAATTTGTAAGAGTCTGAATACACAGGTCTAAGAGGGACAGAGAGATTTGGGTTACAATGAAGGACAGATGCATCCTTGTAGAGCCTGGATACTATTTACCCTAACTAAATCACGAGTGTTTGTTTCTATGACATAAAATTGTCTAAAATAAGATTAAAAGGAATGAAGGACACAGTAGAGATTGCTGGGTAGATTACAGTTACAGTATCAGTACGGTACGTATAGTATAATACATTGGCTTTAGAAGACTCTGCAGGATTTCTTTTTTTCCCACATTTGGAATGTGAAGCCTTCATGTCTTGGCAAAGACATTTAAAAGCCTTTTAACTTAACAGTTTTTTTTCATCATTTGAATACTCTGGCTAATCTATGTGCGGCTAGAAGTTGTTTAACCCTTAGCAACATTTGGAAAGCAACTCAGAAATGCAATTAGGTTCCTGAAATGAAGGCAATCAGACTAAATTGAAGGAGATGACAATTTTTGCATTGGAAATGAAGGGAATGTTTATGTCATTGGTGGCTTGCAACCGCCATTGAGCTTGTGAAGTTTTCAATCAAATGTTTTCACACCCACAATCCGACTACACAATGTGAGTTGTAATATAACATTGACAATAGTTAATTTTGGGTCCATCAATGATTAAACTGTTTGGATTTATATTGGTGCCAAAAGATCATTAAATAATTGAACATCTAGAATGTCTCATCTGACGGCAATGCAAATACTACGACTCTCATAGGTATGATAGAAGAAAACCAATTTGTTCACCTGCTCTGCCCCTTTTAAATCACTCCATTCTTTTTATATGATTGTTTGAATGAAATTGTTTAGGGTAGCACATTTAGGAATTTCTTGAGTTTGTTTACTGATGTATGCATCCTGATTTGGAACCAGATGTATGTCTTGAAATGTTCGGTTCTCTCTCGTGGTTATATTACAGATTAAATACTGTACACAATGCAATGATAAACCTTATGTCCTTGTAGAGCGGTCATTTAATATCTGAAGACATTATTGCATCCGATGCTGAATAACATGGATGCATGAATATTGACCCTGAATCTAGGGTCACCTTGTTTGTTGTCTGCTTTTGGAAACATTTTGTGGACTAGTTTTTGAATCTGTGAGCACTACTAAGGCTACAGCCCCAGCATATCAAGTAAGAAAATAAATTATAGCTTGCACCTAATGTTTACACATAAATGTGGATAGGTGAAAATACTAGGCATGTGAAATGTTTTTCTCTCCATTTGCGTTAGCGGTGTCCAATGTATAACGGGTAACAAAATATTTTTTCCCCATTTTTTACCGTTTAATTATAATAAATATTGTGATATATGTATGAAAGTAAGCAGTATGTGTCTGAAACAAAACAAAATATAATTTGTGTAAGGACATTAAACATGAACAATAGGAATCATGGTTGAACATGTGCAAAAAATGGAGCACACAACCTATATTATCTTATATTCTGAAGGGTTCAAGGTGCAGCCTGTGACAAGGAGTGACTGGCACCTTGTGGCACCGGGGCAGGTAAAACCAAGTGACCCCATAGGCTCCTTGCCCCCCAACCTGGTTACTCACTGGCACACATTTTTACACACACTCACAGTTGCACAAACGTACGCACTAATGCTAACACACACTCACGCTTACACATACCTACCTCACATATTTAAACACGTGTCATGCTAACACACAGATGTACACATTCATGCTCACACATGTACACAGGAGCTTTCATGCTCTCACGCGTGCATATGCATATTCATTCTAAGACACACTTACACATGCACATATATGATCACACTTGCTTACACATGCACATCCATGCATACACACACACATACACATTCATTCGGATACACATGCATATTAATTCTCACGCATACTTACACATGGACATCTGTGCTAACACAAACATACATACACATATCATGCTGACAAACACTTACACTTGCATATTCATGCTCATACATGCATTGCCAAGACTCGGGCAAGCAGGTCAGGTAGGAGCCCAGTTGTAGGGGATATCAGGGGTCTGTACTCCACAATGCATCATTACCGGTAGATAGGTAGGTACAGATAGGCAAATAAAAATACACAAGGCTGTATATATATATATATATATATATATATATATATATATATATATACACAAAGGCTGGAACTCCTCAGACAAGGCACACGTCAGGGAAATGGCTGGAACACGGCTGGAAGTACACAGGCGAGGCACTGGACTCACCGCAAAGAGTCCTCAAGCAGGGCACAATGCAGGGAGCCCTCAGGCAGGTCACACATAGTCAGGCAAGCCTGGTCAATACTAAGAGATCACAGGAACAAAAGCCAAATCGGAAGCCGAGAGCAAGGTCAGGACAAGCCAGGTCAGCACCAGGAGATCAAAATGGGTAGAATGCAACAGAGAACTACTAGGAACATCACAGGGCCACGATGCAGAGAAACAGCAAAGCTGCATACTTCACAATGCAAAGGCCTTAACTGAGGTGCTGAACAGGTATTTAACCCCTTCAATCCCCTATAGACGTACCGGGACGTCCAAAAAACGCCCACAAAGAAACCCCTATGGACGTCCCGGTACGTCCAGCCCTTCGTGCAGCGTCAGGGACACATCCCTGCCGCTGCATGGGAGACCAGGCTGTCGTTTGACAGCCTGGACTCCCCACTGACAGCAGAAGCCGGCTTTGCCGGCTTTCTGCTGTCCGATCGCCTGTAACAGCTTCCGGCATGAAAGCCGGTATGCTGTTACCGGTAAACTGCCCGATCGCGCAGTTGCAAACGCGCGATCGGGCATTCCCTTCCGGGTTACGTCACTGCTGACGTAACCCGGAAGGTCATCGGAGGACAGGATATCCCCTGCGGGGATATCCTGCCCTCCGATGAGGCACAGAGACGCTGCGATCTCTATGCAGGTCTGTGAGGACCTGCATAGAGATCACAGTGTGATCGGTGCAGGGGGATCGCGGGGAGGGGAGTGAGAAACCATCTCTCTCACTCCCCCTCCCGTCCTGTAACGGAAAAGCTGAAAAAAAAAATGGTTAGTGATTTAAAAATAATATAAAATAAATCATTAAAATATTAATATAAATAATACAAAAAAAATTATAACGTGAGCTGTGATGTCATTGTGACATCACTGGCATGTTCAGGAGGTCCCTAGGAGGACCTCTAACCATTTCTGTGTAAAAATAATATATAAAAAATAAAAAAAAATGTAAAAAAATTAAAATAAAAAAAAAAATTAAAAAAAATATATAAAAAAAGATAATAAAAAAATTATTAAAAAACCTTACTTCCCATTGCCCTAGCATAACATCTAGCCAGCATAACCCTCCTGCCCCCGTTCACAACCCCCAAACCCGTTAAGCCATAGGCATAAAAATTATACAAAATTGTACACCTAATAGTATGCTCCCTGGAGATGGCAAATTCTGGAAAATCTATATAAATTAGGTATTTCTGAAATCAAGACACCTGAATTGATAAAGTTGGAGGGGATTTTCCATCACTTTACCTAATTTTGTGAGGATTCAGAGGGAAAATGTAAAAAAAAATTACTTTATTTTTCTAATCTTCGCTAGTTTTTACTAAATTTCTCATTCTAAATATTCAGCTAATCATCCAACTATGGTATCAAACGAAAGCTCTATCTCTCCTTGAAAAAAACAATATATAGTTTACATGGGTACACTATTCACAGGAAAAGAGAATCATCGCTAAACCGACATACCCAAAAAATGGCAAAATTGCTCTGGGCTTTGAGGTACCAAAAACCCCTGGGATTGAAGGGGTTAAAGGCAGGGCTAATATCCAGATAACGTGGCTAAGCTGTCCCTAATAATTAAACGGATGCTCCTGAGAGGGAAGGGTGGCCACTCGTGGCTGCAGGTAGACATGGTATGTGTATAATTATCGCATAGTCCAGTGGGATCCTGACTGCATATTCATGCTGACACACACATGCACATTCATACTCGCACACACTTCCACATGCACAATCATGCTCACACACCAACATTTATACACTCTAACATACAACATACATACATACTCCCTCATTTACCCTTTGTCACTCACTCACTTGCTCCCTTTCCTCTAAATTTCCTGTTACAGTGTTTTGTGACGTATACCATATATTTCTGTGACAGGGTATGTAAATGCAATACTGTCTGCCCTGACATCACTGGAATTCTGTCTTCAATATAAACTGTACGTGTTATTATATATAACGTGTAGAAACTACAAGCAATGCTGCTTAGAGACTATATTTTGCTTGCAAAACTAATGCATTCAATTCTAGGGTCTATTCACTAAGTTGAGTGGTTCGTCAAAATAAGTGTTAACTCGACTGACCAGACTAAACTGAGGTTGCATGCTAATACTCACTAAACTTAGTTGGGACCACTGTTTCTCCTATTGTTATTATACATATTAATTAGAAGGCAGACTCAGCAATCACAATTCGAACGCCTAGGACGTTTGAATCTGTGATTTGCTTGCTTTTTTCCTACTTGCATACACTCAACTCTAGTTCAAGCGAGTGCATGTGAGATAATTTTTTTGCGATTCCTAATGCTTTAGTGAAATTGCAGGCTGAACTGAAAGTCAGTATTTTTACCAGCTTGCCGTTTAGTCATTAGACCACATTCTTTAAACAATTATGGTTAAGTTAACTGGTCAAACATATGTACCTTCTTCTGCAAAACCAGAATTCCTGACATATAAATGTTTACGATAGATGAAGAATACCTAAAATGTTGTCATATGTCTAACGCTATTTAGCCTGTGGAGCATTTTCAGACACATAGTGTCACTAGAATAATGTTTCCTTAGACAATTACATAGTGAGAATGAAAAAACCTTCAGTTTCATCCTCTGAAAGACATACCTGCTTGTATTGATCTAGAAGGTTATCAGACATTGTTTGCAATACAATGTAAAGGGAATTATAATTGAGATGTGGTTAGTATTGTTGAGAACACTTTGTTCCAAGAATACAGCAATCAAAACATAGAAAATGAATGCAAATTGCCATTTTTATGGAACAGAAAATCATAATATAAAATATAAGGTTGTGTTTAAATGTAATTTTAGTTATACAAACTATAGCTGGTAGATTATTTTGTTACTTGGTCTTTTATTCAATATAATGCCTATCTCAATGTACATTTTCTTAGTATAGTAGTATATGACCGCTATTATAGTTTGTTTGGAAACCATAGATTTGAATGGGTAATGTAAATGGCTGTAGATATAATTCAGAGGATCCATTTGTCAGCAATAGAAGAGGCACCCCAGGATTGTGGATATTCAGGTGGCTGCATTCAATAAAAACATGTTAAATCACTCCATCTTTGCTGGTCTCCATTCAATATCATTGAAGGTAGGTGCTTCTCTGGGTGCCCTACCCCAGAAGGGGGGCATTCCTCCAATGAGTCACCTCATCACGCCCCTGAGAATGTGCAATAATCTGCTTCTCCTGATTGGCTCAGGAGCTGATCAGGTGCCCTTCTTTGTGCACCTAAAATCAGCAGAGAAAACATATCTGTAGTGTAGGGCAGGCTGCCCTACAGTACAGATATGTTTTCTCTGCTGAGTTCAGGTACACACTGGCACACAAACTTACACACTCATGCTAAGACACACTTCCTCACACATACTGTGAGGTTAATAGTACGTCTTACCGGAAGGAATCCAAACTGCAAGAAAGAACACACTTTCTTGACACGGAACACGCACAGGGAAATGTGGGGGTGATAACAGGACTCTCTAGTTGGGTAACTGTAAGCATGGGTGATCGGAAAGCAAGCAGGGGTCAGGAAGCCAGAGGTCATGGGTGGTCAAATAACAAGCGGGGGTCAGGATACCAGAGATCACGGTAGTCGTCTAACAAGCCAGGTCTGGGTGCCAGAGATCATGGGTAGTCGTACAACAAGCCTAGCGATGGTGCCAGAGATCACGGGTAGTTGTAGAACAAGCCGGGGTCAGGTAACAGAGAATATCAGGAACACGGAAAAGGCTCAGAGGATGCTGTGAAGTAGGAATATCCACTAGGGAGCCACAGTACAACTGAGCACTGGTATAGGGGCGAAACAGCTTTAAATATCCCAGGGGGGGCGTTCCAGAGCATCTGTTAAAGACCTCCGATACCGCTCCCTCGCGATCTGCGCGGCAACTGCTGCTGTGCGCCGGGGTTTGTGTCAGATCCCGGCGCACAACACTGAAGCCGCGCCCACCGCCGTCCGTGCCCTCTGAACCCGGAAGAAGACAGAAGAAGAGGAGCGAAGAGAAAGAAAAGGAGCTGACTGCTGTAAGAAGAAAAGAGAAAAGGAAATCATTCAGTGAGAGTGACAGTGAGAGTGGATTGGTATGTGTGGATTGGTATGTGTGGAATCTGTGGATTGGTATGTGTGGATTGGTAAGTGTGAAATCTGTGGATTGGTAAATGTGGATTGGTATGTGTGGATTGGTATGTGTGGAATCTGTGGATTGGTATGTGTGGAATCTGTGGATTGGTAAGTGTGGATTGGTATGTGTGGAATCTGTGGATTGGTATGTGTGGATTGGTAAATGTGGATTGGTATGTGTGGAATCTGTGGATTGGTATGTGTGGATTGGTAAGTGTGGATTGGTATGTGTGGAATCTGTGCATTGATATGTGTGGAATGTGTGGATTGGTAAGTGTGGATTGGTAAATGTGGATTGGCAAGTGTGGATTGGTATGTGTGGAATCTGTGGATTGGTATGTGTGGAATGTGTGGATTGGTAAATGTGGATTGGTATGTGTGGAATGTGTGGATTGGGATGTGTGGATTGGTAAGTGTGGATTGGTAAATGTGGATTGGTATGTGTGGAATCTGTGGATTGGTATGTGTGGAATCTGTGGATTGGTATGTGTGGATTGGTATGTGTGGCATCTGGAATGGTAAGTGTGGATTGGTAAATGTGGATTGGTAAATGTGTGAGAGTGATGGGTGTTATGCTGTACCATTTCCAATGTCTTTTTCATTATATAATTATGCTCTAAAGTACATCATAACTCCCATCACTCTCACACATTTACCAATCCACACTTACCAATCCACACTTACCATGCTGTTCCATACAGTGGCAGAGCTGGGAGACAGAGGCCTTGCACCCCCACCGCAGGACTCCTGAAAGGTAAGTGAACTTCAAAGGGGGGGAGAGGGTAGATAGTTAGGAGGGGGTAGATAGGGAGAAGGGAGTGAGACAGGGGGGATAGGGGGTAGATAGGGAGAAGGGAGTGAGAAGGGGTAGATAGGGCAGAAGGGGGTGAGAATGGGTAGATAGGGAGAAAGGAGGGTAGCAAGAATATTGAAATAAAGAGTCAGAATGAGAGAGCGAAAATGAATGGATTAATGTGTGGAGAGAATTAATGAATTTGTGAGAATGCATCAATGAATATGTGTAAATAATTTGTGTGAAAGAAAGAGTGAATTAGTGAGTGACTGTAAAAGTGTTTGTGTTAATCATAGGTGTATCGTTGATTTGTCAAAAAGGCAAAGATGGTATAAGCAGGGTGTGTATGGGACAAAAATGGCACAGGCAGGGTGTTTATGGGACAAAGATGGCACAGGTAGCGTGTTTATGGGACAAAGATGGCGTACACTCGGCTGTTTGGGAACAATGCTGACTCATGCTGGGCTGTTTGGGGGCAAAGATGGCACGTCCTATGTGTGTGTAATTTGGGTGCTGGTCAGGTTCTATGTGGGCAATGTGGACGCTGGTTTTTTTTGGAGGGTTATTAAAGAAAGCACTATTATATGTTCAGTAAATGTTATTTAAACATATTTATTTTACTTATAAGTTATTAATTTATTTTTTCAGATTTCTTGTTGTTTACAGTTGACATACAGTTTACAAATTGGTGCAATAAATATTCTTGCCAACATAATTTTGTAGATGTCTTTACATTTGGGGGGGGGGTGCCACTTACAGGATCCGCCCCGGGTGCCAAATACTCTAGGTACGCCCCTGCTCCCATCTATTCAATTCAGTGGTTTTGCTTTAATTAGTTGTCAAATTCCATTGTTCTGCCTAATGCAGCTAAAAAAATAAAATAAAAAAATCTAATCTAAATTATATAACTCATGTGTAGGGAGCAAAAATGAAAAATGCACTCTTGGGCATATTTGTAAGGTTTTATAAAGAAGCTACCTTTGAGTCCCTTGGAGGGCTACTCCTACCGCACTTTCTTTCATACTCACATCACTCAAACATAATTACTTGTAGCTTTTTTCTTCGGTTGCCTAAAATATGTGTCTACTTTGATTTTTACTGACATAATCTAGACTGCTTTAATGAATATCGACAACAAGCAGCTGTCAGCAAAAAGGTTATGAACAATTTGACTATAAAGTATAAAGTGGCAGATCAATTCTTCCATAGCCTTATCAAGTGGGTGGTGATGTGTCTTGCAATTGATCTGATGACACAAACGACATATCCATGCATCTGCTGTCTTGGATAAAGGTTAACATCTAAATACATTGTCTGGGATTGTTCTCTTGTATGAATCTCCATCAGTTCCCAGCACTAATTTCAATATTCTTTGCTCCACTGAACTGGAGGACATAGTGACATCACTTCCTGTGAACTGTGAATCAAGAACCAGGTGAACCCAGCACCATTAAGAGGCAGGAAGAACATTAATGGTTTTACAGTGAGCTAAATGAAGCTGAGTGGTACTGTTCATAGCGATGAAAACCTGTTGCTGTGACTTTTCTGTCACCTCCTACTCGAGGCTTGAACTTTCTGTGACCTCCTACTTGGGACTGGACGTCTCCCTCTAGCTACTTGTTCCACATCCCACTTAGATATTTACACAGTGATTCCTGACCCGACTGAATGTTCTCTTTCTACTATTGCTGGGGAATAATAATTCTACATGCTATATTTTGTTAACAACATACATGAGAGGCGCCTAGTACCCTACAGTAAAGGCATCATCTCATAAGAGTACAAGCTGCAGTGAAGACAGGGCTGAGAATTGGTTTGTGTTTGTGTGTGTATATGTGTGTAAGTGTTTGGTGTTAGCGTGAATGTGAATGTAATTATATGGCAAAAATGCATGTATGTGCAAGTGAATGGTGTTGGTGTGTGTGAATGAGTTACCATATGGTGTTAGAGTGTGTTAGTGTATGTTGTTGGAAGGTGTGTATGTGTATAGTGGTATGTTACTGTATGGTATTAGAGTCTGTGTAGATTTTTGTAACAGACTCTAGCATACTGGTTTGTATGTTAAGATCACAATATTAACCTTATTAATGCTTAGCTACCTAATGTAACTTTTTGTACTTTAAATGATTTTGCTTTTTCTGCTCTCATTTGTTATTTTTTCATAATAAGATATTTTCTTCTGTGCAATGACTCAAGATGAACATCAAGATCTTGCCGGTGTCATGCCAACCTGTGGTCAGTGTTTGAGAATGAAAGTATCTGATTTAGTAAGTTTTTATATTTGTAAATCCTGACAATAGCAATTATACTTATTATTGTTTTTACAGAGGCAGTCTTGTAATACTGCAATGTGAGCTTTTTAGATATAATTATACTGTAGTCTAATACAATGTTTCTCACATTCGGTATGTATACTCTTTTTGGAGCTACAGGTTGTTTCAAATCCTGTTTAATGTTGTTGCTTTTTTTTTTTTTTTAGGACAAACCATATTTATACATAATATTTATTAAGAAAGAAAACATAAAAAGTATAAAAATTTAGAAAAATATTTTTTTCCACAAGATCTATAGATTTGTATATCTTAAAATATGTACCATTTTTAATTTATACATACACATAAAAATTTATAAAACAAATAAATAAATACCACAGGAAACAAATGTGTTCATATGTGTATAACCACATTTGCTTTGTTGTAAAAGTCCTAACGTGTTTCGCCGAAAAGGCTTCTTCAGAGAGTTATAACACAAAAATATAAGTAATGACCTAAAAAGAGAAAAAGTAGAAAAAAGGGAGCAGATTTTTAAAAAAATAAGTATACATTTATAAAGGCATGTACTTTAATGATGAATATAAAGGACAACCCTCTGTCATATGCTTATGTATTTGGCAAGTTATAATTATTATTATTTATTGTTTTATATAGCACCACCAAATTGTGTAGCTCTGTACAATGGGTGGACAGGACAAAACAAGTAGTATGTAACAATTTGACTTACAGAGACAACCGGTGAGGAGGGCCCTGCTCAAAAGTTAATATAACAAAATAATAATAGGCAATGTATTACTACAACAGGTCCCTAAAAATCTTTATTAAAGTACAGTAAATGGTGTTTAAGAAATTAGTGGAAGGAGACAGTAATAATAACAATTGTAAAAGAAAGGATATTTGGCTAGATCCTTCAGATGAAGAAAAGAAGTTACAGAAAGGAGTGAATATTTTAATAAAATAATGCCCTTTTGCAGGGGCTAGTGTTTTATTGTTCCAAAGTATCTCTTTGTGACCTAATTCTCTAAACATGATTACCACCTCTCCAGTTTTTGGGAACCATACAGATTGGAGAAAATATAGAAATTTAGGGTCCCTATTATGGTGTTCTAGTAAATGGAAGTTCATCTGCTGCTTAAATTTGGGGCACCTCAAAACACTACTTTGGGCATTGCTGGAAGGATCTGTGTCGGGTGATAATTTGCCTGGCAAATACAGCTGAAATCTTGAAATTGGGTGTCTTGACCACATGGTTTTTATAGGTTAATAAATTAAATCTTTGATGGAAAGTTTCAATGTTTCTAAACGAATAGTTAGATATCCTTTTTTAATGAAGCAAGTTTTTGATTCTGTGCTTGTGTTTGGCATCCCTGAATGTCAGTGGAAAACTGACTTTTTTGGCATATTGAGCAGCCGCGATGAGCAACTGTGAAGAAGTAGATACACATTTACATCCACTTTGAGTCATTTTTACAAATATCAGACAGAACCTATTGCTTAATGCTATTAAACAATTCTTGGGAGCAGATACCACAGTACCCCCTCACAAAGTCCAGTTTGTGCTGGATAGGATTCACTTCATACTTATGAATAATTATTTATGGGTTAAAGATTTTTTATGCAAACCTTTTTATGTCATGTTGGGAAGAGGTATATATGTGGCCCACGGATAAATGGTTCCAAAATCTGCTAAATTATCATAGTTAGAATGATGATATACTAATAATCTAGAAAGACTAATGAGTTATCAAGTCAAGTATACAAACACCAATGACCAACACTTGCTTTGTTTTCTGTATTTATTGGTCATTACTATTTTAGCAGCAACCCAGAAATTTGAATGTGTATCCTTTTTATGCTTTTTTTTATGTTGTTCACTCCCCCCTTCTGACCAAACCTTAGGGTTGAGCAGCCCCTCCTGCCACACAGGTGACTCAGTAATAGTGTCCGGAGAAGGCTTCAAGTTGCTTGGGAGTCTTTGTGGGGTAAAATGTAGCGCAGCCCCATTTATTCATTCAGCTCCTTGGTAAGCAAAAAGATTAGATAGTACTTGCCAAACTTGGGCTACTTTGAAATAGGGCTGGATAGTTTTTTCCCCCTCTTTACATTAAATTGTCATTTAAAAATTGTAGGTTTTGTTTACACGGGATATTTTTGTCTAATACTAAAATTAGTTTGATGATCTGACAAATATGCAAAAGTAATTCTAACTGATTTTTTTATGCATTATGCTCAGTCCTTGCATGGGAAGCCCATGCGGTCTGCCCTGCATAATGCATAGTATAGTTGGTCAGTTAAAAACGGCAAACTCCCAGTTTAGTGTATAGATCAACAGTGTATTGGTCTGCGCCATAATATAAATCAAGGAAATGAAAAAAGATACAATTAAAATATAAAAAAAAAAACAAAGAAAGAATCAAGAGAGAAAAAATTTAATAGACTACCAGCTGGTAGTGTTCCCTAAATACCAAAAACAGAAATATACAGAATGTATTCATTCTAGCGCATACACAAGAACTTATAGATACAGTTTAGTGTATAGACCTTGCAAGTGTCTGGCATCGGTTTCTGTTCTAATGTTAGACCCCACTCCAAACCGAAATCAAGAAGTAACTTTGTAAAAATAAGAGTAACAATACATTTGGAGTTGTAAAAAGTTCCCATTTTTGTTTTCTACAATATTATGTACATTCGCTTCTGATTTGAAATTCATCTGCTGACTATAATAGGAGATACTTTTAGTTTTGATTGCAGTGGAGAAAAAAAAATCTCTGATGTTTCTTTCCGTGACATGGCTTGGACGTTATTACACTTGTAGTGTTCAGTAATCGGCTTGTGCACAGTACTATTGTGATTGCATTATATACATTGCCTAGTGTTCTAGATTACCAATGCAATGTAAATGAGGTAACACAGTACACAGCTTATCTCTGTGGGTTTACAATTACACAGCAGAGTTACAATTACAAAAGGGAAGAACAGTTCTTTGCTTAAAGAATGCAAGGGATCAAACAAAGAATAGTTTGTTAAAGGTATAGCATATCACTACCTGTCCCAACCACACCAAGTCAAACTTAAAATAAACAAATTGCCCCCAGGCCAGTCCAAAATAGTTCACAAAGGGCTGGTCCAATATGGTCCTAGTACGGTACAGCCCCTTGTAAGCTATTTTTGATTGGCTCAGGGAGGCAGCAACAGTGCATTGTCACATAAAACGTAAGGTCACCCTAAAGTGAGGGTGCTCCCACAGAAAATCTACAGGTGAGCTAGGGGGTGTGAGTGAAGGAAGGAGGGAGAGGGTGGGGGGGGGAGGAGGGAAAGTATAAGTGTGAGTATGCATTTTGTATGTACAGCCTGTATGTTTGTGTGTAAACATGTGTATGTTTACGTGTTTGTGTCTGAGTGTGTATGTTTAAGTGCGTGTGATCATGTGTAAGTGTGTGTGAGTATGGATGTGTATTTGTGAGCATGAATATGTGTGTGCATGTGTGTGAGAGCATGAATGTGTGTACATTGATGTGTAAATGTTTGTGTGTGAGCATGCATGTGTGTGTGTGTGATCATGGATGTGTAAGTGTATGTATGCATGTGTGTTGTGAGTGGTTAAGTCTGTGTAAATGTGAGAGTATGTATAAAAATTTGAGCCACTGCATATGTAAGTTACTGGGGGATGCAAGGGAAAGATGTGGGATACCAAATACAGTAATGAATGAAGAGGAGAAATAGGGAGAAAGAGAGATAATGGGGAAGATATAGGACAAAGGGGAGGGATATAGAAAAAGAAGAGAGAGATTGAGATAAAGGGGAGAATAGAAATTAAAGAACTTAGATAAATAAAAAAGAGGAGATAGGGAGAAAAGGGAAAGAGAAAGAGACAAAGAAAAAGATGAGACATACGGAAAGAGGAGAGATAAGAAAAAAGATGAGCTAAAGAGAAAGAGGATAGAGAGAAGAAATAGGATTAGAGATAACACAAAGAGATAAAAAGAAAGGGAGGAGAGGAGAGATAAAGAGAAAGAGGAGGATAGATAATGAAAAGGGGGGAGATAAAATGGAAAGATAAAGGGAAAAAGGGGGAGAGATAAAAAAAAAACAAAGGGAGGACTGAGATCAAGAGGAGACCTGAGACTCTGAGAGAAGACCACTGTGGGTGCAATATGGGTGTGAAGTCAGTCATATGGGTGCAATCTGGGTGCTGGGGCAAGTCCTTATGTATATATTATAGAGTTAAAATGGAGTGTCTAATGCAGATTGACTTGGTTACATATTTCACAAAGGTTGCTGGAACTAAAGAAATCAAAGCTTTGTTAATTTAGAAAAGATTTGTGTGTAAACGTATATAAACAGTATGTGTGGTGTGCCCCCTCTCAAAGCGAACTCCACTGCTGTCAAATCTGCTGTGGGCTCTAGCCTGGGATCTTTTGGAGACCTAGCAACCCCCTGCTGGAAGGTTTGTTGCTTATGTGCTGACTGCATCACCTACCTGCTCTTCTCTTTCTGCTTGCATTCCACATTTCCCTGTCCCTGTTTTCTATCATTCTATTAGTGTATTACCTAGTAACCGCACAAATTGTTTAATATTTGTACATACTCCGATATACTCATCTTCACCTTTTTGGCTTGTTATCTATTGTAGTAAACTGTTTCTAAAGAGCCATCAGCCTGTTTATCCTGCTTTGTTCTGTGATTTGACTTTGAACTGACCCTGACTATTGGTTATTCCCATCTGACTACAGTACCTGCACCCAGAGGAGAGCTAGCAGCTTTCAGAATAAGAGGCAAACCTGATCAGGTAGACAATAATATAACAGCCCAGAGTGCATTTGGAAGACAAAGTGCCCAATGTAAACTCTTAGCCCTGTCCTCACCAGCTCATGTCATTGGGCATATGGTGCCTGAAACCACTATTATTCTAGAAACCACATTGACTGAATGGTATACAACCCCAAAAACTGCTCCAGACACTGGCCCCGAAATCAAGCAGGACAGAGGGCAAACCCTCCCCCACGCCCTTGCCAGGAATGTCTGCATCTTCATTATAGGTTCAGCCTTTCAAGGGTTACATAGGATGGATACAAAGCCTGTGGGTTGGATTACACACAACATTTACGGAGTTAAAATACATTTGGCAATAGAAGAACTGTGACAGGTCCTTGGAAGGGACAGTCCCTGAAAGTCAGATCAACAAACGTAAAACTGAGCTGGGATCCCTGCCCTTCACATCCGTATTTAATGCACATACGTGGACTCTTGGCTGACTGTGCTTCAAATCCATCTGTTCATGTGGCATGATGCCTGGTCATAAATCTGCCAAGCTGCTTGACTAAGAGCGGAGGTGCCGATGAGTGTGGGGATTTGTGGGGGGCAGCTGGCATGGCCCAGTGGCATCATCCTCTGATCAGTGGGATGTCCCAAGTCCTTGCCAGTGTGGTCTGAAAATGCTAAGCTGCCCTTTATATTTAATCACATATATTCAAGGACAAGAGTAAAGAATCGCTATGATGATGATAACATTTCACCAGTAAATATATTCCTCCTTCTGAGATATGATCACATTTCCTATTTCAAGACTGATTATTTTTTTTACAGTTGGTTGCTCAAGACTTCAAACAGCGTAAATATCACATGTCCTTATTGCTTAGCTTGGTTTCCTCTAGCATCCGGTTTGTCTTTTCTTCATACGCTAATTGTTAGTACATAATAATTTAACTCGGTAACAGGGAACTTTTATTCATGGCCAGGGCCATTGAATTGTTACCTTCATTTAAAAAATGTAGAAATCATGTCTATTCACTATGACAGGGGTGTCCAACCTGCGGCCCTCCAGCTGCTGCGCGACTACATCCTCCTCAGCCAGCCCCTTAGCTTTCTGGGAGATGTAGTCCTGCAGCAGCTGGGGGGCTGCAGGTTGGACGCCCCTGCACTATGAAATAAGTATTCTTCCTTAATTGTAACCCGCCTTTCATTTCCTGTGTCAACCATCAAATTCTACTGTTGTCTACTCTATTCTGATTATCTAATAAGAAAATTGTGATTTTTTTTTTGTTTAAGCATCACTATTAAAATCTGAGAACAATCATAAATATTCATATTTGTAGTCTTTAAGTTGTCCAATATTTTGAAAACAATACCACATTTTATTTATTTTATGAAATGAAGGGTTTGTACTGGGGCAATATACCTGGGAAGAGAAAGTGGATAGGGCTTTGTAGTTAATGGGCAATTTGGCAATACAAAAATTAGGATAAATTGCAGATTGCAGGTTTTTTGTCTGGGTTTGTGATACAATTGCTCTTCAGATTCCATAATGTGATACACAGACACACAATGTGTGCCAGGCACTGGGGTAGTCCCATGGTCTTACTCATGTGCTTGTTATGTTTGAAAGTGTAAGCTTCTCAGGGGTACACGGCGTCTTTGAATGTTTACTTCCCTAAAGGTTGACACATAAAGAAGGGTTATCGGGGTGTTGTGTCCTAATATAGGATATGGGTAGGTGATTTAATTACTGCAGTTTAGTAAAATTTCCCCTTACTGTTTGTTGTCAAAATTGCTCAGCAACTGAAGGCATTACACTTCGTATGTTCCTTATGAGCTGGAGAGGGAGAGGTCATGGTGGCTATCAGCTTTTCTGCCTGATCAGAATCAATAATGTGACATTAACAGAAATATATAGGACAAATCTGTATGTACGTGCAAGTAGGGGAATTGTGTATGTGAGGGACATCGTGGTTGCATGTATGAATGTGTGACAGATGCTGTACGCACATGTGAGGAAGAATCTAGGTATATGTATGTATATATGTGTCAACTTGGCCGGACTGTTCCTATCTAGGTGCAAAAAGTGCTCCTCAAGATTGTCAAAAACAGAAGGACTCAGTGTTGGTGACTGATGCTGCCTTACTGAAGGTGTTTTTAGATGTCCCTAATGTTTTACTATTCCTGCAGAACTCAAGAAAGGAGAGCTGGCAGGTGAATGCACTTCATGTAAACAAGTACCTTTTGCATGCGCCAGCACATATGCAATATTCAAAAAAGATCTTTCACAAGCATTTTTATCTTAAGTAAAAATGAAACTTAACTGCTCTTCAATGAAGGCAAGCGATGTATCTACTAAGAGAATTCAAAGCATGAGTCACCATAATAACAAGGGTTAAAAAGCAATGTTATTGAGAAAATGTGAGTTTTTGTTGTACATAACAAGGCATTTCTAAGGTACGTTTATTAGAACTTTTACAAGCAAAGCAATTCAGTGCTCTGCATCCTTGTTTTAAATATATTTTATGGAGTGTCTTTATTGTTCCTTTGTTGCTTTGATATTTCATGTATTGAAACAGGTTTAGAATGCAAACATTATGTATGTGCCTGTAGAAATAATTTACGCACAAATATAAGAAAACAATCCCGGATGACATTTTTATTACTCTGGCAATGCGGGAAAAATGTTGTATATAACTTTTCTTCTGTCACATTAGGTCAAGAGCCGTACCAAATCCGTTACTCAAAATTACTCGCAGAAATGTGATGATGATCAGGTTTTTGCCAACATGTTTCTGTATTAACTGGCCCGTCAGAAACCTGGGTTTTTAGATTTGAAAAGCGAGAGTAACAGACAACGCTTACAAATTTCAAATGGAAATACCTATTGTTGTTTTAATTGTAGAATAAAGCATTGCTTTAGTCAACCAAGAGAACAGCATAGACCAAGCCTGGGGGCAGATGTGCATAACTGGGGGCAGGTTGGCAAATAAAAGGAATTAAAAACATAAAAAATATTTTTCTCAATCATAGCTTTTATTAAATATGAAAAAATAGTTTACATGAATTAGTATTTACAAGTAAAACTTTTTTCCTATAGGGTCGTCATATAATCAAGCTTTTTCTTTTTTTCCTAAATGAATATTCGGATTTTGGGGGGGTCATCTTATAATCGAGCAAATGTGGAATTTTATATATGTATAGTGTTAGTGTGTGGGAGTGTATGTTGTTGGATAGTGTGTGCACGCGTATAAGAGTGTGGTGTTGGCATGTATTTGCAGATGCTGTTAGAAGGTGTGTATTGAAGATGAAGATGTTAGCGGGTGTGTGTTACTGTAAGTGTATCGTAGTGTAATGATGTTAGCATGTATGTGAATAAATGGTGTTAGCGTGTATGTGTAACCTCATGGTGTTGAGATTATGCTGTTAGCATGTGTGTTATTGTATGATTTTAGATTGTGTGTGTTTAGTAGGCTTGGGCACCAGGGTGCTCTTCGTGTTCATCTTCGAAAAAAAAAAATCTTCGTATTCCGCGAATATTCGCCCGTTCCTGTCTTCTCTTCGGGCGAGTTTAAATGTACGTATAAGCAACTCTATTGGTCGCCAGCAGGGGGCTCGTCTACCAATGGTTGATGGTAGGTTCACTGTCAGGGGTTACAAAGGCCGTGCAAGTGAGCCTATTGGTCACCTGCAGAGGAGGTCCCTGTAGGCGACCAAAAGGCTCACTCACACTGCCCTGTAACCCCTGACGGCGAACGTATGGATTTCTGCTTCCGTCAACTCCCGCGATGCCGCGAACATAAAGTAGGCTAGATGGGGAAGGGACCGGGGAGATAAGTAGACGGAGACGATCACGAAGATCTTCGTGGTGTGTGTCTTCGTCTACGCTTTACCGACACTGCCTTCTCGAACTCTTCGTGTTCGTTTAGTGTTTAGTATATTGTATTAACGTGTGTGTATGTCAGTATTGGGTGTTAGCATGTGTGGATGTCGGTGCACATCAAGCAGCACCGCATGAAATGTACAAGCACCAAGGATACATGGAACAGAAGTGGCAGGCACAGCGCACTCCATTCCAGGTAGGTTTGTGTTGCTTCATTTATGTTTAATAATGTACTTATGCATTTATCAACTTCATCTAATGAACATTGAATTGATTTTTCTTCATCATTATTCATTAATATTATGACATTATTTAATGTATTAAAGGAAAAGGGATGATGTGAATGTATGAAAATAAAAAAATGATTGGGGGAAAAACCGGCTCCAATATTTTTGGCTTGTCAAAAAAACGACCCCTGATTTAAAGTGTACATAGCAAAATAACTCATACATACTATATACATACAAATATGTAAAGGACCTTCAAGAAGATTACATATCCTGCATCCATGACACCTTACTACAAGTTGTCAGACTTATTTACCAGCAAGGCTGTTTACTGTACAGACTGTCACTTTTTTTTTTTTTGCTTGCGTTATTCTGTCAGTACCTTAAATGGAATCTATGACACAATCTCAGCTATTTTGGTCATATCATCCGTCTTGAAGCCCGAAGGAAAATGCCCCTCTTGTCCCTCTGCGTTCACATCCGTCTATTTTCTGCCTATACCTGTGTGTGACATGCAAAGGAAAATGCACATCAGTTTTTAGTTACTGCAGCAGCCCATGAACGTGACATGTTTTAGCAAAGAAAAACCACAATGAAAGAGCCACTTGTTTTTACATTTTTGCTATAGGATAAAATGTGTGAGCATTAAACAGCACAATTCACGATGCGTTACTTCAGACGTGGGCTCAGTCAGTTTATGTCATAGACAGCGCGGACAAAGTAGACTCTTGGGGACGTCAAACATAATTGAGTCACCAAGTGTTACAGAACACAATGTTCCGACACTTTGCTACCTGCACCTTTTCCTTCTCTCCACTGTCCTATTTATCAACTATTTATACAAAATTTTCACAAGCAAGGGGAAAAAAACTAAACAGATTAATTTCCTCATTGTAGAAACCCACTATGGAATTTGCACTGAACACAGAGTGAAAATAACTATAAAAGGCAATTATGTCTCCTAAAGAATTGTGTGCCAATATATGATGAACGAACCTGGGCAAGAGATGTCCCTTTTACTGCACATTGTTTTTCAAGCTTACAATGTATAATAACCTTATTTTCCTATTTGAAAATTATACAGGACAGTTATCCCAGAGGTTTGCAGACATGTAAGAATACTTGGTCAGATTACTGTTACTTTGTAATGAAGCCTGTTTGAATGTTGGTAATTGAAATTGGAATGTGCCTATTTATTCCGCTGTTGCTGTTCCTTTACTAGTTTCAGTTGTTATGGTAACAGATTGTATACATGCATCTTTGTGATGCTAACAGCCGCAGTCAAAGGAAGAAGAGTGATGTCATTGCTATGACTTTGTTCCTGTGACTCCTGAAAGTCACAGGAACAAAGGATTTGATGGCAGATAAGCACCTTCAAAATTTGGCCCTTTGGCCTCCAAACAACTAGGCAAACCTATGCATGGGTGGTATCACTGTACTCAAGAGATGTTGCTTAACACCAAAAAATTATTATTACAAACTTTGACAAGGGCTGGTGATAAAAATTAGCGCATTTGAAATACCCTGGGGTATCTAGTTTCAAAAATATATGGTTTCATTGGGTAAATGGAATTAGCCAGGGGAAACTAGCCAGGGAACAACTAGGCAAACCTATGCATGGGTGGTATCACTGTAGTCAAGAGATGTTGCTTAACACCAAAAAATTATTATTACAAACTTTGACAAGGGCTGGTGATAAAAATTAGCGCATTTGAAATACCCTGGGGTATCTAGTTTCAAAAATATATGGTTTCATTGGGTAAATGGAATTAGCCAGGGGAAAAGATGTCTTAAATAGGGCATGGGCACAGGTTAACCAAATGTCAAAGTTCAACATTGAAAAATGTCCACCTCCCAAATGCATCCCTTTGGCCCCAAACTAGGTAAACATATACATGGGTGGTATCACTGCACTGTGCTGAACACATATTAGGGTGTTGTTTGACAGTGACATATAGCAGGAGCTATACATTTAGTGTATACCTGAAGTACAATATGTGTGAAAAAAACACACACAAAAAAATACTACGGCAAAAATTGACAAAGTCTGGTAGTAGAATTAGTGCCTGGAAAGGGTTAAAATACCAGTAGTTGAGATACTTTAGGGTGTCTATTTAAAAAAAATTAAAAAAAATGGTTTGATGGGGTAAATTGAATTGGCCAGTTTAATGCGGTAACAGTTAGCAGCAGCTTTGGCGCCAGGAGTTAAAGGTCCATAACAGCGACTCTATTGGTGGCCACCAGGGGGCTTGTCTGGAAACAAACAATGAAGAGCAGCTGCCCTTCATTGATGCCAGAAGAGACCCCTGCTGGCAACCAATAGAGTCTCTCTTACAGACCTTTAAACTCCTGGAGCCAAAGCTGCTGCTAACTGTTACAGGATTATCTATGTATTAACCTCTGCTAGAAAACAGTCTTTTTATGAAGACAAACACGAAGACTTGGCTGGCGCCCAAGTCTAGTTGTATATGTCATTATGACATTGCAGGAGGAACCACATTGACTCAAAGCAGGGCCGGCCCGACAATGGAGCCGAGTGGAGCGAAGTGCCGGAAGATTTCCGGCACTTCGCCGCCCCAAGCCCTTTTTTTTTTTTAAAGCGAAAGAGAGAGAAAGGGGCGCCGAGTGGTTTTCGCTTACCAAGCTGTCAATACCCGCTCGGCGCTCCTCTCTCCTCTGCGGCGAGTCTCCCTGTTCGATCTCGGTGCCGGCTTGTAATGCTGAGTGCCGGAAGATTTCCGGCGCTCAGCATTACAAGCCGGCACCGAGACCAAACAGGGACACTCGCCGCAGGACTGCTGAAAGGTAAGTACAAGGGGGGGAGGGAGAGGAAGGGGGGGGGTAGCATTTTAAAATTCGCCCCAGGCGTCATTTTGCCTTGGGCCGGCCCTGACTCAAAGGAAAGAACTGTTCCCCTAGCAAAGAGCCAAGTATAGCAGAGATGAATAATTCCCTCCCTGACCTCTGAGTCAATTTCGGGGGGGGGGGGTCTTGTGGTGGAGTATGCATGGGACCACCTCCACATAAGTTTTCTAGGAAGCATTAGAGAGATCTACCATTGGTGCTGAAAAACAAACCAAAGCCTGGGTCAACTGAAAAACATTAGCAACTAGGTGTTGAGGTCACAAATGGACAGCTGTCCCTTTTTTCCCCTTTTCTTTATACAGTAGAGTGCTACGTGTAACATTAAATTAATTACAGTAGCTTAATAGTTTCAAACATAGACGCAAGCGTGAACTTTGGTGCCCTCACAACAGTTCACAAGATGCATATTAAACACTGCGGTGTAGGTGGAAGTTTTTGTCACTGGAAATTATTCACAAAGCCTCCCAATTTTGTTCTGAGATTTTCTTTATGAGATTCTAGCTTGTGTGTTAGACAATAATTAGAACTTGATTAGTCTTTGTAAAAGTCATATTCGGTCTCTGTCAGTGGCTTAATAGATAATATTGACTCTGAATAAGTATAGGATTTTGTAATTACCAGGGAGTCTAATTTAATTTCATATTGTTTGAATAGCCAACTATATCCCATAGTTCAGAAATGAGATGCATCATTGCATCGCAGAAGATCTGAATACCAGGTAGAAATTTTAATGTTTGATTTACTAAAACGGAACTTGTTGAAACTCAAGCGTAACAACTCAGTGCATCTTACTAGCACTTAGCACGATTAATTCCATTCATTTGAAGTCAGTTTGACCTAGTTCAGGGGTAGGCAACCTTCGGCTCTCCAGATGTTATGAACTACATTTCCCTCGATGCTTTGCCAGCAAAAGCATTATTGGGAGATGTAGTCCACAACATCAGGAGAGCTGAAGATTGCCTACCCCTGACCTAGTTGCAGCAAGTAATACAGGAAAGCAGGCTGAAAAAAGATGATTACTCAAGATATCCTAGAGTTGCTCATTTTGCATCCTAGTATGGTGGGTCAGTGGTAATATATTAAGCCAATGAACATTGATAATAGTCACTAATTCCCAACCTCGTCCATGAATATTGTATGGTGTTAAGAAGGCCTTATGCTCAACCCTATGTCTACAATACAATAATCAAATAAGCTACAAATGGTATCCAGCTGTAGGGGGCAGAGTCTTTAATTCCATTCATTAACAGTTTTTTGGGGGCTGAAGGTTTGGAAAGTCAGCCTGCATTTTCATATGTCTACCATCCTAGTTCTCTTCTGACTGGGGAACCTTGGGGGTAACTGATGTCGACAAACCCCAGTGCAATCTGTTGATTATTTTGTTACGTTTGTCCACTTTTCTTACTCCAGGAACTTTTCAAGAATAAAATTATCACAAGTAACAGGGCTGGCAGAAGGAAACTGACCAAAGGGGAGAGAGCATGTATGGTTGCAATGTTTAAATACCTTAACTGCAACAAGATTTATTACTGGAATTCAAATTAAAAGCAACTTGGGTATCATAACATGAGTATGTAACATTTCAGATGAATTAGCATTCTTGCCGCTGTCTTTGGCCAGTATACATTGGTTCTATTCATTTTTCAAGGTTTATTCCAAGAGAAACTTTTCAGTTTAACATATTTTTTTACTAATCCTCATGGACAAATGCTTATTTTACAAAGATTACACATGTCGTAGGGAGCAGTACTGGCTGTGTACTCAGAGTCAGCCTGGCAAATTGCCCCTACTCAAAGGTCTCAGCATGTTAAAACAGAAAGTTCCATTTGACTCATCATTTTTTATCAGAAAAAACTAACCCACATACTACCCACTGCCACATAAGGCACAGATGACAGCTCCTTTCTTCTATCTCGCTCCTCTGATGTTCCACTGGAAAGAAGAAGACTGCCTTTTACTATAGTGCCTTTTTGATAACATTGCTGGTATAGGCTGATTTGCCCACAAGGTAAACCTATGATGTCATGATGACTACTTAAGAACTTCTAAAACAAATCCAAGAAATCTTGAAACATGCCTAGATTCTCTCTCTTGGAGGCAAAAAATATAATATTAGGCCAGTCTATGAAAACTTAAAAACTGACATTACTGTTGGTTTTATTTTAGCTTTTCTAAGGTTATTGGAAAAGCATTCCAGGCAAATTGAAGGTGATTGGCATGTACTGTAGAAAACACTGCTTGAGACCTTGTAGTAGAGCCCTGCGCGGGACTACTTTTTTAATCCCGCTCCCGCCCGCTCCCGCGGATTTTAATCCCGCTCCCGCCCGCTCCCGCAATGTGGGTGTTCCGCTCCCGCCACATTTGTGCCCAATCCCGCCCGCTCCCGCCACATTTGTGGCCAATCATGCCCGCCTCCTTACCTGATTTCCCGCGCAGTCCCGCGCGGCTGCCCTCGAGTTGTTCCCTCACGGCGTCTCTTCTCTTGCTCCCCCCAGGAACAAGGCGGAGTCACAGGAAGTGACGTCACATCACGTGACTCCGTTTTGTTCCTGGGCGGAGCAAGCTAGGAGACACTGTAAGGGAGCAGCAAGAAGGCAGCCTTGCGGGACTGCGCGGGATTAGCGGGACTCGCAGGTACAGTGCCTGACCGCCCGCAGCCCCAGCAAGACCGCCCGCGCCTGCAAGTTTTTTGTGCAGTCCTCTACCATGTAGCATATTTTAACTACATGATACCATGAAACTAAAATACCCATGTGTCATTCAGCTTAATAAAGCTAAATACAATTAAAGCACACATTTGATGAGCAAAGGAACATAATTACCCCTTCAAAGAAAGTTCTGGTTTAGAAGCATTATAACCTCTAGTGTCAAAACCAACGAAATTAACAACGTTGTTCAAATGTGCAAGTGATGCTTCTTTGGGTCCTTGTGCTCTGTTTCTGTGAGCGATGTTTATGCATACGCACTCCCCTTGCTATTTCCCTCCTCGTTCCATACAGATTAAAGCTATCTCTGGCTCCCAATGCCCTTAAAGACAGGGAGCCATGCCCCATGGCCAAGTAGCCACACACGTGTACATGGTTAGGCATACCCCTACCCCTTACTTACACATTAATACATAAAAGAATACTATCAAGAAGCATAAAACTCAAAAATCCACTGTAACAAATATTTATCATATTACACTAGATTGTTGGGTTCTATCATCTATTTAAAATCCATTACTACCAACACAATAAAAACACATCAATATCAACTCATGAGACTTTGGACTGACATAATACATTATAGAATTGACGTAATACTATATAGAAAATGTACATTTTATGCTGTTTCTAGAGATTCTGCTTTTTGTTTACCATTTTACCTCAATTCAATTCTCCTGTTTTAGTTAATATTTTTGACCTTCCCATTATACCTTCCTTCCAGAGCTGTCCATTTGCTGTTTGGTGCTTTGTTGAACCGAACTAAAGATAATGTCATTGGTATGTGTTTCACTTTACATTAATACATTACAAACCCCCCACCAGTCTTCTGTCACTATTAATGCCTTCCCATATATCCATGTCTCTTTTGCCAGTTCTTGCATCTATTGCATTACAGCACGTTCTCAACTAGACAGTTAATGCAATCGCCCTTCAGTAACATTTCTTGTTATGAATACGATGAAAAGTCTTAGTTGCCCCCTCCCCATCAGATGGATTCCATTCTGTATGGTAAGCCTGCCGGCTAACAATGGGCTCCTCTAAATCACAGAAGCCTTGGACGCTTCATGCTTTAAACATAATCTTCTACTCCTTGCGTATAGCTAGAACACATCTAAAACCAGCCTGGTTTTTTTTTTCCATTCCTATTCAAATGACTTTTGTGTTTAAGTATTTCTATAGCTACCGGCCAGAATATTTCATTGCAAAATCAATGTATGCACGATCACGCAATAAAATGTTCTTCTGCATTCAAATGTTGCCTGTAATCACCTGTGTTTGCTATGCAGGGAAAGCAGTGACATGTGGAATCACAAGTCAAAATAAGTTTATGTTGCAAAAGAAAAGACAGCTACAATTTCCGCCCAAAGAAAATAAAATATATTTGAAAAAATTAGGGTTGGATTTCTCACTAGGCAGCGCGTTGTTTGTGGGGTGGCTTTATATGCAAAGGAAGAGCCTGACTCAAGTACTCTAGAAAAATACAAGTGATGTACAAAAAAAAGCTCATTTATGACTTCCTAAATACAAAGTCTTCAACAAAATGATTTAAAATATATCTTCAAAAATATAAAAATGGTTTACTTTGATCAGAGATCAAGTTTTATACTTTTTATACCTTTTTTCTTACACTTAGAAACACATTGGTGTCTATTATGTAAAGGATTTTTTTTAGGATAGTTGTTGAGTTTTAAATCTCTCACTTTTTAGTTCATTATTGAGGGCCAGTTCCACCAGCAAGAAGGGCTGAGCTGGCCCTGCCTAAAGCATAATTCAACGAGGAATGAAATCTCACTGGTTTAACTGTGATTAATACAGAGCCATCCAACCACTTCGTATTGTGAAGTGAAGTCAACGAGTTGAAACCACAACCCTCCTGTGAACGTTCCCATTAATGAATAGACCCCAAAGGTGTTTCGCTGCAGTGTATTAGGTAAATCATTCTATACACGGTGAAAACACAGCCACGAGTGGTTCTTTTGGTAGCAAAAATACTGTAGAGCTTTTATTTTGGTGACACAACAGATAATGCAGAATATGTGGTAGCCTCAATTCTACTCAATGCATTAGCAGTTGGGGACGGGGTCATTTTTTTGTTTTCTCACTGTAAAAAATCTCTAATTATGTGAAAGTTCTTGGGTGACGGGGCCTTTTCCACTAATTACTTTTCATGGGTGAAAATTCTAAAATTCCATTTTACTCTACAGAAAAAATCTGTCATTATAGGGCTACGCATTCCTGTTATGTACAAGGCTTTCTACAAAAGATCAATTATTTTCTACAGATAAACTCTAACATCTACAGCATTATTAGGAGCAGATATATGGAATAATAAAATACATTCTGGAAGAGCAAATCTTGGATCAATAGGAGGAATTCTACAAAAACGTTATACGGAGTAATAAATGCAGATGTATTGTTTGTATGTGTGGACCGGCAAGAGGAATTATACAAAGAATGTGAATAATGTGGTAGGATATATTATAGAGATTGTTATATTGAGTAGTGGGGTTGTTAAGATGTACACTATATGCAGAAATAGAAAGTGCTTATTGAACTAGATTGGTAGAAGGAATTACAACCAGTCAACTATTGATTTAAGAACCACCAGCTGTATGGATTTTCAGTTGACACAAAAGACCTTGTAACAGTACCTTATATATTATTTTTCTTCATAAAACCCAGATAACACAAAGCTATCTGAATGGTATCTAAAGAAAAACTATGAATATAATGGAACCATGCCATGGTGACACACAGGGCCGGCCCGACAATGGAGCCGAGTGGGGCAACCGCTCCAGGTGGCACTTTTGAAGGGGCGGCACTTCGCCGCCCCAAGCCCTTTTTTTTTTTTAAAGCGAAAGAGAGAGAAAGGGGCGCCGAGTGGTTTTCACTTACCAAGCTGTCAGTACCCGCTCGGCGCCCCTCTCTCTCTCTCTCTCCTCTGCGGCGAGTCTCCCTGTTAGGTCTAGGTGCCGGCTTGTAATTCTGGGTGTCGGAAGATTCTCGGCGCTCAGCATTACAAGCCGGCACCGAGACCGAACAGGGAGACTCGCCGCAGGACTGCTGAAAGGTAAGTGCAAGGGGGGGGGGTAGATAGGGGGGGGCGGTATTTTAAAATTCGCCCCAGGCGGCATTTTGCCTTGGGCCGGCCCTGGTGACACATTATATTTTGGTGCCAAATCTATGCATCAAATAACACACCGCCGTCTTTCAACGCGACTACTGCGACCAATCGCTCGGAGTCTGCATGCCATGCTGCACTGCATTTACATATCAATTTCCATACCATCTCGCACTTTTTGTTAAACTCATTAGGATATAGAATATAAACAGGATTTCATTTGTACATTTAATTAAAACCAGCAAATTGAATCTCTACAGTATGATTTCTCTTGCCTCTATGCATGCTAAACTGATCTCTCAGCACTGACCTTGTACAGATTGAGAGCGCCAACCCTGTAACTACCAGAAGGTATGAAGTCTCCGTAACAGTCAGGTCATTGAAAATGATTGGGGTAATGATTGTCCAACAATCATTTGTAATTGATGTATTAAAGACCAACAGTAGAACAAAAAGAAAAATGTATAGTTTCATGAATAAAAAAAATAGATGATAATCTTTTACAAAATCATGAATTTGAATAAACTATCAATTAAATTATTTTATATAGAGTTAATTATACATAATACATATTTATATACTATTGTTTCATATTAAATCTTAGCATATGATAAATGCAATAATGAAGATTAAAACTAAGTTTTCAAAATAATTTGAATATTGGCTGTTTATTTGTGTTCTGGCTGTGTTATCTTAGCCCAGTTTACTAGACAAACATTCTGACTCCTTATCATACTGCCTTGTGGTAAACAATACAATGGCCGACTGTTCCCCCCCTACATTCAGCCTAATGAAAGTATATGGAGGAGTGGACTTCATTAGCATTAAAATAAAGAATCAGCGCAATATGGTGTTTGAGTAGGGAAAATCACCCAAAATATCACATGAATTACAACAATGGTAGCCTCCATGTCTGCAAATAAATGAAGGTTATTGGAACAAAAGGAGATAACACCAGGTTTTATCAATCCTGACCTAGATTTTAGGCCAAGATGTTTCCTTAACGTGAAAATGATTGTTGATATGCTGATACATAGAGCTGACCTAGAACAGTGACATCATAAGTGGTGATACGGTGTTGCCAGAGCAGCTGTGTCCATAAACGTATCAAATCAGATTTGTTATCAATAATGCTAACTTCATGTGTGAAGGACAGATTGCATTAGGAGATAACTTAGCAAATACGTGATGTATGACATGTGGTACATAATTACATGACATTCATTTATGGAGTGATGTTTTGTGTTTAATTAAATTGTGACAATATTGGCAAGGACGTGATTTTAAAATTGTAGCTGTGGTGATTCCTACAGTAGCATAGAATGGGCTCAATAGAATCTGATCAATAGAATCGATCCACGCACCACACAAACCCTCTACAAAACAGCACCTCCCCGGGTTTGAAGTTGAGGCTCAAGGCCTCAGGGTGAACAAGAAGACTCTGAGAGTAAGGCAGCGTTGAAGTGACGGCTTCAATACAGGTGACCTTATTCAGAATACCTGTACCTCCTGACAAGTAATGGTTTTCATATGGACCATTTTAAGAACAACTTGGTTGCCACTATTGGCAAGTTACTACAATATAAGATGGTGAGGGACTGTTAAAGGGTTAATATTTGAAATGTCTCTGAGTCAATTAGCTTATGAAGTTCCAACCTATGGAGCGAGAGGCTACTTCAGAGACTGGTTCAAATGGACCAAAAACAATTCTGACTCATTTTAGTTTTGTTTTCGGGACCTTTTTTTTTTTTTTGAGACATTAATTTCCTTTCCTGACTTTTCGGTTCGGATAAAATCCCGAGGGAAGCTGACCAAGAAAGAAGACAGAAGAACAAGAAGCGAGAAGAAAAGAAGTATAGCTCCCGGGAAAGGAGACAAGGATGTGAAAGCAGTCGGCGGACAAGGTAGGGAGACATTGAGAGAGAGTGTGAGAGGATAAGATTGTGAATAAGTGTGTGAGAGTGCCTAAGTAAGAGTGACTGTGAAAAAAAACAAAATGAGAACGGAAATTCAAAGCTCTCTGCTCTCAAAGGACATTTGTACAAATTGGCAAATTTCATTCAAAATTCATCCAAATCCTAATGTACAACTCTACTACTTAACATTGGAGAAGGGGAAGACTATATAAAACCAATAATAATAATAATAATAATAATAATAATAATAATAATAATAATAAAATACATAGTTTTTTTCTGAATTCACTTTTGCACAAATTGTCTCCTTTTCCTTTAAAAATCCATCTACATGTGAATGCTCCAGTAAGGAATGCATTTGTTAGGAATCGCTGTCCGGAGTGCTGGACAAAGTCATTTAGAAACCTCCTTGCTTGGACAAACTGCCTTTTATTAGCATTTTGGCAATGGGTGCAGTGAGGTGAGGTTAACGAGGAGTATTTCACATCAGTTTATTGAAATTCTGATTTGGTAGCATCAGCACAGACTGTCAGTCTTTTTTTTCTGAAGAGAACCACAATTGCTCTGGCATGTGAACAGCAAATTAATTAAGGTCAAAACTGTTCTTAATTAAAACCGGCATCAGATTATTACATCTTTCAGTTCCGGAGAGTTACATTAGAAGAGTATTAAAACTTTTTTTTTTTAAACTTAACCCCTGAGAATATGGATAGCTGATTCCTGTTCTATGCTACTTACTCTAATAGTTAGAAATACAGACCAAGTTCTGGCAACAAGCGAAAACAATTTCTAAGTATTTGGATTTGCTGCATCTAACGTCTGAGCCAAAGATTGTCTAGACCCCAATCAAGGGTGTCAGCAGTGATGGATCAGAGGGGGGGGGCTAAAAAAGGGTATTGTGCTCACTCATGAACCCCGAGATTTAAAATAAAATATCACAATTACGTTTTAATGTACCAATGATTTTCTATTTTTCTTATTTTTTTCTTTGATCCTCTGAGAGAGAGAACTTCTGCATCTCTCTTTCTCCACAAATCTATATACATTATTAGCACTAGTCTAATATATATATATTTTTTTTTAATATTATTTTTTTTTGTAATTTTTTTTTTATTTTTGTAATTTTTATTTTTTTTTTTGTATTTTTTTTTTTTACATATATACACACCAGTGATCTCCAGTGGAACTTAAAAAGCAAACCAGCATCACTGCACCTTTAAAGCTACCAGTACTATATAAACATGCCAACAACATTAAAATGAATTGAAATGAATACAACACATTGTTATTGCTTGGCAGTTACTGTTTGCTGAAAATGTAGGATAATTATGATATTGATCTTAATTGGCTGATTTGCATAAGATTTGAAAGAGCAGAGGTGAAAATGAGTTAGAATAAAATGCAATTAACACAGAGATAATTGCTATAGTGAATAGCTCGTTACTTAGCGTGTGCGCTAATTAGTGAAACACATTAAAAATACTAACACTTAGCATTGAGTGTGAGTTAGTCTTATAGCCATTTAAATAAGAAAGCACAATAACGAGATGATACAATGTAGTATTAAATAATGTAGGTACCAAAAGGTTCTTAACCCTTTATGTTCACTTAGTATATGTCTTACACATAGCTCTTCTACTAAAATGCCTACAATTTTACAGTAAGCTTAAGTATTCATAAAAATGGAGCTATCTCTGAGCTAAATAATACGTTTTACAAGTTAGCACCCTTAAAAAACTTGTGACTTAAATAACATATCATAGGACATGCCGGCGACAGCAGCCTGGTTAACTTGTCACTTTGTTTGCAAGATTATTCTTCTCGTTATACGTTTTTACTTTCCTTTGTTGAAAGCAGGTTCTGGCAGCCTTAGAAGGAAAAGGCAATTAAATGCAAGATAAGTTATTAGTTATTTTGGTATTATCTGCAAAACAGTAGCATTGATCTAGAACGAAAAAGCACAATCTATAGACTTTCAAAGGACGTTTGGTTATAATTCTATATATTCTAAAATATCACAGTGATCATAAATGAGTAGACCCTGAGACTCTTTAAATATTAACCCATTATTAGCCCATAATGAAAATTGTATGTAGCGACTGTGTTAACCAAATGACTTTAATGCCGGTCCTCAGGTATTCAAAGATGCACTTATTTGAGTCACCTGTATTCAAGTAGGTATATTGACATACTGATAGCAAAAGCACTAACTGGGAAGTTGAGGCACCATCAGATCTGTGTAGAATATGAATAAGACAGGCTGTATGACCATGGGATTTTGGCCCTTTACCCTGAGATTCAAGCAAAAACGCAAACCCTAAGGCTAGGTTTCCACTTGGGTTTTTGTCCTGCATTTTTTTCTTGATGTAAAACGCCAGGAAAAATGCCAAGAAAACTGCCACTGCATTCTCCTGCGTTTTGGCGTTTTTTTCTGGCCATTTAGCCTTTCTGTGGAAATTGCTTTTTTGACCTTAGGCGGTTTTTCCAGCCTTTACACTTTGGAATTGTCACCCAGCTAAAAGGGATTAGGATAAATGGCAAGTATCTGCCCCCTCCTGATGTCATTTCCTTGGTAGAGTTCTACTTAAACACGCCCCGGCGGACCCTTTTGTCTCTTTTCTGTGGTTTGTAAGGCATGCTTTATTCCGAATGTCTGCTCCTCTGGGAAGATTGGCCCCAAATGATGGTGCAAATTGTTTGCTGTTGCTTTTGGCACGCAGGATCCAGTTGGTTTGTTTGTTTGTAATGGCATGTTTGTTCCAAATGGTGTAAAATTCAATATGAACTTTGTTTTGTGTGAAACTGTTTGTTTCCAGCCTATTTCTCGTAGGACACACAGATACTGAGTCCATCCTCTGCATTGTAACTGTGGAAAAAAACGCCATAAAAAACGCCAAGACAAAAAACCCACATGGCTTTTTCATGGCGTTTTTTCTCTCCCATAGACTTCTATCGGAGAAAAACACCAAGATTTCCTTGCAAAAAACACCAGAGTGTCAATATGCTGCGATTTTGAAAAACTGCCACAGAGCCCAAAAAAGCAGAAAAACGCCAAAGAGGACTGAAAAAAACGCCAAACAGAAAAACGCCAAGTGGATATGGCATTGTGCGATTTTCTATTGAAGAACAGCTAACATCTGGCTGCAGCGTTTTTTCACAAAAAAACGCCGTGTGGCTGAATTGGCGTTTTTATGGGCGTTTTTAGCAAAAAAACTAGAAACCTAGCCTAAGAGTTCCCAATTATGGTGATCCTTTTTCATCAAGAAGAAAAAGCTTCTGAAAGTTGCCTGCAATCAAAGAGTTTTGCTTATGAAAGGACATTTGAAAATAATTAAGACATATATTAGGACATTTTTGAGACCCTTTTTAAACGTGTTCTGTGACCTAATGCTGATAAACTGGAGTTTTATTTACCTTAAATTATAATGTTGCATGTTTGACATTTACACCATTAGTGCACAATTCAAATTTGTTCTGCAAAAGGAAAAAATAATACCTACATTCTGCAATAGCAATGAAGCAAAAAGGGCCAGAACAAAACATAGGAAAACATAGGAAAGGAGCATCACTTTGTTTCAGTTGATACGTTCAGGGAAGCTCCATAAATCTGATTCACCAAAACCCCAACTTTTTGCCTTATTTGAGCATGCTCAAATAGTGAATGGAACAATTTATGACCATGTCACCTAAAGACCCTTGTGGTATGTCTAAAGCCAAACACCTGCTGTTGTGTCCCAGGGCTCAATGCAACACAAACGGGACAATTTTGAGTGCAGCTTTTAATCATGAATGAACCTATGATTAAGGGGACATGTGTAACTCCTTACACCACCCTCATCTTGTGTTCATTTTACATTTTATAGACCGGAAGGTTTGGTAGTGCTATTACAATATGATAGTGTGAAAATTAACAATAACATTAAAACAGACAATACACAAATTTTTAAAAACATTGACAAACCTTATGACATACTCATAGAGAAGGAGAAGAGCCATAACAATCACTTGACTAAGTAAGTAAGAACAGTCCCAGGAGCCTATATATATATATATATATATATATATATATATATATATATATATATATATATATATATATGTGTGTGTGTGTGTGTGTGTGTGTGTGTGTGTGTTTCATGCAAATGTATCTAATCCAACCTTTTGTGAAGCGGGCAGGACACCAATGAATAAAGATTCAACCATCAATAGTGTAAAGATGTAACCAACTCGCCATAATCGCAAAGGATGTAGAACAGTCGCCAAGATCTTCACCATGGAACAGCTTTTATTGGTTTTAGGCAAAATAACACCAAACACCCACCCGTTTCAGCATACCAGGTGAAGTAGAGCCTATTCCTTCCATGTTACATTTTTTGGACCATTACTATAATGCAGTGGTGTGCTCGGTGGATATATTTTGCTGATTGGAAATGGAGAAGAGGACCCTGCTCTTGCAAACTTGAAATCTTATAGGTTCAGGTTTTGGCCTGCTGACTTTATGTTCTCTCAAAGTACTCAAGAGAAAAACGTTTACTTGATGATGGGCACCAGGGCTGTAACTAGATGAAGGACACACGAAATGCCTGTTAGAAATGCCCTTTTGACCCCCCCTTACCGGAGATTCTAGAAGTGGAAATGACTTCAGCGCAGGTGGGCCTCCGATTCTGCCAAAATCCAAACTGCATTTTTCACATTCAGGAGCTGTAATGTTTTACATTATTCACAATTCTAAGAAAGATCAATTATTAAAGCAAATAAACAAGGCAGCAAATCACAATGAGGTGGTTATTATGGGGGACTTTAACTATCCCGACATAAACTGGGAAACCGAGACCTGTGAATCTCATAAAGGAAACCGCTTTCTGACTATAAGTAAAGATAATTATCTGTCCCAAATGGTACAGGACCCAACCAGAGGGGGCGCTCTACTGGACTTAATATTAACCAACAGACCTGACAGAGTAACTAATGTGCAGGTCAGAGGGCACCTAGGAAATAGTGATCACAATATAATACATTATAACTTGTCGTTCAATAAGGGAACTCTTAGAGGAGCCACAAGAACTATGAACTATAGGAAGGCAAAGTTTGATCAACTAAGAGAAGCCCTTAACACTGTAAATTGGGAAAATGTCCTCAAAAACAAAAGCACAGATACTAAATGGGAGATTTTTCAAAATATCTTAAATTCTCACTGTGAAAAGTACATACCGTATGGGAATAAAAGTGTCAGGAGCAAGAGAAAACCAATGTGGATAAATAAAAATGTAAAGGTGGCAATAAATGGCAAAAAAAAGGCATTTAAGCTACTAAAACAGGAAGGCAGTGAGGAAGCACTAAGAAGCTATCGGGAAAAAAATAAAATATGTAAAAATCAGATAAAAGCAGCAAAAGTGGCGACAGAAAGACTCATTGCCAAAGAGAGTAAAACAAACCCCAAAATGTTCTTTAACTATATAAATAGTAAAAAGGTTAAAAATGAAAGCGTCGGCCCCTTAAAAAGTAATGAGGGTGACGTTATAGACGGGGATCAGGAAAAAGCGAATCTATTAAATATATTCTTCTCTGCTGTATTCACAGAGGAAAATGAAATGCCAGGTAATATACAGCAGGATGAGATAAATGCCCCAGTACATGTCGCCTGTCTAACCCAGGAAGAAGTGCAGTGCCGCCTAAAAAAAATCAAAATAGACAAATCACCAGGTCCAGATGGCATTCACCCCCGCGTTCTAAGGGAGTTAAGTAATGTAATAGACAGACCCCTATTTCTAATATTCAAGGACTCTATAGTGACCGGGTCTGTTCCCCAGGACTGGCGCATTGCAAATGTTGTGCCAATATTCAAAAAGGGGACAAAAAGTGACCCGGGGAATTATAGGCCTGTTAGTTTAACTTCTGTTGTATGTAAACTGTTTGAGGGTTTCCTAAGAGATGCTATTTTGGAGTATCTCAATGAAAATAAATGTATGACTCCATATCAGCATGGGTTTACAAGGGATCGGTCCTGTCAAACTAACCTGATCAGCTTTTATGAGGAGGTGAGCTCAAGACTGGATCGGGGAGAATCGCTGGATGTCGTATATCTTGATTTTTCCAAAGCATTTGATACGGTGCCACATTAAAGGCTGGTACATAAAATGAGAATGCTTGGGCTGGGGGAGAATGTGTGTATGTGGGTAAGTAACTGGCTCAGTGATAGGAAACAGAGGGTGGTTATTAATGGTACATACTCTGAGTGGGTGACTGTTACTAGTGGGGTACCACAGGGGTCAGTTTTGGGTCCTATTCTTTTTAATATATTTATTAATGACCTTGTAGAGGGATTGTATAGTAAAGTATCAATCTTTGCAGACGATACTAAGCTCTGTAGCGTGGTTAACACAATAGAGGACAGTGCACGATTACAAATGGATCTGCATAGGTTGGAGGCTTGGGCTGGGATGTGGCAGATGAGGTTCAACACGGATAAATGTAAGGTTATGCACATGGGGAAGAAAAATCCTGGCTGGGAATATGTATTAAATGGGAAAACACTGGGGACGACTGACATGGAAAAGGACTTAGGAGTCTTGGTTAACAGTAAATTTACCTGTAGCGACCAGTGTCGGGCAGCTGCTGCTAAGGCAAATAAAATCATGGGGTGCATCAAAAGGGGCATGGATGCCCATGACAAGGAAATAATTCTACCATTGTACAAGTCACTAGTCAGACCACACATGGAATACTGTGTACAGTACTGGGCACCAGTGTACAAGAAAGATATAGTGGAGCTGGAGAGGGTTCAAAGACGGGCAACCAGAGTAATAAGGGGAATGGAAGGACTGCAGTACCCAGAAAGATTATCAGAATTAGGGTTATTTAGTTTGGAGAAAAGACGGCTTAGGGGGGACTTAATAACTATGTATAAATATATAAGGGGGCAGTACAGAGATCACTCCCAGGACCTATTTATACCCAGGACTGTATCTATAACAAGGGGACATCCTCTACGGCTGGAGGAAAGAAGGTTTCTACACCAGCACAGACGGGGGTTCTTTACAGTAAGAGCGGTGAGACTATGGAACTCTCTGCCAGAGGAAGTGGTAATGGTAAACTCAATAAAAGAGTTTAAAAGGAGCCTGGACGTGTTTCTTGAAAGCAATAATATCACAAGTTATGGATAGTAGATTAATAGGGACAGAACGTTGATCCAGGGATTTATTCTGATTGCCATATTTGGAGTCGGGAAGGAATTTTCCCCCTGGTATGGGGCAATTGGCATCTGCTTCATAAGGGTTTTTTGCCTTCCTCTGGATCAACACGGTAGGGACACAATATGTATATAGGTTGAACTTGATGGACTTTGGTCTTTTTTCAACCTTATGAACTATGTTACTATGTTACTATGTAAACATGCATACAACACAATGAAGACAGGTGAATTTTGAGTTCTGTGATTTTGAGAACTCTATTTTGTTCTGACATATTTTTGCTTGTATTTAAATGTTCTGTATTTATTGCTATTTTTGCAACAGAAAGTAAATTACACATAGTGAACTGAATTTACTGTAACGAGCACTTTTATTGTTGATACTGTAATTTTAAAGTATTTTGTACTCTGAAGTATTTTGCTGTAAACATCTATTTTCTTTCCCTGTTAAGCCGCAACTCATGTCCTGTAATCTAAAAGTGATGATCCCTTGTGCTATTGCACAATATGTGCCTATTTAGCTGCCGCAATGTTCTTCTGTGTTAAAATGTTTACAATTTTATTTTTTTATGGTTAATCTTGTAACACTTTTTTACAACAATTTATTTTTTCGGAGGTTCTAAAACAGCATCTTTGATACCGAAGTTGGGTGTCCAAGTAACTGGGAATCATATGTTGAGCGCCTTACTAGCGCTGTGCTTCTTTAGGATGGTGGCTCCTCCATAAAAATCAACAACCGTCAGACTTCTGAACCGTACATATTTCATCCATCAATCTGCAGGCAACAGTAAAAAACTAAATTTGGTCAATAAAGTACTCGTTCTATATTAAGAAGGTGAGATGGTCTGGTGTCAAAAATAATAATCGATTATTGATTTATATAGAGTCATCATATTCCAAAGCACTGTATATTGAGTAAACAAACGAGCTTACAATCTAGAAGAATTTGGGAGGGTATATCACACAACAAATGAAAATAACAATGATTGAGATGGACCGGCCACATAAGTGCATCTCATTGTAAGTGAGTGTAGGAAAAGTGAGACAGAGGAGGATGGAATGAAAGAAGCCAACCTCTTGTGGCTCAGGTTTCTGAAGAAGTGGGATTTTTTGGACTGGACTCAAGGAATGGAGATAAATGGAGAGTCAGATGAGCAAGGGTTGGTCATTCAAAAGGATGAGGGAAGTCCTGTAGAAATGTACAAACGAATGAGAGGTACAAATCAGGGTAGAGCACATGCGGATATCATCAGAAGAGCAGAAGGACTGCATAGATGTGCATTTGGAGATAAACAAGGAGATTAGGTAGGGGAACTGCATTATAAATGAGAGTCTGGATTTAAAATTAAATCACGGCGCCTACAGGGAGGAAGTGAAGTGATAGACAAGACATTAAAAATAAAACCCTAGCAAACAAAACATTATACAATAAGAAACTTCAATATACCAGATCACAAAAAGAAATACTAATTTTATTTGTGTCTAATTGTATTATAGATTTGTGCATGTTAAAGTTACATTATATTATATAATTCTTATTATATGCAGTAGTTAGACGAAAAGCAAAAAATCACCAAATATTGGCCACTATCATCAATGTCTTCTAATATTAATTGGTGAGTAAGAGTTACACCTGTTCATTGTCACAGAGACCTGCAGTATGGCTGTATTGAACTGACATCACACAATTCCTGATTTAGATGCATGATGCCTATGGCTCAGTGACTAACGATCTGTATTACACATCAGATATTTGATGAGCAATTATGTGACACTTTATGCCCACACTCGCTGGCTGCTTGTGTTTGTGTCTGTAATGCACTCTGTATAATGTAGCTTGATGTACATGTAGTTTTCCCCTTCATCCAATGTGGGCTGGGAATCAGTAGGATATACTGGAGGGTGTACTTTGGAACTGGGTAACATCTGACGCAACACATTAGGGATTGTACACAGTTTATTTAAGTTGAATCTTTTTTTCTGTGTAACTACAAGTATCAACCCAGAAGTAGTGCTGAGGGGGGAAATCAACATTGCTGTGTAGAAAGTATGGTTTATCAGAAAGCGACATGAACATCATTGTAAAATATAATACGTTCTGAAATCAGGATATTTCAGTGATAGGCAGGCAGCCTCTGGAGCTCCAGATGCCAAGGAACTCCATCCTTCTTCCCCAAAAAGACAATAGGATTATATAATCCTGTAACAGAAGCAAGGGAAGAAGAAGCATGCTTGGCTTGTGGTTTAGGGAATTAGGGAATAATTGTCAGATTTATAAAGACCAAATATAATAGAAAGGAAAAAGCCATATAATGCTTACAAAACCTACATGTCATGAAACTTTTACCCATAGAAGCTTCCAGTTTACTAGGGGGCTCCAATTAATCTATTTTAATGTAAGTACCCATATTTTGCTTACTTTATCAGCACAATAGCCAATCGGTTCAATATTCCTCAAGAACTCCCTGTAATTTGTGACTGATAGAAGCTAAACCCTACCAGGATGGTCCTGTGACTCATAACTGACCACGTGCAGACGTGCAAACGTATAGGTCCAATGTATAAAGTCCTCTAAAAAACATTCTCTAGGTTCATAGACTGGGTGAGAGGTAGCCTAGGGAAGTACTTATATGCCAAACACATATAAAGCATACATTATGATTTCCTATTTACAAAATATCAATAATAATCACATTTTACGTTTACACTTCACAATTAGTATATCTCAGTACAATGTACTATCCTAATATTATACTTCTGCATTGTAATTTATTTGAAGTTATATACTGTATAATAGTCACACAAAAATCAAAAGTTCTACCTCAGCTGGAAATAATTGAACAGTTTGACCTTTGACCTTCTCAGCTGCATATGCAAAACAGAACTTCCTAAAAAAGTAAAACCTGCCTAAATTTTAGTGCTTTAGACAATGGTAGTTATCCTGTTCGCTGAGAAGGCCGTCTCCTCAGTCTATGGATCTCCAATACATGCACATCTCAATACCGTAACCCTGCTTTCCTCACTCACTCATGCTTAACTTTGGCCCTCCACATGTTCAATGCATGTTCCAGGGCCCTGCTAAGCCCTGTTTAGTTACTTTTAATGTATTATTTTCTGATGTGAAAATTCCCATTTAAGCAGCCAAAATAACAATGTATCTATTTAGAAAATATATATATTTTTTTACCTGTAATCCCGTTTCTCTTTTTCCTTTTCCTCGTGATTTGTATTGCATGCAAATTATAATTTTTCACAGCCTGCAAGTTATTTGTGCATAGGCTATTCATTCTACGTGAGCTTTATAGTAAAAAGAAATTGTATCGGAATATTGATTTGAAATTCTGAATTAAATTGTGAAGCTCAAACAAATTATTCTTATGCTTGCTTTAGCAAGCTGTATAAATATGTAACAATCAGTCATGAAAACGCATAAAAAGTACTATTCCCGCCCTGTCCCCTAGCCATACCTCTAACTATAGCCCCTAAAGCAAAAGCCTTCTTTGGCCATTTGAAAATGGTGTGAGATTTGTATTACATAATAATGTATAAGAGAATTCAATACCAAGCAACAGGGCATCCAAACTCCAATTTTGCTGATATTTTGTCCACATCCTTCTATTATTTCTTAGCTGCAGTCTTCAAAGAAATACAAACCAAAAGTGAAGTCCATTCTAAATAAACTGAGAAAGGCCTCCCTAGCTAAGCAAGTTATTTCTTTCAGCCATTGAAAACATGTCGTTGAATACAAGACACACTATTGCACTATTGCGTTATGTTCTTTATAACTATAGGCCTTGGTATATAGTTTCTAGGCTACGTCTTTGTACTGATTTTGCTGTTTGCAAGCAGCACAGGATGCTTTTGTTAGCTCAGCTTGGGCCCTGCTAGTCTTCAGCAAGGAACACAGCTTATGCCCTGCACTGCATTGTTCTTCGCTGTAGCTTGTAAGATTCAGTTAAGAAGAAAAGAGTCTCTTCCAGGTTCCAGCATTGGTATCAGACTTATTTGCCTTCACATCCTCTTAGGCGTAAGCAAAAATGCCAGTAAACCTATTTACGCATTTAGGTAGTGTACCACCCGTGTGTATTTTAATTGGTGAGGGTGTTGTCACCACTTTGACAGTTCCATCTAAAGGCAGACTGAACTCTCTACCACTGGAGGAGGAGATCATTGGCCCAAAATTAAGGTAGCCCGGGGTTTGTTCCTACAGACCTCTGATTCAGTGCTCCCACGCAATATGCACTAGCTCCCACCGCAGGACCAGCAGGGTAGGAAGAAAAAAAGAGAAAGGGAGAGAGGGAAGAGATATATGGAGAAATGTGAAAATAGGGAGAAAGGAGGGAGAGAAAGGATAGAGAGAGAGAAAGGGAGAGAGAAAGGAGAGAGAGAGAAATAGAGAAAGGAGAGCGAGAGAGAGAAATAGAGAAAGGAGAGAGAGAGAGGTAAGAGCGTGTGTTTGTGTTTTGAAAGTGTTTGTGTGAAGGAAAGTTTTATGTTAAGGCAAGTGTGTCTGTGTAAGGGGAAGTAAGCATGTGAAAGGGCAAGTGTTTGCTAGGATGTAGATGAGTATGGGCAAGTGTGAATATGCATTTGTCTGTTTATGGACAGGCACGTGTAAGGGCAAGTACATCTTGACAGTCTACTTATTGCTACTTCTGTTTTGGGCCTAAAGGGAATAGAATGATTAATTTGAACACATTTAACCAAGGGAAGCTAGTTAGAATTGTTTTACATTTAAAAAAAAATCCTAGTGACCTTCACTGAGCCTGAAATAAAAATGTCCACTATCATGTTCAAGTGCCGACACCACCTAGAAGATTCCATGCTGCACATTTTCTAATGTCAGGGGTCATGTGACTCGGCACCGTAGGTTGTTCAAATAAGTTTTCTGCATGGTGCAAAAAAACCGATGAGCCCTGGGTTTTAAAAGTCACTGGGACTTCTTCTTTAAATACTGTATCATGATACCTAATCTTTACTCCTACAATGACAAACCATATCTACAATGCTACAATTTCCATAAAGATCTCTGCCCCAGACCGATTGAGGTTTTAGCCACCATTAGTTCTACAAGTCTTTTTTGACGCAGACAGCACACAATTAGGTAATGAAAACTATGTCCCCGGGGAAATGAATTCGAATTTCACTGGGTTATTTTTTATTAAATGTCTCCTGTTGTTTTCATAATACGGAAGAGTCATAAGACATTAACATACATAATGAGCCTTAGCTGGTCCCAGTGCTCCATCCAAAAGGCACCTGCAATTGTATCTCTGTAACACAATGATGTTTTATTTCTATATATTACATACCTAAATATTATTAAATTATTAATAATTATTATTTTAAGGATCATCGCTTATTGGATGCAGCTGTGGGGACAGCTAAGGCTCATCACATTTATTAATGTCCTTAACTTTTCTGTATTATGAAAACATAACAGATATTTAATAAAAACTAACACTATGAAATAAAAATCCATTTTCCTGCATATATATACTGTGACAAACCCTGTAGCATGAAGGTCATAAAATGTCAGTTAGGGGTCTTAAGCACAATCCTCTAGGGCAATCAGGCTCAGGAACACCTGTTTTGTAACAAAACTGTGCTTTATTTTTAACTGCTCAAACAAAACAAAACAAAATCCTAAAAAGAAACAAACTAGCTCCCAATTGGAGCCCTCTCTAATTATACTATGCTGACCCAGACTATGCCAGGCTCTGGAAAACGTCCCCAGACGGCACACAAAGGTCCAGGCAGGTATTGTCTCACTTGGCATAGGTATAGTCTTCTTCAGGGCCTCTCCTTGCCCTGGGAGCACAGGGAAACGTCCTCTTCCCCCAACAGTCTCTCTGAGTATCAGGCTCAGCACCTGTGCCTGATGCAGGTCCCATAGTAATCCCAGACCGGATCCTGCAGACCTCTAGTCTCCTGGAAAAGCTGGTATGGGTTTTCCACTGAACAGGGGAACGGAGCATCGGCCCACCCTGTTCTCCAATTGCTCCATCCCAGGGACCCATATGCATGACTTGCATAGCACCTGCACCTAAATGCCAAACGAATCATCTCCCTGGGGTTTACAGCGTCACACCCACAGTGCTCTTTACAAATATTGGCACCCTTTGTAAATATGAGGAAAGAAGGCTGTGAAAAATTCCCTTTATTGTTTAACCATTTGAGCTTTTCTTCAAGCAATGCACAAAAATACTCTGCCCTCATGGTTATGAAACAATTGCAAACATAACACCGGTTTATTGAAAAAAAATTTTTTAAATATATGTGTGCCCATGGCACCCCTATAAATTCATATGAGAAAAATATATTCCCATTGATATCACTTGGGTGACAAGGAATAGGAAATTGTTCCAACTATGACTTCCTGTTTCACAAGGGTATAAATATTATGGATACACATAGGCCAAATTCCCTTAGTCATTCATCACAATGGGTAAGACCAAGAAATGTAGCTGTGGTGTGCGGCAAACTGTTGTTGAGCTTCACAAAAGTAGCTATAAGAAAATAGCAAAAACCCTGGAAAAAGCCCATTTTCGTTTCCAGGGCAATAATTAAGAAATTCCAGTAAACTGGAAATGTAATGAATTAACCTGGAAGAGGACATGTGTCTATATTGCCTAAATGCACTGTGTTGCCATAAAGCAACACATCGAGTGGCCAAAAAATCTCCAAGGATCACTGCTGGAGAATTGTAGTATTTGGTTGCATCTTGGGGTCATTGTAAAAAAAATACAATCTGACGTCACCTCCATCACCACAAGTTGTTTGGAAGTCTTCAGTTTGTCAGACACTACTGGAGCTTTAAATTGGTCTATGGTCAAATGAAACCAAATTAGAGCCTGGTTTGGCACACACAGGCAGGAGCCATATAGAAAAGTACCTCATGCATATGGTGCTCGCTCCTTAATGCTTTGGGGCTGTTCCTGGACATTTTGTTATGATACATGGCATCATGGACTATCAACTATCAACAGATGTTAAATGAAGCCTGACAACCTCTGCCAGAAAGCTTAAAATGGGCCATGGTTGGATCTTCCAACAGGACAATGATCTAAAACATACATCAAAATCAACACAAAAATTACCACAAAATTAAGGTCCTACCATGGCTATCTCCGTCCCCTGACTTGAACCCCATAGAAAACCTGGGGGGTTAACTGAAGAAGAGCGTGCACCAGGGTCAACTTCAAAATTTGAAGGATCTGGAGAGATTGTGTATTGCGGAATGGTCTCGGATCCCTTGCCAAACCTCATCAGGCATTTTAGAAGACAACTAAGAGCCGTTATCTTGGCAAAGGGAGGTAGCACACAGTATAAACTAAAAGGTTGACTATAATTGTGGCACATTTATATTTAACAATATATTTTTTGGGGGATAAACCTGCATTGTGTTTGCAATTGTTTGGTATCCATGAGAGCAGAGTAATTTTGTTACAATTTTTCACAGCCTTCTTTACTCATATTTACCAAGGGTGCTAATATGTGTAAAGGGCACTATGGCCACGCAGGCTGCATTTACAATCATTTTTGAAAAAAATGGGTAGTTTTGAAGCGCTCAGTGAATTCAAGCCTGGTACTGTGATAAGATGCCACCTTTGCAATAAGTCAGTTTGTGAAATGTCATCCTTGCTAGATATTCCATGTTCAACTGTAAGTGGTATTATTGAAAAGTAAAAGCACTTAGGAACCGCAGCAACTCAGACACGAAATGCAAGAGTAAAGTCACAGAGCGGGGTCACCGAGTGCCGAGGTGCATGGTGTGTAAAAGTTGCCAACGCTCTGCTGATTCCATAGCCAAAGAGTTCCAAACTTTTACTGACATTAATATCAGCACAAAAACTGTGCGGTGGGAGCAGCATGGAATAGGTTTCCATGGCTGAGCGGCTGCATGCAGGCATTGGTGGTGTAAAGCGCATCGCCACTGGACTCTGGAGCCTCTGAAATGTTCTGTGGAGTGATGAATCACACTTCTCTGTTTGGCAGTCTGATGGGGGGTCTGGTTTTGGCGGATACAAGGAGAACGTGACTGCATTATCCCAACTTTAAAGTTTGGTGGAGGAGGGATAGTGACATGGGGCTGTTTGTCAGAGGTTGGGCCAGACCCCTTCATTCTACTGAAGGGAGACCTTAATGTTTCAGCATACCAAGACTTTTTGGACAATTCTATGCTTCCATCTTTGTGGGGGCAGTTTGGGGAAGGCTCTTTTCTATTTCTGCATGACTGTGTCCAGTGCACAAATCAAGGTCCATAAAGACATGGCTGGATAAGTTTGGTTTGGAAGAAATCCACACTTGATTTTGCACTGCAAGACCACCACCAATAGCAGCACGGCACTAAAGGATACACACACGCAGCAGTAAGCTATGGGACTCAATTTCTCCAAACATTTGATCATTGTGATTAACTGATCCCTCAGAGTAAGGAATGTGATATTGCAGCAGCAGTAGTAGCCACTGGGAGTAGGTTGTCACTGGCACATATCCAGCCCCACCGTACAGGACACTGAATTTCCCCCAAAACTAGAAAACATGTTATCCCTCAGAGTAAGGAGGGACATTGAGCTGCAGCAACAGAGGCATAGCAGGGCACAGGGTAGGTACTGGCAGACAGGCTGAATCCCAACCTTCTATTAGAAGAAAGAACAATAAATAATCCACCAGAGTAAGGGAGGGCATTGGGGCACTGTGCAGGACAGGCCAAGCACTGGCAGACAGTCACATCCACCCACAAGACCAATCCACCATCCATATGACAAAAAAAGAAGTGAGCCCCAGAGTAAGGAAGGCCATTGAGGCACAGGGCAGGGCAACGGTCGGGACAGGCACTGGTAGATATACAAATCTACCCACAAGACTGAACCCCATTTTAGAAAAAATAATTGAGGTGCGGGGCAGGGCGCAGCGCAGGCCAGTCAAGGCACCATCAGACAGCCACAATATTGATTCTCTCTAATTGTACCGCTCTATGGAAAATGATGCAGCTATATAAAACAATAAATAATTTTAATAGTAAGGGATGCGAGAAAGGAACAGCAGCAGCAGTAAGGCACCGAGCCATGGCTGGCACTGGCAGATGGCACATACAGCCTATTGGAGCAGGACAGAATGTCCCCAATATTATAGAAATTTTAAAAAAGGTCCCCCCAGAGTAAAGAATGTGAGAGTAGCATCAGTAGTAGTAGTAGAGCACTGGGTCTACGCAGGCAGACACTGGTAGATGATAGACACACAGCCCCTAGGAGCAGCACTTAATTTCCCTTTATTATATATATATATATATATATATATATATATATATATATATATATATATATATATATATATATATATATATTATAATGCCTGGTTTTGTCACCAATTATTTATATATGAATTTGTTTTCAGCAGTTTTGTTAGGGATCACTCTGGATTTCAAAGATCTCCAGCTACGGTAGTGATAAGAACATATACTGTAGCCTGGTTATTGCATTTATAAGGGTTGGCAGGGACAGACTGGCCTACCAAGATACCAAGAAATTTCATGGTGGACCACCTGCCCTGGGACTGGTCTTCAGAGGGACAATTGATCTTAAAAAATAACGAAAAATAAAGAGGCAGGAATGCTGCAGACTCACATAACGCAATGCTACTTGACACTGCTGTGAAAGTGTGGCTGCAGCTGAAAGGAACAGATGAAAGAAGCCTCTGGGAAGGTAAGGGGTGATGTTAGTGAGTGAGAATGTATGTATGTATGTATGTATGTATACTAGAGTGAATGTGTATGTTGGCATGAACGTGTATGTATAGGTGTGTATGTTAGCATAAGAGGGTTTGTGTTAGCATAAGTATGTATGTATAAGTGTGAAAGCATAAGTGTGTGTTAGAGGACGTGAGTGTATGCGTGTGTGAGCATGAATGTGTGAGTATAATTGTGAAAGCATAAGTGTGTGCATGTGTATGTGTGTGTTAGCAGGAGTGTATACTGTATGTGTACTGTAGGGGACAGCTCACGCATGGGGCAGCAATGACAATTTCACACAGGTTTCCAACGTAAAAGCGCGTTTATTTAGATGTTGTAGTCACAGAGCACCTTGTAAACAAAACAAACTATAAGCCTGTCCGGCTCTAACTAAACAGCAGGATACCTCTCTAGCAGCCTAAGGTCTGTCACAAAGCAAAGTAACCAGTTTTGTATGGGGTAAAGCTTCATACCTGGTGGGCTGCAGCGCTGGCTGTAGCTGCTCCTTCATTCAGGTTCTCCCTCACCTTGCAAACCTAACAGCCCTCTCTTTTAAGGCTTCCTCCCCAGTAACGAGCTTAGGAAGCCTCACCTGAGAGCACCTGGGTTTGCTACCATGCCTGGCTGAGGTAACCAGGTGAGATATATATCCCATCAACCACTCTCCCATACACTTTACCACATATCCCCCCCGTCGACTCCAGACCAGAGGTCTGGACAGCGTCAGCACCCATACAGTACACCCTGGACAACGCATCCGCATTCCCATGTAACTTCCCTGGTCTATGCTCCACTGTAAATCTAAAGTTTTGCAAGGAGAGAAACCATCTTGTCACTCTTGCATTCCTCTCCTTATTCTGTTTCATCCATGCCAGAGGAGCATGGTCAGTTACCAACACGAATTCCCTGCCCAGGAGATAATATCTCAGAGACTCCAACGCCCACTTGATGGCGAGACACTCCCTTTCCACTATGGCATAATTTTCCTCGGCTGGGGTCAGTTTCCTACTCAAGAACAGCACTGGGTGTTCTTCCCCATTAACCACTTGTGACAAAACTGCCCCCAAACCTCTAGCAGACGCGTCTGTCTGAACCAGAAACGGTTTCCTAAAATCAGGGGAAACGAGCACTGGCTGGTCACACAGGGCAGACTTCAGACTCTGAAAAGCCCTTTCTGCCTCGGGGTTCCACTTTACCATCACTGACTTACCACCCTTTGTTAAGTCTGTCAATGGTGTGGCCATGGAGGCAAAATTGGGCACGAACCGACGGTAGTACCCGGTTATGCCAAGGAAAGCCCTCACTTGTGTCTTTGTTACTGGCCTAGGCCAGTTCTGTATCGCCTCAATCTTATTGATCTGGGGTTTAACCAGCCCCCTACCAATGATATAACCCAGGTATCTTGCTTCCTCCAGACCCACTGCACATTTTTCAGGGTTTATGGTTAGGCCTGCATCACTAATGGAGTCTAACACGCCCTGTACCTTACCGAGGTGACTTTTCCAGTCAGACGAAAAAATTACCACATCGTCCAGGTAAGCAGCGGCATAATCACGATGTGGTCTCAAAATCAGATCCATCAGCCTCTGGAAGGTAGCAGGGGCCCCATGTAACCCAAATGGCATCACAACGTACTGGAACAGGCCCTCTGGAGTGGAAAAGGCAGTCTTCTCTTTAGCCTCCTCAGTCAACGGTATCTGCCAATAGCCCTTTGTAAGGTCAAGTGTTGTAATGTACCTTGCCTTCCCAAGCCTCTCAACCAGTTCATCCACTCGGGGCATGGGGTACGCATCAAACTTTGAGACCTCATTTAATCTCCTGAAGTCATTACAGAACCTCCACGTCCCGTCGGGCTTTGGGATTAGCACTATGGGGCTTGACCATTCACTAGTAGATTCCTCAATAACACCTAATTCACGCATGCGCCTGACCTCCGTGGATACCGCCTCTCTACGGGCTTCTGGTATCCTGTATGGCTTCAGGTTCACTTTACTGTGAGGCTCAGTTTTAATATGGTGTTTTATGAGGTGGGTACGGCCCGGTAGGTCCGAAAACTTGCGTCTGTTTTCCTGCAGGAACTCCCTCACCTCCTGCTTCTGGGGCACTGACAGTGCCTCTCCTATTGTTACTGGGGGAACTGGTTGCCCCACTTCTTTGACCCCTGCCTGGGTCGCCCCCAAAGACTCCCGCTCTTTCCACGGCTTGATCAGGTTTACGTGGTAAACCTGGAAGGGTTTTCTCCTGCCCGGTTGATGGACCTTGTAGTTCACCTCACTCATCTTCTCTACAACCTCATAGGGACCCTGCCACTTGGCTAAAAACTTACTTTCGACGGTGGGCACTAAAACCAGGACCCTGTCCCCAGGATTAAAGGCCCTCAACCTGGCAGATCTGTTATAAATTCTGCTCTGGGCCTCCTGCGCTCTTTGCAGATGCGTTTTAACTATAGGCATCACCGTCGCTATTCGCTCCTGCATCTGAGCCACATGTTCAATAACACTCTTATATGGAGTGGCCTCGGTCTCCCAAGTTTCTTTGGCAATATCTAACAAACCCCGTGGATGTCGGCCATAGACTAACTCAAAGGGGGAAAACCCTGTAGACGCTTGGGGCACCTCCCTGATAGAGAACATGAGGTAGGGTAATAGACAGTCCCAATCCCGACCATCCCTTTCTACCACCTTTTTTAGCATATGCTTTAGGGTTTTGTTAAACCTCTCCACTAACCCGTCTGTTTGAGGGTGGTACACTGAGGTACGGAGGTGAGCGATTTTAAACAACTTACACAGGTCTTTCATGACCCGTGACATAAAGGGCGTACCCTGGTCAGTAAGAATTTCTTTAGGGATCCCCGTGCGAGAGAACATGTAAAACAACTCCCTAGCAATATTCTTGGAGGCCATGTTTCTTAAGGGTACCGCCTCTGGGTACCGGGTAGCATAATCCAAGACAACCAAAATGTATTGGTGTCCCCTAGCAGATTTGACAATGGGCCCTACCAAATCCATGGCAACTCTCTCAAATGGTACTTCAATGATGGGAAGTGGCACCAAGGGGCTACGGAAGTGTGGTGTTGGGGCACTCTTCTGGCACGTGGGGCATGACTCACAATACCTTTTTACTTCTTCATATACCCCAGGCCAATAAAACCTTTGGAGGACCCTCTCTTGTGTTTTATTAGTCCCCAAGTGCCCCCCAAACACATGGTTATGGGCTATGTCCAGCACCAGGTGTCGGTATGGTTTTGGCACCAGAAGCTGTTCCACAATTTCCTTGTTAACTTTGGTGACCCGGTACACTAGATCCCCATTCATGGCAAAATGCGGAAATTTCTGGTCAGCTTCGGGTTCCTGTGGTACCCCATTTACTACCGTGACATTTGACCGTGCAGTTCCCAGAGTGGGGTCTCTCACTTGCTCGGTCCCGAAGTTACCCCGAGACATTTCTAAATCTAAGACCTGTTGGCCGGGTAGGGAAGTTTCTTCTTCTTCCTCCCCAGCTAACACCTGCAAGGGGAAAGAATCTTCACTATACATTTCGGGTGGGCCTAGATCCTTTTCATCATGCCCCTTACTGGTATCATTGTTCCCAATGGCCGTCTCACCTGACCCATTATTTACAGGGAGGGGTACAGACTCTGCCGGAGTTTGTTCCCCAGCTGCAGAAACGTTCCCCCTTCTCCACAACTCCCAGAACAAGGGGAAATCGCGGCCTAAAATAACCGCATGCATAAGTCTTTTTACAACTCCGACTTCGTAGGTCACAGTTCCAGATGGGGTCACCAACTTAATGGGGGCCACAGGGTAAGCTACAATATCCCCGTGGATGCATAGCACTCTTATGTGCTTGTTCGGCACGTAGTCCATAGTCACAAGGCCAGCCCGAACCAAAGTCACCAGGCTACCCGAGTCCAAAAGTGCCTTCACGGAGCAGTCACCTATCTTCACCATACAAAAATGCGGCTCAGTCTCTGATTCTGGAATGGCTGCACAAACCGGTTCTGCAAACAGGGACTGACGCCGACTAGCGTCACACACCATGGGCTCTGAGTTAAAAGGGCAATAGGCGGCTATGTGTCCCCACTCATGGCACCTCCAGCACTGGGGGGTCCCTGGCCTCCTTAGTAGGGAGCCCTTTCTAGGATTGTGGGGTCCCAGGGGTTCAGGATCAGTCTTTTGCCCTTGCCCAAACTCTAGAGCCCTGCTCTCTCTCACATTTTCCCATACACCTCCAGCTGGAACTCTCTTACCCAAAGATGTCGCGGGTCTGACAGTCTTGGAAGGTGTTGGTGCCGCAGGGACCTCACGGAGGAAGTCCTCGGTTGCTATGAACCTTTCCACCATGTTGACAAGCTGCTCAGCAGTTCTGGGGTCTCCATGCCCAACCCACCGTTGTAGCTCCGCCGGGAGGGCGCGGAGGTAGTGGTCCACTACCACCTTTTCCACAATCTGGGCTGGTGTAGTGGATTCTGGTTCCAGCCACTTGCGTACAAGATGAATCAGATCATACATCTGGGACCTGGCAGGCTTGTCCATGGTGTATTTCCAACAGTGGACTCTCTTGGCCCGAACAGCGGGCGTAACACCCAGGCGAGCAAGGATCTCCATTTTTAGTTTTGTAAAGTCCCGGACATCCTGCTCCCCGAGGTCATAGTAGGCCTTTTGCGGTTCACCAGTCAGGAAGGGTGCAATCACTTCTGCCCACTCTGCAACTGGCAGTCTCTCTCTCTCCGCCACTCTCTCAAATACGGTGAGGTATGCCTCAACGTCGTCGTCGGGTGTCATTTTTTGTAAGCCCCGCTGAACGGCCCTCCTCACGTTAACAGTCTCAAGGGGGCTTGCCTCCACTTGTTGGGGCTGAGCCACAACAGTCTCTCTGAGCGCAGCAATCTGCTCCATTAACAGGCGATTCGTTTCCTGTTGTTGGGCCATAGTCTGCTGTTGCGCATGTTGCTGGGCGTGAAAAGCCTCTGCATGAAACTTCCGTTGCTGTTCCAAGGCCTGCTCATGTCTCAGGTTAGCCTGTATCAGCTGCTTTATCACTTCCTCCATTGTGCTGGATGGGCCTTACAGTGCTGCAGCCTTCACTCAGGACATATGCTTCCGGCCCTTTAAATGTCCACAAAATTCAGATGCTGTGTTTTGTCCTGCCGTTGCTCCTAGCACAACTGTGCCCGCATTCTCCACCAATTGTAGGGGACAGCTCACGCATGGGGCAGCAATGACAATTTCACACAGGTTTCCAACGTAAAAGCGCGTTTATTTAGATGTTGTAGTCACAGAGCACCTTGTAAACAAAACAAACTATAAGCCTGTCCGGCTCTAACTAAACAGCAGGATACCTCTCTAGCAGCCTAAGGTCTGTCACAAAGCAAAGTAACCAGTTTTGTATGGGGTAAAGCTTCATACCTGGTGGGCTGCAGCGCTGGCTGTAGCTGCTCCTTCATTCAGGTTCTCCCTCACCTTGCAAACCTAACAGCCCTCTCTTTTAAGGCTTCCTCCCCAGTAACGAGCTTAGGAAGCCTCACCTGAGAGCACCTGGGTTTGCTACCATGCCTGGCTGAGGTAACCAGGTGAGATATATATCCCATCAACCACTCTCCCATACACTTTACCACAGTACATGTATGTAAGTATGCGAGAGTGTGTGTATAAATATGGGTATGATATGGGATGATAATGGTAGAGGATGGAAATGAATGTGAAAAGAAATTATGATGGTCAGGGACATCTCTTCACTTACACATACATACACATCCACACTTTTTACATTCTTAATGCTTCATTTGATACTTAAAATGTTTTTGTTTTTTTGCATTATTCGTAATATATCGGCGCCCTCCCAGTTGGTCCCAACCCATAACATGATGTCATGAGCCATTGTGTTATAAGTTTGTGTTTTCATATGTATCTTTTTTATGACTAATTTGTTCTTCCCACATACTTTAAAAATGCATGGTTTGCACCATTCGGAAAAAAAATAATGTTAGTTCTGGAAACCCACAAATGCACCATATGAAGAATTATGGTGCTATGAAACATGGGGCTGGCATTTAATTATTTGCAGGGCTGGTATTCTATTATTTCCATGGCTGTTTTTTTTTTTATTTCCAGTCAGGCCCCAGGGGTTAGTGCAGGAGGGCCCTTCAAAGATTATATTCCGTATTGAATACAAATCTCCAATTACTCTCCAATATATATTTGATTTGCTTTAAATCAGGCGAATCAGAGGATTTGAATCAGTAAGAAGAGATAAGCCACTTTGATGAGTAGCTGGGCTGAATGGAGGAGCTTCTAAACTAAGTATAGAAACATGGAATTTGACAATGTTTCTATGCTTTTTGTTAAGAGGAGGAGGTGATTTGGAAATTAAGTATATTTGTTATGAGTGTACTATATATATATGTTATTAGAAGGTGGTTAAGATCTGATTAATCTAAGGTTTGTATAGTATTCATTTTTAATTTAGAGGTTCGATATTTGTCAGGATTTGACTTGAGGTTTGATTTGGTTCAAAAGTTGATTTTGGTGGCGGTAAGGATGGACAGATACCCAACTCGAACATTTTTTTTAGTGTTTCTAAAATACCTAAAGAATGACTTCTGATCATGTTTCAGGAAAGAAAAAAAAAATGAATTTTGGAAAAATGTTTACAAATGTCTGTATGCGGTAAACTACCAAGCATAGGCTTCAGATCAAATACATTAATCTAAATCTATACAATAATTACATAATTATCTATCCTTATTTAAAGGAAAAGCCCCAACATTGTATCACTAGTATCAGAGGAAAAATATGTTAGCAAAGGTATGCTGTTCTCTTTTTTTAAACATACCCCTGCATATTAGCCATTTGTATATGTCTATCTTACTTTCTCACAGCAAGCAATAGAATGACTCAGTCTTAATTATCCAGCCTGACACTCTAAATAATGAAAGTCTATGCACTAACAGGACTAGCATTGCCATAAAGAGTCAGCTCTGTGTGGTGTTTGAGCAGGGAAAGTCACCCAATATATCACATGATTAACAACAATGTCTGCTTCCAGGTATGCGGATGAAGGTTTATTGGAGCAAAAATGAAATAATTTCACGTTTTTCAATGCAAACCTATATTAATGCATACAGTAGTATATTTTGTGCTCTAGGGGAAAAATATTTCATCATATATCCCACATTACTTCACAATGTAATGTAACTTTAATATCTTAAAATCTATTGAATCATTTAAAAATGTTGACACAGCATATAAAACATTTGGTTTTTTTCCCTGATAATGAATCTATATTTCCAGGTAACAGATCTGCTTTAAAACTATATAACAATTTTGGTATAAAGCTACCTTTTTGTTTTGTAGTTTGCATTCGTTATATATATGTATTCGTTTCAAAATAAAAACACATTTTGCAAACATGGATTCTTCAAAATAAATAAATAAAACATTCCTAATTCTTTGGTTTACGGCTATTTTCTTGATATAATATTACAGACTGTGTCAGATGGCTCACAGCTTCAATATGATTGAGGAAGAAGAAAAAAAAAAAGAAAAATTGAAATATATTTAAATGGATTCAAGTGAAAGGCAGTAAACTGGTTTGTAACAGAGATAAGCCTGGGAAGCGGTTAATATTAATATTTAGACTGTGGCCAGCAAACTTGCATTTTATTTTATTTTGCATTTGGGAATGATCCATTTTAAATGAATTTATAGACGGCATTGGAAAGATGCTTCCTCAACACAACAAATCTAAGCATGACCACACTACATGTGCTGCATGTATAATCTATATGTACACTATATGGACAAAAGTATTGGGACACCTGGCCATTACACCAACAGGGACTTTTATGACATGGCATTCTAAACACATAGACATTAATATGTCTTTATGGACTTTGCTTTGTGCGCTGGGGCACAATCATACGGAAATAGAAAGGGGCCTTCTCTAAACTGGTGCCACACAGTTGGAAGCAAAGCATTATCCAAAATGTCTTGTTATGTCCCCTTATCAAAAAAAAGACTATTACTCCATAAGAATGACTCATTGGGTTAGAGTGAAATGTATTATTTGTAACAAAGAGGATTTGTATATGCAAAATATATAAACTGGAAGATGGAGTGTCTAATTGATATGTTTTTGAGCCAAAATTAGAAGGTGCTTATATTCCATCTGAAGAAGAGACCTCTGATGTCCTGAAGCTTTAAATGACTGTTATCCACTACAATGGTTCCCAAGTGATTCCTCCTTTATTTTGATTAAAATAGGGTCACCAGATGTCTCTGTTTTCAGGGGAAAGTTTCTGATTGAGGCTTTTGCCCCGCTTGCTGGTTGTCCCCAAAATTATGCTGTGGATTCCCTGTTAAATCTAAAGATAAATTATATTTTGAAAGTAACTTGGTCTTTAACCACCCTCCAGGCTATTAATGCATGGCAATTTGTCTTCTGTGGCCTGCAATTCCCATGAACCTCAGCCATCCACCTAGCGTCCTATGATTCATTGAGTGTGCAGTAGGTTGTCTGGTGCTGTACAACATCTTAGGGCTGCATTCCAAATAACTGCAGAGTGCAACTAATGTATACAGCATGATTATGGGAGGCGCATCTGCTGGGAATATAACAATTATCATATAGCAAGCAGTAGATAAAGCAGAGACAATCTGCAATTCATGTTTTAAGACTGTCTAGTCCTCCCTTGGGTAACTCTGATGCGTTCTGTATACTGTCTGAAGTTGTACGGTAAAACAAAGAAACAAAGAATCATCTGAAAAGACTTGCCAAAGTTTGACCTTGATGCATCTATGCAATTCTTGTAATTTAACTTACTTTGCTATGTTTTAAGAGCCGTTTTAGAGCCAAATACAGCCCCTCCCCAGTAAGCCAGAGTTACAATGTGCATCGTGATGGCTGAATCATGGCTTTGTGGAGTGCACGGTGCACAGATGTTCACAGGCTAGAAAATGTGAAATCCAGTGCGATGTCTATCAAAATCATTTGCCAACAACATTTAAGAAATCTTCTCTGGCAGAATATTTTTACAAGAGTGTGAAATTCATATTAGTGTAATTTAAAATGTAAGCTGTCTCTGTGAACTTTGTGAGTATCGGTGGGAATTATTGGTTTATAACTGAAAGCTCTAATCCTTGTGTCTGATTTTGCCAATAAACCCAATATTGAGATCGGTGGATTTATGATCATAACCGAGAACTTCATAGAACTTCATAGGTCGGGCTACCTATGCCCTACATCTTCAGCAAAGAGGCAGGCTAGCCGCGTATGTGGGCGGCACGGTTAACGCCAGATGACCTAAAGCTGTATAGGAGAGAGAGGGGAATATGAAGGGGCACCATCCCAGTGCAATGGGGAAAGAGGACGGTGACCCAAAGAAGCAACGCTTCACTCAAAGACTAAGTAAAATCTAGAGAGTTAAATATAAGAGTTTACCCACATTGATCTCTCATTGTTTAGAATTAACAAAAAGCAGCCTTAAGTGGACCGACTGGATTTTAATAAATTTCTTTTAACATTCCCGGTCTTCTAGAGGAGATTTATCAGTCCCCAACCCTCCCGTCTCCCCTTCACACAGAAACATTATATGGCACCACTTGCTTCCACCCCATTTTCGCTTGGTGTTTATCCTGGTTGCCAGGCTGTGGCCTTTGTGCCAGACAGATGTCCTATGGTGCTGGTTGCCAGGAAGTAGGCAGCGTCATCTAGTATAGTAAATGAAATGTGTTTCAGCTTGTTTGAATATATATATTAAGTTCTTGTCTTTGTTGGCTATAGTAAACTTGGTACATGTTTGTATTGGAACTAAATCATATAAATAGTTTCTGCAAAAATCTGCAAATCCTCCATATCGGAATACAGAGGTTTCATAAGTATGTCGTGTCACTCTCAGCTACTGCTTGTTCCAGGATTCTAATGCTGATAAAATATGCGTGATTTTGTTGAGACGCAGGCTTCAGAGGCCATAGAGCTGTGTAACAAAATACAGGGTTACATATTTCCAAGGACGTGATTAAACTCAAGTCCAAGAAAAAGAAGACCTTACTCTCTCTGTGGATAGTTTAGTCACCAGGCTATAATCCTCCTATTGAGATCACGGTTAGATCATAATGATTCTCTTGCAGCTTCATTTGTATCCTACAATATGGCAATTACATATTGAGCGAGCTGAGCCAATGTGGGGGAGGTGGGAAAAGCATTCTGCATTGTTACTGTCAGCTAGTAATGAATTTCAGGAGGTATGATGCCACGGGATTTCTCTTTTCATCATGTGGTCTTATTTGTTCTTAAATGTGAAGCATTGGAAAAATAAGTTTTTTTTTCCAGTTGCATGGATTCAGATCTTAGGCATCAGTAAATGAAAAAAAACAATGTCACACAATAGAATTCCCAGATTAATGTAAAGCACATTTATAGATTTTGCTGATAGCTTGGTTTTTTCTATAAAGTAAATTAACTAGCTAGGAGCATCTAGGAAATTAGGCTCTGAGCGAGGTCTCATCTTTGGGCAGAGGCAAGAACCTATACCCCAGCCAGGTCATTTCAAATTCATGGGAAGCAATTAGAGACAATTGTGAATGAAGCAAGAGTAAAGTAGGTGGAAATGAATGGAGAGAAAGAAAGTAAGCAAGGCAATGGATTACTGCAAGCGATAAGTGAAGCGTCCATATCTATTGTCCATAGAGTATTAACTGAAATGTCCACCAATAGCCTTTTGCTGCTTTTAACTCTGCCTTGATTCTGGTTGCACTCTCGGCTTTGATTTTATTGTCTGCTTTAGGTCAGCTATGCATATATTCTGTTTCTCAATGTATCCTCAGCATGCTTTCAGACAAGCAGACCTTTTATTATTAGTTACTAACTTAGCTACTAGTCTGATCAAGTAAGCAATTGCTAGGACTGTTGAACAGGTTCAAAACTGCCTTTCCAATATGACAATATCTACAGTAGGTACGGCCAATGTATTCAATTCAATCACTGGTAATTTGTTCTGCTTTTTCATTGCTGTCAACCAGAAAATTGAGATGGTAAGATGGCGCCTTGTGTCCCTGTTTTAGGGGTCCATTATTAGGGAAGAGTGCTAGTAAATAATAACACTTGTCAGGAATGTAGATGTATTATGGCAATGTATATCAGATGTATGCATGCAGGGCTGAGGATGGAGTGGGTTAATTACAAACCACACCTAAAGTATTTTTGGAATCGTAATTTGGCTTTGGAAGAAAACACTACTTGCATTTTCATCCATGAGGCTATCCCATGAGACTGACTGAAAGAATATTTCATCTACAACAAGATAAAGAATAGAATTCACTACCTGGAGAGTTTGCGTCTGAAGATACCGTGGACGCGGGAAAAACTGTGATTCTGTAGGATATTTGATTCCAATCTTGGTGTCAAGAAGGATTTCTTTTGAACCGAGTTTCTTTTATTTTTTTATACGTGCTGTAAGGTGAAAATATGTTTTTTAAAAAGTTTTAAAAGATTGAGCTTGATAGACGTGTCTTCTTCAAATTCAATAACTAAGTTGCTGTGTTACTCGAGTATATGTTCTCCACATTGCATCAATATCCATTATGGCTTAACATACATTTTCATTGAATTGACATGAGACTTCTCTCGGTACCTTGTCATTAGAACAGTGTGCTATTATGTTTGATATTTTACACCGTAGCTCTGCATCATCAAACACTCTTGTCTAATATGCAATGCCCGTCTAGGTGAATCACAGCTTCAAGAGCAGACATGATGGAATAAGGTTTGTCTGGGACGATAATTACATACAGGATTACCAAGCGGCTTCTACAAAATTACTGGCTGAAATAGAAAAAATAAAGTTAAACGACATATATCATATTTTTCTTTTTTTTTTACAGAAACCTTCCATTGGAGTAGTAATGCAACCAGAATCAGCAACACATATGTATAAAATAGGGAAAAAAGCATGAATGTGCCAGATAAAAAATAATAATAAAAAATGTGTAACAATTAGAAAATGTTGTACCGTATAACAAGGGCTATGGTGACACTTGGGCTCTTGGGGTCTAAAGCTTGTAAGAAGAGTTAAATAAAATAAAAAAGGTGCTCTTGAATTGAGTGTTTAGGGCACCTGAGGCATCACTAAGTGTAACAAATGAATGGCAAGTTAATCAAATCAGTTACCATAATGCTACAATGCAGAGCTGCCTGGGTACTGCATTCACATACACATTAACATAATGATAAAGGCTATCATTCTGGAACCTTGCGCACAATTATTTTGCTGTGAAAAAGGCAGCAACTTTAATTTGTAATGGTCAGTCTTGAGGAGGGACAGTATAACCTGACACGAATCACTGTTATCTCACTTTGTTTAAAATATTAAGGGGTCTTGTGAAATCCAAGCTGTGACTTGTGTAATACCAGGCAATGATATCTAAGCAAAGTTAAGTTGCTTCTACCATAAAATTGTGATACATAGAAGCTGCAATTGTCCTGCAACTGAGGACAACAGTGTGCTTGCCCTAGATGAATCCTACAAACAGAAGTTTTAGAGTGCCCTCTAGTGGAAGACAGCTTTTTTGCAATCTGTGTCATGAAAAGTGATCCCTTTCTTGTTTGGGTTGAAATTGAGACGGCTGTAGTCTGGTCCATGATTCACAAGGTATTGATTTTGAATAACAAAGGCAAATGATTTTCAAATGAGACAAGGCCTTATGGCGGACACCAACCTGTAACACTGTGATTGTTGTTTTTTTACTTTCTAGATGTGTCATTTCTGAAAGATGTTCTCCTAAAATAGGCACAGATTGAACAATATTATCAAAAGGCATCAAGGGTAGAAATGTGTAACTAACAAAAACCACTAAGGAAAATAATCAATGAATTGCTGGACCAAATGGAACAGAAATATGGACCTCCGGCACCACAGCTGCTGCGGACTACAGTTAGCATCATCTTTAAACAGTATTTGTTTTTGCTGCACAATTTGGCAGAGTTTCGCAATACAGATTATACTTAGAAACAGCTGGAAAAAAAAAAAATCACAACTTCTGGACAACATCAACCAAAGTTAAGAGAAGCAGTTCTGGGAACTTCCGGGGCTGACCCTTGAAGAGCTCTCCCGATCCTCACAGGAAGCAGGAAGGAGGCGTGTCTGAGTTAAGGTGGTATCTTTAACCACAGAAATAGGCTGAACTGGCTTAAAGAATCCCTTAAGGGGCAAGGGGTTGGCAGAATCAGGATTAAACACACTACCTTGGAGGTCCAGTAATCACCCCTGATTTCTGGAGTCCTCAGGTTAAATCGGAAAAGTTCTCAGAAATGCTTTTGTCCCAAATGCTAGCGTGAATCCCTAGGGCCTCAGAAAACTTCATATGTCCGGTGCTCATATTAGGCACAATGTATGTGAAAAGTGTCCAACCCATACAGACAGAGTCTGTTGCAGATGAGCTAAGGGTCAACAATACCTGGTGCAGGATAAACAACCTAGGTAGTTGCCCCTTATCGACGATACCACATACATTCCTGCACTTCTGCTTTGCCCATAGAATGTACACATCAGATCTCTGAAATTCCTTAACTTACATAAATTTTAAAGTTGCATCTTTCCTATTCTCAATACATATAATATAAACAGCGAATATCACACCAAAACCTATTGGCATGCCAACGAGTTTGGTGGAAGTTAAATATTACAGAGAAAGCAGGTGTAATTTAGGGTGGTTTATAGTTATATCAGCAGCAGCAGGGCAACTAAATTGCAATAAATGTATTTTATGTAAATTAACATATTGCTCTAAAATGCCATAGTGGATTGCTAAAACAAAACCATTTGGCAAATAATATACTTAAATGCATGCTATCCTGTTATAACCAAAACACATACCACTAAAGGTACAGCATAGAAAGATGGCAAAAAGAGCACAGAAAGGATCCAGTAACTGTGTAAGTTGACCTAACTTTGTTATTGTACACATAGTGGATGATTGCAAACAGTTGAATGTTAAATTAGCATAATTAACTTTATGTATAGAGTATATATGTATGTATATATCATATACAAATCAATGTTAGCTACATTCTGGGGTATGCTGTATATTGTTTATGTAATGAATTAATGAATCAATAGATTTATAAATAAAGTAATAAAGCTGTACCTTGCAGAATTGCAAAGGTTTCTACCACGAATGCCCTTGTGCACCTCTTTGTTCTTTTGGTATGTGATCTTCATACCTGGGAACTCTCTGGGTTTGACCCGATTGCCGGGTCAGCGCTGCTCCTCTGGTTCTCCTGGTCAAGACCCAAATCATCTGGGTCGCAGGAGCGGGGCCTTGGCACGCGGGACCGCCCACCAACGTCAGCAGGATGTCAGTGTGCAGTCCTGGTCACGTCCCGCAAGGGAAGGCTCCAGGTAGCCAGAGCCCAGAAGTTCCCAGGTATGGCGACGTTGTATGACCCTGTGCACTACACTGGCATTGTCCAAGAAATGAGCAGCGCTTTCTCACCTATTACTGCTAAAGTGAACTCTACTACTAGTAGGAAGCCACCAGGCAACTTTTATGTTCAACACTTTGGTGTGCTTCCACCACAGGAGCACCTAATTGCAAATGCCCCCACCTCAGTATGCTCCAGGCCTATGTCAGGGCCTCCTCAGTGTTTACGGGGCCCCTTAGTCCTTAAGAAGTAGCAAGTAGGATCCATCTTTCCCTCGTGGGTTTTATATCTCCACTGGACGTAGCCATGCAGACACCACAAGTGTGAGGGGGAGAACGGTGAGCAGCAGCACTGCATGGTCCTACTCAGTGTGGGTCCCAGTGCCCTCAAGGCCATACTAGGGAACTTGCACTTTAAGGCCAGCAGTCACGCAGTATGTGGCTGCTCGTACCCTGCAGAACCGAATATGCAGCTTGTATTATTGTTAAGAATACAGCCCTAAAAGCCCATCTTGGATCTACCTGGATGGCCAGTCCAGGCCTTGGTGCCCTGAAGTACTGATGCCACATGCAGAAAGCATCCCAATTGAGGGATACGGTGAGATGACAACTATGAACAATTCACAACATGGCATATTCTATTCTACTGCATTAACAAACCAATATGCAATAAACCAATACTGACTTTCTTGTGTAATTACTTTTCTGCTGTATCCAAACTGAAGTCACAGTACTGATTAATTCTGAATGGGATCTCCTAAATCACGTATGTGTTATCTTACCAAGTAAAGACTGTAGGACACAGGTTACAATAGAGGCAGCAAAGCAGTGTGTACAATAAATCCAATTGATTTGCTTTTCTTAGCGCACAGCCCAAACTGTTTTGTGTATTAAGCCATAGGATTACCATCAAAATGAAAGCAACATCCTTTTCTCCCATATCATAATCCAATTAATATAATCACGTTTAGCGCATCAAGGGAAATGACATTCTAAAAGGTAATTTATGTACAGAAATGCCACACAACCCCCTCCCCCTGCACCTGCAGAATGTTGGTTCATTGTTCAGCTATTTAATTACATGCAGCATAGATTAGGGAAAAATCCCTTGTGTGGATTTTCCTTATAAACCTGTCATATCACATACGGTATCAGTGCTTTCTTTTACAGTTTATTAGTGACTCACAGAGGTCAACAAACACCTACAAATAAAAAATCACTATTTCATATATCAGAGCTGGCTTTCCGAGCTGTATATGCAGTATAATATAACACACAATAAATGTAAGACAAGAACAACCTTTTGTACTTTAGCTGCAGGAATCTAAGTCACAGCATGCTCAGGCAGCCAGGCAAACTCTGATTCACCAGATATAGAGAGCTTCAACTCACAGTTCCATACCTCCAAACATTTCAAAATGTGAAAGAGGGACACTTTTTTTATTTTTAAAATCTCACGGAAATGAGAGACATCGCCACTTAAAACACGCTTCAGTTTTGTCAGCACAGTCATGCATATTAAAAATAACCAACACATTGAATTGAATTCTCATAAGGCTCAGCCAGGCATACTACTACCATGATGCTGGCTGAGCGTTATGGGAAGTGCAGAAACAGTAAAGCTGCAGATGCTAGCTGTGAACTAAAATTCCTATTATTCTCAGCCAGCCAGGTGTCCACGATAATGCTGGCTGAGCATCATTGGAAGAGTAGTCCACAGCAGCAGAGATTTTTTTTTAATTAAAAAAGGCTAATGTTAGCCTCCCTCCCAGGACCCCTACACACTGACTTTACACACACCTGCCCATAAACACACACATATACACATACACTGCCTTTACACACACAAATACACATACACTGCCCTTACACACACCTGCCCATAAACACACATATACACATGCACTGCCCTTAAACACACAGATAAACGTACGCTGCCCTTAGACACATACATACACGTACACTGTTCTTAAAGAAAAATATAGACACGTACACTGCCCTTACACACACATATACATGGACACTGCCCTTACACACACATACACGTACACTGCCCTTACACACACACATACACTGCCCTTACACACACACATACATGTACACTGCCCTCACACACACACACATACATGTACACTGCCCTCTCACACACATATACATGTACACTGCCCTCTGATTTTGGAATCAAAACATTTGCTACTGCAAACATTTTCAGATGAAAAAGTTCAATTTTATTCAGTGGAACCTCAGCACTTCGTCCCACGTCTTAAAAGGGGTGGGACGAACAGCTGAGGCACAGCCATTGGGCGGCGCGTTGCGTGCACACCAGCCCCCTTAATTTCATCAGGCGCTGGCGGCTTGAAGAGGCTGTTGGTCTGCCGACTGCCCGGCCCACAGGGAAATTTCCAGGTATCCCGGTGGGCCAGCCCGGCCCTGGCCTCTCCCATCCTCTGCCCCTGCAAAGCAGGACAGAGGAGGGGATAGGCGGGACAGAGACCCAAAATCGGGACCCGCCTAAATCAAACACAATCAACTGAACTACTGGGAACTACAACACATATTATTAGTAAACAGAGTACAAGCACTACAGCTCCCAACAATCGCAGCTGCAAATGTGTAACCTGCAGCACTTTGTTGGCTAAGGGACCACAACACCAGCCATGCACAGACAAGCAAACTCTGTGTCCCTTGCTGCTTGGGACAGATACTCTTAGGAGTGATGGACAATGTTGACCCCGCACTATGTTGCTCAGCACTAAACTTTGTTATAGAGAAGTTTGGGAACAAAGAGTTCTCTTGAATTAACCCATTTGGCTTTTCTCTGTCCTGTGAATACCAGTTCTACCCCTTACTTTCATATGTTAAATCAATACCGATTCAACCATAGAGTTGCTAAGGATCTGAACTGAATAATGTTTCATGGTGTACTGAACACAGCAGTATACATGGACTCTTCAGCCATTTAATGGTAATCAGAAGACTGTTTCATACTTTGTTTCTTGCAGTAAACTGCAACCTCTCTTGTTTTTCTTAAGATATCCCCTCTTGCATTTTACCTACATTTAAACTCCCACCCTTTTTCCTGGTATACAAAATCGAGACCTCTTTTAACCAACTTCTAGATTTGGCTTGACATAAGGCTTTGGTGCGCTTGCTTGGAAACCTGTGTCATGATGCTGGTTTAATCTAATAGCCCAGTGGAACAAGCCAATGCCTCGATCAGTGGCAGTATTTCTAAATTGCCCATCCAGATGGATATTCCCTCCCTTCTCCACTTTTGTCTAGTATGTTTTGTCCTCCAAATCCATGTGATTTTTTTTATACTACTAATCTGCGTTTACCTTAGTGGAACCTTAGGTTACTGGGTAAAAGAAGATGAAGAATGATGGGCACTCTAGTCCACGGGACTGGTAAACGGCTTCTTTTGTATGGCTGACCAAACCACGAGTTGTAGTTCTCAAGAGCTGGAGGGCACAGGGTGGCCAGACCTTTCTGAGAACAATCGTGTTTGGTTTATGCTCTACACTGGCTTATTTCTCTTAATGAAGCATGAATTTGTACTGTACATAAATCAAATATAATTTTGATGTGGTCAGATGAACACTGAAGTCATTTGGAGAGATTTAGGGTAGAGCTAGGTGAATCTGCTATTTGCAGTTTATTATTTCAATCTATTGTTTCGATCCCTCCTAAACCATGCAATCCCACAATATAACTCCCGCTGCACACAATGCATCTGCCTCCTCTCTAATAAAGAACACAAATACAAATAAAAGGCATGTGGCCACATTATTAAAATAAAAGCACGCTTTCAATTGAAGAGACCCTACATATTCCGCAACACAGAGCACAGTATGACTGTGAACCAACATAGAGGCATGTGACACATGTAAACATACATAGGCATGTGACACATGTAAACATACATTACAGTTAAGTGTTCAACACATTCCTCTCTCTCTGCATTTGATTGGCAGGTTTATTTTATTTTGACATAGCCTCGTTGCCCATTTATTTACATTAAACGTCCTTACATTGATTACCTAAACTTGCTCTACTAAGGGGTCAGGTTTAATTTCTGTATACCCCTTTGCCTATGGTTTTGTTGAATTCTTTTTTTTTAATCTACATTAAACAACTTTGTTACATTACATCTAATTATCTTTATCCTCCAAATCCATATACGGTATTTGTTTCTCTAGTAATCCTGGTTTATCTTAGTTGACTCTTAGGTTACTGAGTAAAAGATGATGAAGAATTCTGGGCAACCTGTTTGTTTCACGGCAGCTTGAGGCAAAAACGGCCATACTGAGAGTTGTCATCCTCAAGAGCTGGAGGGTATAAATTACCTTGTAAGATTAACATTACATTGTTTCTCCTAAACATGTCTGCATTTCTTACACAAAGTCCCAACAGTATAGTATTCCAGTCCAAATTTTAGCAGAGATCTACATGAGCCTGGGAGAGCTAACAATAACTCTACGTCGTAACATCATCCCATCACTACAGCTTTGATATAATATGTGCACAGCAATCATCATCCCCAGGTCTGTTTCCTATTGTGCTATTAATCATATGTTTGCATCCCACTTGTGTATTATTATGCATTTATTAAAAAACATCCTGAACTTGACAAACATAATTATCTACCTGTCTTCTTAAACTACAGCTACTCTCATGTTTGGCTCACCATTAAATAATGCATCATTTAAAGGAGTCCTTGCCGGGTTCTTCAATCATGGTCTGCCCACGTACGTCCAGCTTTCTGCACATTGAGTGTACTTTTTACTACCAGCTCTTTGTACTTTTAAAATACCTCTTATAGATGATGTTCCATCTACTCTGCTGGCTTTAACACTTTTATAAATATATTATTAAAAACATTATTCTGAATTTCCTAGGACTATTGAATTCCTCTAACCTGGAAACAATCCCTTACTCAATTAATCGTCTAATAAAAAATATAGTACTTTAATATGCACACTTTGTTATTGAAGCTGAATGGGACAATACACTTTTTGGCCTTTTAAAAATTTACATAACATTTTCTTGACTATATCGCTCACTTTCTAAATCCCACCTAGCTGACACATAAAGCATAAAACACCTTGAGCCATCCTTGGCACATGACAGATGTAGCCTTGATTTGCGTGCTAGACCTGCACTCTAAAATACAATAACAATAAAGACATGACAACCAGAATCAGGTTTGAAAAGGCCACAGACAATTTAGTCATTGCCGTGCAACCTCAAATTGCGTTAACAGGGTTAATGACTACAAAACAGAACACCAATAAATAGTATAAATAATCAACATAAAAAATAACATAAACAATTAACAAACACTGAAACCACCCAAGTTTGCCAAGTTATCCAGGTTCCACATCAACTTAGGGAAGTACATACCCGGATGCCCAAACACAGACCCAAGGTTCCTAGTTCCACCCACCAGGAACCTCCTGCCAAGTATACTACCAAATGCTCTCACCAATGCATTAAACCGCCAGATACATGGCACGCTTCTGCCAAGAGCCCATCCGTTCACACCTTAAGTTGGATGGGATCTCCCACCAAGAAAACACAGCCTTTTCAACACCCTCCCCAATAACCAAATTTTAAAAAGTCCAAACCGAAGTCGGATAGATCACAGAAAAAGAAAATCCGGGTGAAAACCTTTCAGGGCCATATGCCTGACCACCACCCCTTGTTGCCTCCGAATGAAACTGCCATGAGCTTATTTAACTACCCCAGACCACTTTCTATCGGCTCCCAATCTCTGGCATGGCGCCAGTTCAACCTGGGAATCATCTCTGACCATATTAAGTTAACCCTCCTGCCTGGTCGAACACCTGGCTATGCTGCAACGCCACCAACCGGACCATCTCCAGCATCTTCTCCACATCTGGGTCCATGCTGACCTGCAGGGAAGACAAGAGGGAAGAAAAGGGAAAGAAAAAAGGCCCACAGGTGACAAACAAAATGGCCCCTATCCTAACAGAGTGGGCCCTGTCAGCATCCCAGTCAGGGCCCCCTCTGGCCCCTGGGGGCTTCAGTCTATGTATGACATAATAATGTCTCAGTTTTATGATGTCTAGATGCCAATCTGATGCAGATTGTATGCAATATGGAATGTGTGATGTAGTCCATCCATCAAATGCTCAATTGTACAAACTCTTCCTATGTATGCAACGTAAAGCTCTCATGTCTCACCTAATTAAGGTCTTTATTCTTTATTTATTTTCTAATGATTTCAATACTAATAATAATTACTTCATAATATATATAAGTGCTTCAATATTCACATCAGACAGTATACTAGGATACTTCACATGCCATGAATGTTTTTCTTGCCCATTCTTAATAATCCTGTGTGATTTAAAAGGAGGTTTGCATAATCAAGACCTTCACATGATATGCATGCTAAACTCTAGCGTGTACCTTCCAGGCTCGCAGCTCTTCCTAATGCATTTCACACATGATGCATATCACGGTGGGGAGTAAGGGGAAGTGTTTATGCTTTTAGCAGACGTGGAAATGTTGATCGTTTTCAGCAGTTCCAATATTTTTCCCCAGGGCCACGTTCCATGAATTTGTTACAAATGTGGTACCTCAGGTGGAAGCTATGAAGAGCAAGAAAATAGGCAGAAATTGCCATTTCCCTCCATTGACATCACCCTACACATGATGATTCCTGGGATGTTGTGTGTATTGTGATGTTATGACGCCGACAACATATTTATTCATTGGAGCAGATAGTAGCTTTTTCACCCTGTTGTAACTTAGGTTATAAATAGACTTCATGGTCTTCTTTGCTGCATTATCTTCTGAAAAAATGTATGGAATTTATAGCTATGGAATATCTGAAATATATTCAACAATTTGTTTTTTCAAGCCACACCTGAAGGCCCCCATAATTCAAACATGTTGATATTTTGGGCATATTGAACTGTAACCAGGGATAAATCTGAAACAAATCAAAGCAAAGACCCTTTAACAGGCTGATTGGTTTCTTATATTATTGTATTTGGACCTTTAGGCTACTCATAAATACTCATGAAAGGGCTCAGGGTAACATAGATTTGCATAGCTATGAGATGTCATAAATAATTCTAGGTACCAGTATTTAATGAGGTGACCTACATAGCAGAGTTGCCTTCCTGCGTACGCCCCCATGTATGTAAATGAAGTGCTAGTTTGGGGGAAGTGGGATTTTTTAAGTGTCGTGGAAAGAAAGTCACAATATGACAATGCATTAATGCGAGTCCAATCCTGGACCTACTGCTTCATTATACCAATGTATATATTATATGTCACTAAGGCTTATTTTTCCTATTAGATAACACACAGTGATGCTATTACCAAAGTAATTTGATCATGCAAAACAATGCAGCCCATTGTTGTCAAATTGCCCTTCCAAGGACTGAAAAAGACAATGAGACAGTGTTGAGCCTCTTAATGAAATAATTTCTACCAAGGACACTTTCACAAGGTACGAGAGGCGCTTCTGTGGAATTTGAAATTAATCATGGAATGATCCTTACTCAGAGCCTGTGGGCTCACATTGGCAGTCTCTGGAATTATGCTGGAAAAAAATCTCAAGTAGCCTGTCTACAGCAGATTTAAAAAATATACACCGTAGTTTATTAAAATCAGGAAAATGCCCATGTAGGAGCGTTTCACTAAACAACACAATTCAGGTAAATTTGTGTTCAATGTAAGTTTAGCTCATACTCTTTTAACTCAAAACTAATTTTGTACTCATCATCTTGAACAGGGTTCTCATCCTTAACAGATGTTTTCTGCAAAATACTGCTAATAATTTCTGAAATACAAAAACTATACCCTGTCAGGTTTACAGCCTTCTGTTGTTTCCCGGGCACTCTTTGACAGATTGTGCTCGAGGCTGTGGCTGGGATGTTGTCATGGGTATAGCTTTGGGGGCGGTTTTATAGATGACAACTGAAATGTTTGGTTTAGTAGAGAGAGAGAGAGAGAGAGAGAGAGAGAGAGAGAGGAGACAATGGCAAGAGGAGAGAAATGAAAGAGAGTTGGGAGAGGGGAGAGAGTAGAGAGAAAGTATATGATAGGGAAAGGAAATAAGAGAGAAAGAGGAGGTGAGAGAGGATCACCCCTGCAGAACGCAGACTTAAAGGTCACTGTCTCTATGTCTCCCTTGACATAAAGAGGTAAATCTGGTACTGTCTAGATGAAACCAGGACAGGTGGCAGCCTTATACACAAAGCCCTGGGCCAGTCAGGCTGTAATTTGCCATTTTGAAAAACTCTAATGTAAAAGACTAGCTTTTACGAACAATGTGTGTTATTTATGAAATGTTGTCTTATCACCATAACCATACTTGGGAACTTCTCGGCTCCAAGTACCCGGAGCCTTCCCTTGCGGGACGCGGCCAGGACGGCGCACTGACGTTGGTGAGCGGTCCCGCTGATGTCGGGGGCGTTCCCAATGATGTCGGCGGTGTTCCCATTGACCGCAGTGGGAAACGCCCCCATTTAAAGGAAAAAAACGGGCGGGGAGTGGGGAGTCTCCGAGTCTTGACCCGGAGAACCGGAGGAGCAGCGCTCACCCAGCAATCTCCGCGTCAAACCCGGAGAGTTCCCAGGTATGACCATAACAACCAATCCAAAGAAATAAATGTGTCTGGCACTTTCCATTATTCCATATAACAGAACTGTAATATAGTGGAAGGTGCATTTCAGCTACACAAAAGCACAAAAGCTTCATGCTTTTGATCATAAGCCTGGTGAGCTAAACACTTAAATTTTGACCTTTGTCCTGGAATTGCCCATATGCCTCGTAGTTGTAGGCAAGGTACAATAGGTGAACTTAGTATCCCATTTTTAGTTAATAGTCTGATTTTATTAATTTAAGATCTCTAAAAGAAGTTGCTAATTTGAATCTCTAACAGTCCTCGAGAATTATTTAAAATACATTAATCAACAGAATTGCTCTTATTCACTCCGATGACAATTATGTGTTTTAAGGTACCTGCACTTTCTGGTGTTTTACAAGATATTACTTAAGATTTATGTGGCAAAAATCCAAATCAAAATGTAAATGGAAGCAAATCTATTTTTCATCATACAAGCCCTGAATCACAAAATGTGATAGAACAAGAGACCACAGACGTGTCATTCCATTCTCCTGTTCATGTCATCTAGATGCAGGATTTCTTCAAAGTTTCTAGCAGCAAACCTTGCAGATTCAGAGACTTACAGCTACAATTCAAAGTCAATGTTAAAAATACCTAGGATTCAGCCTGCAGCTAAACATACCATCTGTGCCAATAGAACACTGGCCTCCTGGCAACATGATTCATATACTTAAGAAGACAGCGAGTCAACAGCTCCTTTTGATGTGTCCAAATACAAGGCAGTTCTTAATGCTGCCCATCACCCACTGTCTTCCCCTAGCATTAGGGGAAAGGGTGCCAGTTTGCACACCAAAGTGCCATATGCATGCATGCCAGTCTCAATTGGAGGCTACTAAATAATTCCTTTGAGGTTTTGATGCGATTAAAAGCATACAGAAATAGCCAACCTAGGAAGGCAATTCACCAAAAATGACCAGTTACGGATGAGATTAGATACTGGACCAACCATGGGGACCAGGCGGCAAGGGCTTTCAAGAAACGGGCAAGACTAAATTAACTAAATGCTCTTATAATTGTATGCTCTGTGCAAAGAACGAGCTACCAAAATACATTCATATCATTTGGAACTGCCAATATTTTTGAAAGCTCAGCTCAGCCCCAGCATACAACATATGCTTGATCACTAAATCATTAAATGTCATTTTCAACCAAGATTGCAGTATATAAAACTATTTTTCAGTAGGAAGATGCAATGATAAGAAAGGAGAATGACTGAAATCTGAGGCCAAGGCATATTTAGCAAACGACAAGCTCCATAAACATATTCTTATGGCCAAAGGAGGCAGTGAAGACCCTTTAATCTGCACTACGTATTGCATGTATTTTGATTCACATGTATGGCAATCCTTCATGGCTAAAATGTTTGATAAAGCTTTCATAATTTGTCTACATGTAAATCGGATTTTTTTCTTAGTTGGCACTCGCCACTTCCCATACAAGCATGTGTTATATTTTGAAGCAGGAAAACAATAAAACTGAATGTAAACCTAATTGCCCATTTTAAAGGGGAAGCATAAAAAACGGGTTTCTTTCATTTCTATGCAATAGGCCTGATTTATCTGCAGTCTGGAGTTTACTATTGTTGACAGTCATGTGATATTTTGGGTGACTATCCCTGCTCAAACACCACACTGAGCTGATTCTTTATGGCAATGCCAAGGTCAGGGGTGGAATCGACAGGCTGACCTTCGTAGGGGCACTCACGCTAACATACAGATCCAGACATGTACGGTAACATGCACACAGACACTCACACCAACACAACTAGACATTCAACATTGGCACACACACAGACATTCACACTAATACAAACCCAAACACTCACACTAAAACAAACCCAAACACTCACACATATATGCAAACATGCAAACTCAACCAGACACATACACTAACATACCCAGACAGACACAAGTTCACATACTGGATTACCTCCACACACAAACAAACCCAGACATACACACTTCCACTAACAAACCCGGACACACACACTTCCACTAACATACCCAGAAACACATTTTCACCAACATGCCCAGACACAATCTTACATACCCAGACCAACATACCCAAAGACATATTCTCACACACTAACATACCCAGACACAAACAAACATAACCAGACAAAGAAACATGTTTACACACACACTAACATACACTTTCATTAGTCAGACAGTCTACCTGGCTAAGCCATAGTATTGTTAACCCCAGGCAGTATCATAAACACTCAGGGTGTTTTCCTAGTAGATATTACGATAACAGAGCTAGACCATGTACTAACGGCTAAGCTGCATAATACATTATAGTATGCACAAAGCAGAACTGCTTTTAAAAAAACAGCACATTATTTTTGAAAATGTATTTTTAATTTGCCACTAGTAGTTTAAAAATTGATGGAGTTCACCTTTACGTCACCAACCATCTCCACACAGCTTCATAGTGCACTATAGCCAATACAGTTTTCAGCCGTAACACTGTATATATATGTGCATCTTCTCTAATTTCTTCTCTTTTGGTCTTTATCTGCTCCTTTAGGAGTTGATGTATTTACATTTAATAACTCAGCTCCTCCTAAAGATGGACTTCATTAGCATTGCCATAAAGAATCGGCTCCGTTTGGTGTTATGGAAAAGTCACCTAAAATATCACGATTGACATCAACTCCAGCTATGTAAGTTATTTTATAAGAAAGTTTTTGCAACTTACTGAAATATCTGAAAGTTTTCCTCAATGCTAACCTACATTACTATGAGCAGCACTGTATTAAAGGCTCCAAGACAAATACTTATCCTTCCACGGGACTTCCCCTATAAAGTCCTAGCAGTCATTCTTCTAATCAACCTGAACAAATGTATGCCCCAAAGCTTATCTTGATCCTGTGGAGGACTACATATTTGCTGTTGTGCTAGACACATTCTCTGACAAACACATACATATCAAACTATGTATTGAGCTGCGGATATCTTCTGAAAGAGCTTCATTTCAGAAGCTTATAGCACTAAATAAAAAAATGCAAATGCTTAACAGGATGGAAAAATTTAGCAAATTAATAGGATAGAATACTAAACAGAGTTCTACCAGATTAGAAAAATTCACATGGGTTTTCACGTGGAAAATCCCATAAAGCAAGGATTGTCCTGACAGCAGCAGGAAAAGGATTTAAGATGATTTTGCATTCAACTAAAAAAGAAGAAAAAAAAATGCAACTACTCTCTTCTATTCAACTTAAAAGTAAAAACTCAATGTTCTGGCAGATGAGGTTGATTGAACTTTTTTGGAGCAAAATGCTTAAGCCAGCAGATACTGAATGCTTTGAACTCCTCTGCTTTGAAAATGAGCGGAAAAAAAAAAAACCCATATGAAATTAGCAAGTAGAGGAATGTGAGCAGGGGAAAATTATCAAAGACAGCATGGAAGGACCTCTGCAATTATTTTAATTTTATAAATTGTAGTTTCAAATGCACAGAGTTCCTTAAATGTTAATACATTCCTTCATGTTGAAAAGAATCCAGAAAGATTTAATTGGTGTTTATTTTCTTTAATGGGACATAAAAAGTAGAGACGCTGTTTTACATTAAACATTTGACGATGCCTATATTAGATTTCTGGATTCTAAGCACCTGTGCATACAGGTCGCCAAACACGTGCCGATCTGTTTCAAAACACTATTCTCACAAGATGGCCCCATTGTTTATCAAATCTAGTAGTCCTGGTAGCTTTCCTCTTGGTAGAGTTTTTCTATGTGAAAATCTCTAAAGGGAGGCCAAGCCTTACGTCTTCCATCTTGGACGTGAGCAATGTGGTCACCTATACATGTGGCACTGCCTATATGTTTACCTATCCGGTGTCGCACGTTAGCTTTTGAGTACCAAGGGGTCTGTTCTTTTTAAATGTAAGAAGATAATAGTAATAAGTAACACACAAACATTTACACTTTATGTCTCTTTTAGTGACAATAAATATATATATATATATATATATATATATTGTGGTAAAGTGTATGGGAGAGTGGTTGATGGGATATATATCTCACCTGGTTACCTCAGCCAGGCATGGTAGCAAACCCAGGTGCTCTCAGGTGAGGCTTCCTAAGCTCGTTACTGGGGAGGAAGCCTTAAAAGAGAGGGCTGTTAGGTTTGCAGAGGGAGGGAGAAACTGAATGAAGGAGCAGCTACAGCCAGCGCTGCAGCCCACCAGGTATGAAGCTTTACCCCATACAAAACTGGTTACTTTGCTTTGCGTCAGACCTTAGGCTGCTAGAGAGGTATCCTGCTGTTTAGTTAGAGCCGGACAGGCTTAGAGTTTGTTTTGTTTACAAGGTGCTCTGTGACTACAACATCTAAATAAACACGCTTTTACGTTGGAAACCTGTGTGAAACTGTCATTGCCGCCCCATGCGTGAGCTGTCCCCCACAATATATATATATATATATTTATATATTCCAGCATGCACAACACCCCCTCTTGCTGACTGGCTGGCTGCTCAGTTTTGTTAAATAAAAAAGCACACATTCCAACAGTGTGGCACAGATATCATTAACAAGACACAACAGATCTAGAGAAAAGCCAAAATGAACATGACAAAACCACAAAGAAAATATTTTTAAAGGTCTAGTGCAGTGGTTCTCAACTCATGGGTCGCCACCCAAAAGTGGGTCGCGAGCCTGTCTTCAGTCGCGGAGGGTCAGGGCCGAACTGGAGGCATACCGGGAAAATTTCACTTTCCTGGGGCTGCCTTACACATTCTAGCGGCAATCCGTAAGCCGCAGGGTGTAGGACCGCGGCCACAACAATCAGGGCCATCAGGCAGCCTCCGGTCCGGCATGTACTTTTGTATTACTCCCCGACCACAAAGATAGTTGCCTGATTGGTTTGCGGTCGCTGTCTGCTCCTAGTGGGAGCTGAATAAAGTTTTTCTCTGATTGCTCCTCCCCTCTTCCTGCTGCAGCCTGCGGGCAGCCTTTCCACTCCCTCATCTTTTCTGAGGTTATTTTTGGGTCGCGACTTAATGACCAAAGACAAATGTGGGTCCTGAGGATACACGGGTTGAGAACCACTGGTCTAGTGTATTCAAACATTGAAAAGATAAAAATGTTGACCCTCTAGAAGGATATTATAGACAATATAATACACGTGAATTTGGAATAGTAAGTAAGGTGATCACCACAATATAGGGAGGCACTACTATAAAATTCAAATTGAAGTAATTCATAGCATATAAACAGGTACAATTTTAGGATATGTTAAAGGAACACTCCAGCCATTATATGCCCTTTAGGATATGATGATTGAGTGTCTGCTTAAAATTAGCATTCCCTCCTTGCAAAATGCATAGAGCGATTCATATGAATACTCCATCCATGCATTTGCACTACTTTCCTGCCCCCTTAGCTGCTTGTTTTGCTGGCTTACATGAGTTTTTAGGTCTAATGAGACCCCCTGCATGCATTGCACAATGCATTTCCATTGATTTCAATGGAAGCACCTTCCTGCTTGGAATTGGTACTTAAAGCAAGCAACACTGGTGACAAATGCAGAAAGTGGAAGGGACAGTGTGCTGCAGCTTCATCTACAGGTATGCTTGTATTTTCATTGTTATTTCTTACTAAATAAGAATGCATATTAAAGAAATATGGTACAAAACACGAGAGATAGATATAATCCTTTTGGGTAATATAATGAAGCATTCAGTATCCATTTAAAGTTATTTTATTCATGTCTTCTGCATTACAGAATAGAAACACATAGCACAGTGTCTCAGAAGTTAATCCAAAAATTATGATTTGCATTCTGGTAGGCTAAGACAAGGAAAGCTATTTTTTACTGCGTCAACCCATCACTTTACTAAATCATATAGTTGTGTGTTTATTATGAAATGTAATTGTGTTTACTTATTATTTTAAAGATAATAAGTATGTCAGCAATCCCCTTTGTCAGTTTGCTTGTGTGGGCAGCTAACAAAGGAGAAATATTTTCATGTTAAGTGCATACCGAAACCCATTTTTCACAAAATACAGTGTATTTTACTGCATGCAAATCAGAGCAGACATTCTTTAGTTATAAGAGTTTGAAAATTAGGCATTTCTTGCAGTTAACTCCCCTTCAGCTACTTTTACTGAAAGCAGGGAGCAATCGTCAGTATGCTTCTTGAACATGCTTCTTACAACTAGTCAGTACGAGCTCTTGATGGCATCAATAGCAGCCAATCACATGTATGCTATCAGAACACTGATGTTTATGTGATTGTGTGAGCATGGATGTGCATGTGTGTGTGAATATTGGTGTGTGAGCATGTATGTGTAAGCATGTAGGTGTTTGTGTGTGTGACCATGGATGTGTATGTGCATGTTAGTGAGTATGTGTCCATGTGTGGTGGTGTGAGTGTGTAAATATTCAAATTATGAGAAGTTGAGTAAAAATATGATGAGAACAAATTTAGGTTTGTGTCTATAAACAGTTGATAATAATATAGTGCAGCAAAAAAGTCCAAACGTCTCCTTGGATGGTTGATTACATAAAAAAGAAACAGAACTAAAGACCATAGTGTGGGGCATATACAATATGAAAAAATAATGAATAGAAAGGTGAATTCCGCCCTTGCCTTTAGCGGGAGTAATGCCATGCTCCCTTGGAGTATAATGATTGTTTCCACTTTCCACTACTCTCATAGTATAATACTGTGTTTCTAGTTATAATATCTATAAAGGTGGTTTAAACTCTTGCCTTTGGGGGGAGCTGTGTCCTACTCCCACAGGGTGTAGCGCTCGTTCCCGCTTACTCTTGTACTCACTTCATGGACTGGGAAGAGATGACAAATCTCATAGTATAAGACTGTATTAATAGTGATAATATTTGTAATTCTCACCCTTTCTCTATGCCTTATGTTTGTCACCCCATTCCCTCACGATTGTAAGCTTGCGAGCAGGGCTCTCTCCACCTAATGTATTGGTTTGTCTCAGTCTGTCAATTCTCGTCTTGTCATATCCCTTGAATATATATTTTGTATTAAGCGCTGCGTAAACTGTTGGCGCTAAATATATATAAACGATAATAATAATAATTTACATTTACAAATATTATAACTATTAATACAGTATTATTACAACTCCCATAAAGGCAAGAGTTTAAACCACATTTATAAATATTATAACTAGAAACACAGTCTCTTTTTCAAGAACTCTCCTGTTTTGTTTTTAAAGCGCACTATGTTTTGTTCTTATAACTTTCCTCCTCGGCATTGAATTAACGCACCCCTGAATGCTCCAGACCAGAAAACTGCTAAAACGTTTGCTTTTCTAGAAGTGGTCACACTTGTTGATGATCAATTCATCAAGGACATTTGGTTAGCATCACCCGTCTGCTACTTAGCATTTTAATTCTTATGGAAGCAGTAAGGATGTACTTAGTTTTTCACACATGGCTTCTCCATTTTTGTTGACTAAATCATTACACAATGCAATATGTCATGTGTTGTTCATCTGAGGTTGTATTTACCTAATTTTAGACCTGCTAAGACATGATGATTGTTATTATGTCCTGTTATGTAATTTATAGAATTCAGAGGGTGTACTTTCTTTGTTACATGACTGTGTAGCCAATGTAATTACAATTACGGTACACTGGAGAGGACTAGAGTTGGGAACTAGTGCCAAGACAAGGTAAAATTGTCTTAATATTCTCTATCCATAGATATTGTGCAATATACTTTAAAGATTTTTTAAAGAACGTATATAAATAAAAAATATCCATTGTATTTTAGTGTTTTTTGGGCAACTTGATCAAATATATACAGTCCACTGCTGCAGAAACCACAATTACATATTTTAGGGCAAGTGCATTAGTGTAGACTAGAAGTTAGGAGAAAAACATATCATCTTGATCTAATTTTGTATAATTAGTAGGCATTTAGTAAAATAATTCAATTATCCATTCCATCCATGCCCAATTATAGGAAACACAAAAGCCATCAAGTAAATTGAGTGATATATTGCAATGAATATTGCACTGTAGCATAGCACTTCTAGCTAGACAGTTATGTTTTATATAATGGACTGGGCTCTATAATGTTTTTTTATTGCTTTCCATTCAAACTAGAAAGTTGATCATATATTTGTGAGAAACGCATGAGGCTATGGTCTCTCTAGGCTATGGTTTTTCTTGAATCCCAGTTCTATATTTCCTGTATATTAAAGTTGTGTTAATTGCCTTAGCAAAAAAATATATGAATAAATAAGGAGCAGATCTAATGGTAGCATGGCGTCAGGCACCAATATGAGCAGCAGATCCTGTGAGGTGAGTTGTGAGGTGGGGCCTCCATGGATGCATCCTGATGCCATGTGTGGTGCCAGGTAAGCGATGCACCCCGCCATCCACATAATGGAAAATGATTCATTCATTCTTCCATCGCTCTGTGGTATAGTTCTTATGCTGACACACTCATTGTAGGCGCTTTCAGCAGTGGACAGGGGTCAGCATGGGCACCCTGACTGGTCTGTGGCTATGCAGCCCCATACACAACAAACTGTGATGCACTGTGTGTTCTGACACCTTTCTATCAGAACCAGGATTAACTTTTTCAGCACTTTGAGCTACAATAGCTCATCTGTTGGATCTGTTGCTCAGATCCTTACATTTGAACATTTTTCCTGCTTCAAACACATAAACTTTGAGGACGAAATGTTCACTTGCTGCCTAATATATGCCACCCACTGACACCCATGCCCCTTCAGCCTCTAGGCACCTGTGCATTCGCCGGTAAGCTAGCCTGTATATTAGTATAGTGTGCCAGTTGACATGGAGCTGTTTTGTGTACAAATGTCTAGTGCTGCTGCCTCAATGCTGTTGGAATGTACCTGCTTGTTTTAAGAAAAACAGGGATAAATAAGACACATCAACAATCCCTAAAAAAAGCCTAATTACCTACTTTCATAAAAAAAATATATATTTTAGCATATCTGAATTAAGTGAGCTCTAAATAGTGTCCCTCGTGAGCTACGAATCATACAGATATTTAACATATAAGCCATAAAATCTATACGACTACATTACACATTCCACATTTTATTGCAGAACATGCTTGCCAATTAAGGGCATCATGGAAGATTGCTCATTGATTCTGTCATGATTTGCTGATCTCCGGCAGTTATAAATGACTAATTTATCTGCATGCCACTAAAAGTGTCTACTGCTGATTTTTTTTTTGTCTATGAGTGCCCGCAGTATTATTTTATCAAATATACTGCATCTCGATCCAAACGAACTTTTTTTTTCTAGCTCAAGTTGCATTAAGGTTATGTCATATCCTGAACTATACACATTGACCATAGTTCCATAGGCAAAAATACTACAAACAATACATCAAGTACACATGTAAAAGAAATGTCACTGCAACTAGACGTTACTTCTTGATATGTATTAAAAGTATTGTCTAAGCTTTGTCACTTTGTGGCCCGTATACGTTTTATTAATGCCGCAATGTTTGACCTCAGGACACTAATTTCAGAATATTTGCTTGTACAAACCACCTGGGAGACTGGTGGGAGAAGTCAACAGGCGGTGAGAGAGTTAACATCGTGTACCGGTTATCCATTTGCTGTTACATGCACTTGCACTTGAGCTGGTTCTCAGTACTTTTATATTTTTGTTATTTGTTTTATCACTTTTTATTTGAAATACATTTATGTTTTTTATAATTTTGGATATACAGTGTTGTGCTATACTGTCACGAACATGCATTTTAGGCATACTATCTCTAAATATTTTAGCTCTACTTTTCCTTTAACTACATAAAACACATGTAAACACACAAATGACACACACTTATTCATACTCACTAACACACACTCCATCTCACCCCACTTACACATCTATGCTCACACACAGAAGTACACATTCCATGCTCACACACAAAAGTACACATCAATGCTTACACACACACAAAAGTACACATTCCATGCTTCTACACACACACACACGTACACATTCCATGCTCACACACACAAGTGCACAGCCATGCTCACACACAAGTACACATCCATGCTCACACACACTAACACAATTACACATCCATGCTCACACATACACACAAAAGTACACACTCCATCCTCACATAGAAGAGACAGGAAGAAGGGGTCACAGGGATTGCACTGTGCCTCCTAGGGGCACAAGCCTGGTCGCAACTGTGACCACTGCAATCCCTGTAGTTACGCCAGTGCTCCTAATATTCAGGTCTCAGAATAACCAGCCCGCCTCTGAATTGAGTTTCTACTCGCCTCACTCTGAATATCTACAGTTTGAACTGCTTACTTATCCTTTTATTGCCAGATTTAGTCTGTGGGCTTCATTTGCTTTATACTCACCTGCTGAAACCTTAACCCTTTCACGACAAAACCCGTACATGTACGGGCTCACAATGCATTGTCCTTAATGGGTTTAAGGACAAGCCTTTGTCCGTAAGGGTTTAATGGAATCCAGTCTTATTCTGCTTCCACAACTACAGCCTGCCGGTTTGTGAACTGCTCTACTTTTATTCATATTATTTACTTACCTCAAGACTTTGGTAACTAATTCTGGGTTTATTGTTTCTTTTTCTTTGCTTCTAATATTTGGACTGTTAGTTAGTTAGAACTTTATTTTTCTTTGCTTAATTGGCAAGGTAAACTTATTTGGTGAAACAACCTATTTCAGTAAACAAGGGTTCCTTTCTTTGTCTTATTTATCTCAAGATTATGCTCTGAAAACTGCCTGAATTTTTTCCGTTATCAAAAAATCTGCAATCTGATACCCCATTTTCCTTCTTCATTTGAGGGGAACAGGAGGGAATTTAACATATACAGTTTTTCTCTCTTCACCATATATACTCCAAGACCTATATAGCCCTTGTTCTGATCTCTTATTCCCTGCTTCAATATTGAAGTTACTATAGCTTTAAGATACCCACTCTGATTTACTTCGAATTCCTGCCAGTGACCTCAGATAGATATTATTGTATTGCATCTCTGCCTAAAGCATCAACCTCGAATTGTTTATTGACAATGCTGTGTTCTATAACTCTGTTAACCTTGGAACGCACATTGGCACTCCTCTGTGTTAATTTCATTTATAACACCACAATACTAGCAAAGAATTAAGATTGTTAGAGATTCACCAGCCTTCTCTTTTGCTCCTCCTCCTTCCATTGAATTGGCTGCAAGTCTTTAACTCTCCAGGCTTACTGTTGTGTGGTAAGTGTATGCTGTGTCATTTTATGTTGTATGGGGATGCCAGTGTATAGTGTTAGACTGTGCTGTGTGTGTCAGTGTACGGTGTTAGGGTGAATGTGAATGTGTGTGTGGGTGTCTGTATACAGTGCTAGACTGGGTAGAGTGTGTAACAGTGTGTGTGTTTGGTTTACATTGAGTGTCAGTGTATGGTTTTAGACTGTGTGTGTTTGCATAAATGTAGAGTATATGAGCAAGGAAGGTGGTGTGCAGAGTGACATGTAGTGAGTACTAACCAGTGAAGAAGCTATATAGAGTAGGGGGCAATGCAATTTTCTTGTGCTTGGGTGTAATGCATTATGTGTTACCTGGCGTCGCAACCCCTGCATAACAAATAATTGCTCTGTACCCTACTTTGTGTCCTGCTTGATCCTGCTAGGCTTTAAAAACATTACCCTCTATGTTAAAGAATGTGTGTGTGTGTGGGGGGGCGGTAATCTTGCCTGAGGTGCCACTTTTGTCTAGGACCAGTCCTGGGTGTGATGGCCCATTGTCCACAAACTTTTGGTATATTTGTAAATGTGTGTGTCAATGGGGGAGGCAATGCTGATATATGAACTTATCCACTAGTACTACCTATACTACCTTCTCCTTTTGGTGTTAGCAAATTGTTCTTCACCCACCTCTTCTGCTAGGTATTGAGGTTGCTAGTTGTCCTCTTTGCACCCTTAATGAGAATTTAATGAGAGATAACCCCTTCCTTACATGGCTTTGTAGTGCCATAACTACATTGTTAGCCATTTTCACCATATGTGGGATTCATCAAGATTCCTCTGTTTAATCAAGATTCTGTTTGATGTACAAGAAAGAATAGGGTTTTCATGTGAACCCCTGGAAGCACACAGAAAAATAAGTGTGAGTTCTAGTATATAAAAAACCTATACTAAAATTAAATTTTTATTTGGATTTTGTAAAAATACTTTTACATTTTTATCAGCAAGAAAAGCTCTAATGACTAATTGCAATGCACAAGATCAGCCAGCAGGGGAACATTGAGAGATACCAGAAGGGGCTACAAAGACCCTGCTGAATCTCTCTGTCCTCCGGTGACCTTCCAGTGGACATTAGGCTTTCCTTTTGTAACAGTGTATGCAAAACGAGCTCCATTACACATTACAGGAATCCAGTGTGCAAAGATTGAACATAGCAGATTGAATCCGAATGCACAGGTCTTATATATACATTATATATATGGTATGTATATATATATATATATATATATATATATATATATATATACACATACTGTATATATAATGTATATATAAGACCTGTGCATTCAGATTCAATCTACTATGTTCAATCTATATATATACATACATAGTACATACACACAGATCAGCCATAACATTATAACCACTGACAGGTGAAGTGAATAAGTCCGATAATCTTGTTATTATGGCACCTGTCAGTGGGTGGGATATATTAGACAGCAAGTGAACATTTTGTCCTCAAAGTTGAAGCAGGAGAAATGGCAAATGTAAGGATCTGAGTGACTTTGACAAGGGCCAAATTGTGATGGCTAGATGACCAGGTCAGGGCATCTCCAAAACTGCAGCTCTTTTTGGGTTGTTCCCAGTCTGCAGTGGTCAGTACCTATGAAAAGTGGTCCAATAAAGGAAACAAGGTGAACCAGCAACCGGGTCATAGACGGCCAAGGTTCGTTGATGCACGTGGGAGATGAAGGCTGGCCCGTGTGGTTAAATCCAACAGACAAGCTACTGTAGATAAAATTGCTTATAAAGTTAATGCTAGTTCTGATAGAAAGGTGTCAGAACACCCAGTACATCGCAGTTTGTTGTGTATGGGGCTGCATAGCCGCAGACCAGTCAGAGTGCCTACGTTGACCTCTGTCCACTGCCAAAAGCGCTTACAATGGGCACGTGAGCATAAGAACTGGACCACGGAGCAATGGAATAACGTGACCTGGTCTGATGAATCCTATTTTCCTTTACATTACGTGGATGGCCAGGTGCTTGTGTGTAGCTTACCTAGAGAATACATGGCATCATGATGCATCCATAGAGGTCCCACCTCGCAGTTACAGGACTTAAAGCAACTACTGCTAATGTCTTCGTGCCAGATACCACAGCACACCTTCAGAGTTCTAGTGGAGTCCATGCCTTGACAAGTAAGGGCTGTTTTGGTGGCAGAAAAAGGGACCTACACAATATCAGGCAGGTGGTCATAATGCTATGGCTGATCTGTATATATTATAAATATGAATGTAGTCTTCAAAGACTGATAAGGATGCTTCTTAGTTTAGAATCCAACAGCCAGCACTGTGACCAAAACAGTAGCTCACAAGAATGCAGGACCGGGCTGGCCATCTGGCACATCAGGCAGTCTGCCAACAGCTTCCCAATGGTGCAGTGTGCGCCCATTGGTTTGATATGCCCCTTCCCAAACTGCATGAGTATAAAAATGCAGTACTTGCCCATACGCCTCCAACCAGCGGCCGCGCTTATGTCATCCCCAGTCTGAGCCCAAAAGAATGGCTCTATTGGCTCCACAATACACAGGTATAAGTTGTGAGGTCGTTTTTTTCACAGAGCTTGGTTTCAAAACAATATGTCGACCTTGTGCCACTTAATTTCAGACAACATGATGCAAATCCCAAGAGCATAAACTTTCCATTTTCCAAAAGATTTGCGCTTTGTATAGGTAGAAGATCAGGGTTTCTTGTGGCTAACGAAAGCTTAAGTTAATCAAAAATACCTGAATGTATAAAGGGTTTCATGTGTTTCACAGGATAGTTGATGACAGATGTATGATTGAATTATTTTGTATAAATGAATAGCTAGATGGCCAATATTGGTAATTTCTTATTCGATAACTTACTCCGGAATACACAGGTATAAATTGTGAGGTCACTTTTTCACAGAGCTTGGTTTCAAAATACTATGTCGACCTCGTGCCACTTAATTTCAGACAACATGATGCAAATCCCAAGAGCATAAACTTTCAAGAAAACCTCATTGCCTCTTTGTGCGTGTGACTCAGTTTAACATGACTACAAACATCCAGAATGGTGTCTCTTGCTGATAATGGCTAAACGCAGACATGCGCTACTTTAGATGTCATGCAAACATTGAGTGTGACCTTGCAGGGACCCAAAAGGGTACCTAGGGAGAAAGACAACCAGCATGGATCCTACAAGTGCAGGTTACTTGTGTCTGCAAAAATAAATCCCCTAAAATTGTTTTGCTTCTCAATGGCCCCCTGGTGAGGTGCATGCTGGGACAGACAGCTCAATAGATTAGCTTTTGGCAAATTTTTTGGAGCATGGACAAAAACAATATTGATTTTTCTTTATTTTTTCATGATGAGGAAAGTAAACAAGAATGAGCGTGAGACGGAAGGAGAGTGCGATGCAGGGAACAGCAACACAGCACTATGTAAATTTAGAAAGAAGAAGATATGCAGTTTGTTGGAATCCAATTAGCTAGTAACCCTTTCAGATTAAAAATATTTAACTTTCAATAACTTGCTGAAAATTATTATGAAGGGTTTAAAGCTGTCCATAATGTAACGTGTTACAGTCATGAACAGTTAATGTCTCCCCAGTGTGCTATAATATTTAACCCTCACAGCTTACAGTAAATATCTCACCATTTTTGTTAACCTCTATTACCCTCAACAATTGTTGAGGAATCAACAATTCCAAGAACCAAGAACACATCTGAGGAATTCCAGGGATACTTTATAATTTGCTGTTCAGAGGAGAAACTGATGTTGTTCCCTATACTTTTAAGGGTGAAGAAAACTCACTCTTTAGGAAGGACAGTCCCCCTTTTCTACTGAAATTCCTCTGGCCCGTTTTCCTCCAGTGATGTCCCCCTCTTTAAGAATATATATATATATACACATACGAGTGTATAACAGTGTTGTACAGTCCTAATAGTCTCAATATCAATGTTTATAACCAGCGGATAATGTGTTCAATTAAATTGTATAAATCTAAGTGTTTTATTATGTTGCATAAATAGATATAAACAGGTCACAAACCCTAATTAAAATAAAAAAATTGTGTGTAAGGCTCTACCTCCAAACTTAACCTTTACTGAGAGGGCAGCGTTAAGTGGAGTAGCCTTCTAGACGACATGGTAGAAGTTAATATGGTTGGGGAAATTAAACATCAATAGCAAGGGCAAAAAGCTATTATGAGCATAAAACAAGTCCACGAGGATAAGATTTCAGCTTTTACAAAAATATTAACACATAACTGGTTTGAATCAGCCCTCCTTCGACTGTCACCGTTAAGGCGTACTTTGTCCTTGTGCAATATAGAATCCGGATCAAAATAAGCACAGGGTCAAATTTCTTATAACAATAATAGCTTGAAACATCGCACAATTCACTACTGTTTATATCTTTATACATCACAGATGTTATATGTTTTTTTTTTTTCCAAAGAAGAAGGGGCAGTGGTTTTCATTTTTGCAGCAACCTTTCAATTCACTTCAAGCCATTTTTCTGAATCCACATACTGATTGTGTTAAGATGCTACGAGTCTAGAATTATTAGCAGGAACCGAGCAGGAGAAGCTAAATTGAGGAATTCCCCAAACACTCCAGTCAGGGTAAAAGGCTTATAAGAAAGCATTAAAGTCTTATTTCACCTTGAAAATAAAATAATTTTGAGCACAGGCACTGAATACAAGAAGTTGTTTTGGATTCTTATTCTTAATTATATCTAGAAATTGCTATTATGAGTAAAATATTTCAGGCAGACATGCATCATAGTAATAGCATAGTCGGGGAACATTGAATTAACCGCAATCACCGATTGCACATGAGGCTGTAACTATACCCTTGTTATTTAGGCACTTCTAGAATATGTTTTATGAGGCTATGTACTAGCTTCCAATGAGAATGCTTGCAAAAGGTTAGCAACTATCATCCCACTCCCATACCTCAGTAGTATAGTAAACAAAACATATTGGGATCATTGACCTAAAAATATACAAAAGCATACTCTTACCAGTCTTGGTTAACATACACCAGTACTCACCATAATAAAATGAGTTATGTACATAGCTGGCACAAATTGAGTACAGTGTCATGTACATGTACAGAGTGGCACTCTGGGGTCTATCCATGGTAGAGGAGACTGCTGGTTGCTGTAGAGGAAAGTCTTGCATGCTTAACAGTACATACAAGACATCCATTAAAGAGAAGAGCCACACATTTACAAATGAAAGACTATAGGGGTTGCAATGGGCTCCATTAGATAGAAAGGTGGTCCTAACTCTGGGAAAGTTTTTTGTTTTTTTTTCCACAGGAGCAGAAAGTGGCTTCTGCAGAGTCACCCCATATGCGTTTCCCCTTCCTCTGCTGTATTCAGTGGATGAGATTGTTATTCACATAGGAGCACTCTCCTGCCACCGATTGGCTGTTTCAAGCAGCTTATCAGTGGCACAACATGGGGGTGTATAGTAAGCATATTTTTTGGTTTTTATTCATTTAAAACAATGAAAGTACTTAAAAAGTAAGGGTCTCCCTGGGACACTGACGTTTCCCCTCTAAATGATGCACTAAAATGTATAACAATAGGAGACCACTACCTTAAACTGACCATAAGTCTTAAGACTTGGCATTAGGTTGATCTCCTCTGCTGTTTATGAATGTATTAATGCAAAGTTCGTTATACATTTTTTGTTTTTCAAAACTAAATTACAATTTTACCTTAACAGTGGTGAAGTTTGTGGCACGCAGAACATTAACTTAATTGCTTTTTGTTTCTTGAACTTGATTTCATTTTGCCTCTAGAACCAGTTGCAAGAGCACTCAAATGGGAGGAATAACTTAATAAAGAGGAATGTTCGTATAAATCCTTTGACAATTAGGTGACATGCCTGTTCTCACAGGCATAAAAGTAAGGCGAATTTCTAAAACAGATACATTGGCCATTTTAATCAGTAGACATCGTTATATATATTTTATTAAGTATCCTGCACTATGAAATGCAGGACGTGAGATGGTGACAGGTCCACTTAAGGAGATTGTAGTTCTAGATTATATTGCATCCGACTTGCCAAGTAACTGTCTTCAATAGATGTCAGTAAATTTGGTTTATTCAGCAGATCCATCGCAGTTAAAATGATGACCTTTGAACAACAATTATCTCTATTGTGTTTACAGATTTTCCAGCCCACAGATAAAGTGGAAAATCTGATATATTTTTTTTGTATCATGGTCTCTGTAGTTAGCCCAGTTTTGTCCAGATAGCTTCCTAAGGACATAGGTGAAATATTTTTGAGCATTTAGTACAATGCTGCATGCATTAATTGAAGAAAAGTGCATTTTGCTTCATGTTATAATAAACCTTTTTATCAGCAGACCTCTAGGTATACGTAGGTAGTCTCGGGGGAAGCCCTGTTTTTCCTGGTCTCCAGGAAACTTTCATCTTTCTCTGGGCAGTGATGTCGTCACACCCACCCACTAAAATCCTGCGGAAGCTACCCCCCTCAAAGCATGGATATCCCCGCCTTCACGAAGCCCCTCCCTCTGAATAGGGAGAGCTGGATTAACAGAGGAGCACACAGAGAAAGTGCTCCAGGCTCCCCATTCTGAAGGGCCTTGCAGCAATACTTCCACGGCCGTGGCATTTTGACCTTTCCTTATCTCTCATCTGTTCCTCGAGCCTTCCTCAGAGACACTGTGTGCGGAGAAATCACTTCTTGGCGCACGGTGTCAGCGAGGGAGGATGATTGACGCACATCATTGGACCCAATTGGATTGCCACTATGTATATATGTGTATGTATGTATATATATGCAGTGGGAAGGGGCACTTCCTATATAACTGCTTAAGTCCCAAAACTCTTTAATCTGGCCTTGGTCTGTAGGTTGTCATTATAGACGTGTAGTCATGCAACATCAGGCAGAAAGTTAACTTTGACTGGAACAGTTGGTCTCCAGCTCTTTTTATTTCGGTTTACCTCACTATACATTTTATACATTTCCTTTTTGGAGTTCTTCCAGTGACACCCACTGTGAAAGCCAAATTAAATGGTTGCCTGCTTCCTTTTTTCTATCTTTGTAGAATTTTAACAAACAGAGTTAGCTTTTGTGTTGCCAAGTCATTCAAAGCAGAATTGTCCAGCTTTTCAAAGTGAAGGTCTGTTTATCATTAAAAAGCATGGTCCAGGGGGGCTGGACCTTATTAAATTAATGATGCAGTATAATTGAACATATGGCCGAGGGACATACAAACTGTTTGGTAAAAGCATCCAGCCAGAAGGTCAAAATGTACCAACTGAAAAACATTGTTTTAGAAGGTCTTTTCAACTTGAACTTCAGCAAATCACATCTGACCCTAATCCTGCATAAAAATTATGTAATATAATCTTTAATTTTATGAGGGAGCAGGCCACCAGTACAGCAGTCATAACGTAAGCCATGATTTACTTTGACATTAATATTTCAGAGGTTATATAACCCTATACCTGAATGGTATTTGTAATCTCCCATCTTTACTTGATCTGGTTGCTTGTATGATAATGCTAGATGGCATTCATTTATCTTGCCTAAAGTGGATCTACCATGTTCCCCAGCCGTACACTTTCCCAAGTCTATAGTTTTGATACATTTATTTTAATTAATTAAGGTTAACTGTATTTACAGATAAAATAAGTGATGCATATATACTAGAAGTCAATCTTATATTTTTTATTTTCTCAGGAATCCTCCACATTGTGTTTTTTCTCACCTATGTTTAGGTTGCTGATTGTCGTTGATAGGTCCAGGCAGCCTTTGTAAAAGTGGGCAAGGATATAGGGCAGGCGATGGATTACAATATTATAATTATACTGCCTCCGAATCAGAAAGCACATGCTTTAGCTGATTTTAATTAATGAATTTAGTTATGCTAAGAGCTGTGACAGTTTCCCTTCAAGTTTGTATCATTGGAGTTATGACAAGTCTATTTAATTTATATGGAAGATGGGGGAAAAAAGAAAATAAATCACACATTTTTCATCTTCCACATGGTGCATTGCTTAATTTTAAGAATATGCCAATTATACCCCAAAAGAGTAAAACAAATTTATATCTACAAGGACAATAAGATAAATGTCTGAATAAATACAGCTCACTACTGAACATATCCACACTAACAATGGTCAACCATAAAGAGACAAGGGGCTTCATTATTCTGAGACTGTAGCTTGTTTCATTTATAGATTTTAATGTTTTAAACCAACACCATATAAATATATATAACAATGTTTATTCAACTTTTACTTTGAGGTGAAAGAATAATTTAATTATGCCACCTAATGTTTATGTGGATCCATAGATTCAGGTATGCAGTTAAGCCTATGTCAGTTTTGCATTAACAAAAGAAAAAGTGCATTTTATGGATTGATATTTGTGTTGTGCAGAAAATCATCTGCAATCTGTTGGAACATTTATGTGGTTGTTGGGACAGTGATAGTTAAGAGACTGACAAGCTAACACACAGAATATCCATTCTTTAGGCTTCTAATTAGCAGGCAATTAGCTGCTCACCTGCATTATCACATAATCTGATTATACAAATACAGTGCTTCCTTTTCCCTTACCAGCTAATTGACATTTGTTTATAGAGCATACTGTTCTTGTTACTGCCACTGTGTCTATGTGCTTCACACGTGGCCTCCATGCCTTGCCCATTCTAGATTCTAGTGTTTCCATGTTATTAACCGGTCCTTGTGAATCTTAATGCACCTGTTTTCTTGTCATTTAGTTCTACATGTTATTATCCATATCTCTATCTAATATGTATGTTTTGGTTTTATCATGTAGAGTCACGTGTACTTGGATTTGACTTTGACTGATAACAGTATACCTTTCCAACCCCCTGGCTTTTCTGATTTGTTGTAGAAATATCATCTGCTGTCTTACACTTGCCAAACAAAACTTCCACCATCCAATGTTGCAATGGTTTGGAACTCAAGTAAGTGTTTCATTTTAGCAAAATCCAATAGGTTTATACAACCTGATTTAGGCAAAGGCGGTTATTCCTCTGTTTTGGAGGAAGCCCGGTACCCCACCAATACAGGCCTGTTTCCGCAGAATGCAGTTTGTTGCCCACATGGAAGACCTAATAAGGTCGTCCAGAGGTAAAGCTCACATCAATGATAGGAGGTGGTTTTGGTGGTCTGAGCTTGTCACATCTGTGCGTCCACCCGCATTGCTGGGTTTCTCCCCTTGATTGTCCCGTTCTGCCCTTCCTGGGTGTTCGCCCTGTGGCCTTCGGTCGATCTCCGGCTCTCAGCTTACGCTGTTACTCGCACTTATACTACACTCGTGACTTACCTCCTTTTATTTTATTTTTATCTTTCTGTACTTCTTCCTAATTGTTAGGAGTTGATATGGCACACATCTTTTCTTTTCTTTTCTTTTGTTTGGTTCTGTTATGTCTCTTGTTTATTTTTATCATTATTTCTGACATGTTCTCACAACATATATACTTCGTTGTTTATCACACTCTGGTATGCTTGTACTTGTATTGCCTATTTTGTTATCATGATCATTTCTCCAACTGTATACGGATCTGTCTGCTGGTCCTGTCCTCCTATTTGCTCAAGTGCGGGACTGCTTGCCCGTGACCAATGCTTCTCTGTACCGGTAAAATGTTTTATGTCTACTGTACATGTACTATTTTACTCTCTACATACCTGGTTGTTTGATACACTCTATTGTACTAGCACAATGTATCTGGATGTCATGATACCTTGAATCTTAATAAACGGTGTAATATAAAAAAAAAAAAAAAAAAAAAAAAAAATGATAAGAAATACCGGGAATGCACCAATACCCATCTGTGTCACCTCTACCTACTTTAACGCTCTCAGTGCCAGGAGCGTATTTCTGCACTCAAAGACCTATATACCTGCCAAGTTTTTGAAAAAAAGAAACTGTATTTTGTATATGTATTATTACATAATACAACCTGATTTAGGTGAGTTACACTTTTGAAGCAGAAAGTCAAGCGTCTTGGCCAACTAAGCCCATTAATCTTAGCAACAGCCCAACCTTTTGTGCTGTTGAAACGATGGCCAAAGAGATTGTAAACACGTGTAAACGGGATGAAATGGAAAGAGATGGTTGTGTGTATCCTAACTAGTGTTTCAGGGAGTGAAGCACGTGTTGGAGGGTGGCTTTCGAAGTACAATTAATGGGTTTGTCTCCTGCTCCACTCTTCAGGTTCTTGTGCTATCTATGTGCATATCTTGCCATTGCTGCAATGTTATTTAATCTAATAGACTATAAGTATGCACAAGCAAGACCCTCTTCTCCATCTTTACCAGTATATCTTAATATGTGTTGCTGTCATTGATGATTCTATGTATTATACATTTTTAGTTATTGTGAATGTTTTTAGTCTCTTCTATTGTAATAGCGTTGCAGAATTTGCTGTGCTGTAATGTAAAAACGTAACTCAAATATTTTTTGATATTACAATTTCATGCAGCTGTGCCATTATATAACTGGAGGCACCATTGATTAGTAATCTAGATGTGCTATGTTTATAACGTAAGGAGTCTTATACATTCTCACTTGTCCATGGATTTCCCGAACAACTGAATTTCAAATCAGAAAAATAAACAGACATATTTATTTTGACGTCTATGTTAACTTGACTATTTCTTATCTTTTACATGAATGGGTAAAATGACATGTTGTTTGTTTATATTCATAAAAAAGAATAGTACAACGCAGCTTAGTTTGACAGCTATGGCTCCTCACAAGGAGAGAGAAGTATGCATTATTCACTTTGGTCCAAGGGGAGTGTAGAAGAAGTAAAAGACTTATTGAACAAATGACCATTAAAATATACTTATATCAGAGTTCCTTTGAGATATTAGGATCTAAATTAGATTACTACCATTCTCTCTGGAAAATAACAATCTCACAAAGCAACTTCTTTCTCTCTGGAGCCTTTAGAAGGCATCTTCTAATTACATGCAAAGGTCATGAGTTCATCCACTCTCAATTACTGTTACAACGTGACCCCCAAGGTCACAAAGATAAACTTGATGGACCAAAAGTCTTTTTGACTGTGCTTTTCTAGTGAATATTTCTTTCTAATTTGTAAAGTTCTCTTTTACTGAAAAGCGGAAAAACATGTAAAGATGAGTGAGTTTTTGTTTCATTTGGCTGCTAACAAAAGACAATAGTGTCTCCTTATAACAAGGCCACGGTCTAAAACAAGACAGGGTTTCATTTGCACAAAGCATCTTTATACTATATTCTTTATATGTTATTGAGTTACTGAGAATGAAAAGAATTACAGATAATGGTGTATAGCAAACGTGAGAGATAACAGGAACATGAGAATGTTTCAAATCGAATGACAGAAAAAATACTTTTAGTAAGAATCTAATTACCCAAGTAAAGAAGTAAAGGAGAAACTATGAGTAATTATGGCTGATCTAGTTAAGTCATCCCCTGCCCTGATGAAATTTTTTTAAAGAGGTGGAAACCGAAATCAGGAAGAGTGGGATTAAGTTGAGCTATCCATTGTGTAACAAAGTGTTGAACAGAGCTTGCATTTGTTGTCACCCACATTATATATATATATATATATATATATTACAGTAAATCATCCTCCTTTCATAATCTATTGTTTATCTTTAATATTAAGGTCATCATTTAGTGAGCTTTTTGTATTACAAATATCAAAAATTCCATGTAAACTTTTGTCAGCGTTGAGTTAAAGTGCAAGCCTCTCCCTTGTCTCACCACAAGTGTCCTACCATTACTTCCCACAAACTCCATACTGCTGGATGTTCCCAACCGCCTCCCAAGCGCACACTGTGGTGAAATTACCATGTACACCAATGACAAACAGATTATGCTTCTTCTATGACCTTCTCAAACCTTAGTCAGATAAGTAAAGAACCTTAAATCAGGAACACTCTAAGGACCTCAGCTCAGTATCGTGGGTTTACAAATCCCAGACGCTAAAAATCTCAGTCAGCTCATTAATTATATACTGATATGAATGCCTCAAGGGAGGTCTTAGGTCTGCTCTTCTGTTAAGGCTTAAACAACACATCTTTTGTGCCACTTTTTAGTAGTAGTGGTTACTGAGCTAAGGTAAATCAGAGTAACATGAATGAATCCCACATGTTGTTGCGTGGATTGGTTTGTTGCTCTGTGTCTGCAGTTCATGTGGTCGACTGATATGTTTCTAAGAACCTCTTAGTCCTGTTGGTGTGACACTATAGAGTTCTCTCTAATTCACTTTCCAGTCTGTCATCACAAACACTTTTCCCCCTGTGGTGTCCCTGCTCAGTGACGCTTGCTTTATGTTCCCACAAAGTGCCTCTTCTTGCTCCTCACCTGCAGCTCTCAAAACAATTACACGGATCCATCAAAATAATGAATCTTCTCTGTGGTGGCAAATAGTCAGAGACAGATGGGCAGCCGTCTGCAAGGAACCATCTTTAAAAATTAATCTCAGCATCAAATCCTCTACGTTTACTTGAAGGAGGGTGAGTGCCATGTCTCTGTGTTATTGTGTATGACATATGGTGATGTGCATGTCAGTCATTATCCTGTCATACATGTCACTCTCTATATGGGAAGGACATTTTATATATTGATGCCTTTATAAGTGTTTAAATAATGAAAGAAAAAGAAGGGTTAACTCACTGCCATACTACTAAAATTGTTCTTACAAAATACTAACTTATGTTCATTACTCCCAGACAGCAAATTAGCTTCACATATCAGTCTGTTTTATGATATGACATGAATCGAGTGAGAACAATAATGCACCATGTCAGTCATTTTTAATACATTCCTGAAATCATAGAAACATACTTATTTTAGAAAAGCAATATTGCAACATAGGTAAAACATGACATTTAACTATGTGGATGATACCGGAAATGTAGTATACTTCACTACTTTGATAAGCAAAGTTGTTGATTTAAACTATGTTTTCACAATCGGTTTTCACCAATGATTCTTTAACTTCACTAATAGATGGGCACATTTTGTTGGGCAGCAAGCCTGCGGTCCCTCTCATTATATCAACCTAAAATGAATTGACCTAATCCGGCAATCTACTCTTGATGGAGCTATTGGACCCAACTTTGCAGCAATCAACTCAACAATCACTATATTCCTGAATAAGCATGCTGCTGTTCAAGTAAGCTTAGTTGATTACTACTGAGAGGATTTGAGTTATGGGAACCTTAGTATATTGACATATCAGAGATTTTAAATGTTCAATGTAAATAGTTTGTTGATATGTCAATGGGATTTCTGTGTGTCTCTATAATTTCTGTTTTAACATTAGAATAACTATTGGAGCTGTAACTATAATGCTTGTGAAGACAGTTGATTTGTACATGCTATACACTTCAGCACTCGCTTTGAGAGTGTGTGAAATGACTTGTGGCAGAGGTGGCATCCTACAACAGTCATTGAGCTCTTCAGTACAACTCATACTACTGAAAATGTTTGTCTATGAAGATGGCGGGCCTATGTGCTTACTTTTGGTCATATGATGTATATGGTATCCATGTTAGAGAGTCTCCTATTAATCTACAAGAGGGTATATGCCACTATTTGCTTTTGTGGTCAGTCCCAAAAGGTAAGTTATTCTAGCTAAGAGGAAGTTTCTGCCCTTCAACTGATAGTAGATTCATGCAGATAACAGACATACCAGGATTTAAAATGACACTATGCAATGGACACATGCAAGGTCATATATAGGACAAGAATAAGAAGACACCCAGTTCAAAGATAGAGATTTACAAAATTCCAGTTCAGGGAGAAAAAAAGGTAATTGAAGGCATATGCTGCTGAACAGTTTGATTTACTGTGTGGCTAGAATACATATATTGCTATGATTTGCCAACACAGCACCTGACAGTGTAAACAAGCCTGTGAAATGAATGAATGCTAATAATAAGATACTGCTCAGGTCACCACCTCGGGTACCAATTCACATGAAAAGGTTATCTTGTGTTAATCAGGAGATGTGATTGTATCTCTTACTGCAGTCAATTTATCTGATTTAGATGTTGCAGCTTCTCAATCCAGTTCTCCACTTAACAGAGGCTCAAGCTCTGAAGTGATTTTGATTTGTACTGTGTAACAGAATGAGTTATATAAGATATACAAACTGGAACAGAGTCAATTTCTAGTTCAATGTATGAAAAGTGACCTAGGCAGCAACTACCATAGGTAACAAGCCGGTTGAAGGTCCATTTCCATCATCACCAATGTTTTTTAATCAATACTGCTAATGCTGGGTTGAATGCATACACATTTACACTAGCTAAGTAGGAAAGGCATTACTTGTGGGTATGCAGTGAAGGATTGGTCCATATTATGGTTTATTAGTTCTTATGAATTATTATATATCTTGTGAAACAGCTCATCGCAAGGGCTGGTACACTGTCATACAAGGAATACCTGATCACGCAATTGAGCATTCCCTTCAGGCAAGTGTCACTGCTGACACCTGTAAGGATGTACCGTTACATTCTAAGGGGACTGAACAAGTTAAGATATTCAGTACCAATAGTCGAAGCCTACCATGGTACTCAAAATGAATGTGAATTATATTTCAGTTTATATAATGAGAAGAAGACGCGGAAGAAGATGAGGAAGCGGAAGTAGCTGTCAGAGGCTGAAGTGAAGTGTCAGAGAAGGTAGGGAAACATTTAGAAAGCATGAGAGAGAGCGTGAATGACAATCAGAGTGTGAGTGAATGTGGACCCATGAATTTCCATGAATTCAGAGCTTTTTGCTTTGTTTTCGTCCGATTTGAGGCTTTGTACGAATCACTAAATTTACCAAATGCATTCGTACAACTCCAAATTCACAAGTCTAGTGTTCAGACTGAATAGACTGAATGACTGTATAGCATGGGAATTGCAGTTAGTGCGAAGTTCAGGCCACCACAACCCCAGTCTAGAACTACAATTCCCATAAAGTTCAGCCAGCAATATGGCTGATGAATAATGATGCAGTCAACAAATGTTAGTGGTTGTACTGAAGACTGATTGTAGTCTCCCCAGATCCCAGTCTACAGTTACAGCTACAATTGCTGGCTCAACATCATGGGAGTTGCATTCCAGAAACGTTGTGTTGTTGTGTCGTGTATTGGAGCTGAGGTATTACATAAAAGAGAGTACTCAGAGGGCAGTAAAAAAGGGACATACAGTAAAGGGTTGAAACCAAAAAAGGACACTTGGTAGTTTTTCAGCAGTTGTGGTAACATTTGGCACCCAAAGTGCTGCTATTACATTTGCCTTGATGTTTAACTAACCAAATGAATGGCTAAGAATCATTACATGTGCGTTCCACAACAGCTGCAGTGCCAATCCATAATGATATAAAAACTAACCTTTGTCACTCCAGTTGTCCTCCCTTTCCCATGTTGCTTAACATACTCGACCGGCTGAGAGTCATGGCAGCTGGAGTTTTAATTAACCCTAGCTGCATTACATGTTTGAAATAAAACCACCTTATGCCTGCAGTCTGCAAACTGTGTCTCTGCCCAGACTATGTGTCTATGAAGAAGAAGCTACCATAGTGAAGGGGTGAAGAGCAGACCAAACACTGACAGCAGAGGGTATATAGAATTAAATAAAAACTATTTTGCTGTCAGGTGTTTTTTATGCCTCTATGTTTAGTTATTCTTCTGTAAGATTTCTACTGTTTTTCCCTCCCCTGCTTCTGCTCCAGTGAGACCCAGGCGGGCCCAACCTACCTAGCCAGCATTCGCCTCAAATTCCTGCTACAGATGGAACACCATCGCAGACTTTGGCATTTAAAAAAGGGGTAGGTTATCAAATCCATCTGTAGAAAATATTGATTTGTGAGTAATCACACCAGCGGTTTCACATGGTTTGTCCACCCACTGTTCTCCACACCTAAATGCAGCTTTTAGTATTACCCTTAGAGGGACAGCTTCCAGCTTGATCCATTACTGACACAAATATTTATTCTAACCATAATAACTGATTCTTTCCAAAGCTCCTATGAAATAAATGCATTTCTATGACTCACTAGGGATCAAAAAATATATGCATACTAATCGCATGAAGTGAAATGTTTGGTTTCTGCTCAGTTTTGCACCTTCAAAAAAAATTCTGCTTTATGCTCCACCGGAAATACTGACAGAAGAGCCTACAAGATCCAGATCATGCGTTGATAGAGCTGTTACAGATTATATTCTGTATTTACCTTAATTAGTCGCTGGAACAGCTGTGTCACGCTGGAACATCTGTCTGAGACACACAGAGCCCAATGCAAGTGAAACCTAGGTCTTTATTGACATGGGATTTAGGGATAATTTGAGGTTGAGTTTAATTATAGGACATTGATACTACAGGTGCAAATGATAGATTTATTCATGTTACCAGACATTGTTGAAATCCCAATTATTGACTGCATGTTATCATTGCATCAATCTGGGGGAGATTTACAGCTGAAAATAGTATTATCCTTAGAAGATGTACATTGAAGATGTATGAAAGTATTTCATGTTATTGTAACTCCAACATACCATACCCCTTAAAAATTGGAGTGATTATTTAAGTTTTTACTGTATATATGTTTGAACTTTTTAATATTAAGGTACAGTTCTATAATTACACTACTTTATATGATGCTATTTTCAGCGATGTAAAAAATACCAATCACTGTTATTGCAGAAGAGAACGATCTAATTGATTATGTTTGTGACAGACTCGCTGGTATCCCACCGGGTGTCTCCTTCACACACTGCTTCCTCAGCATTGGAACCACGAAGAGTAGCTGTATATAGCAAATTACCCCCAATCACCAGACAACACCAATGTCGGAGTAAAACAGGAACTGGTTTATTGATAAACTAATCTCATCCTTTGGCTTTTAACTCCCTCTAGACTGTAAACTCATTTGAGCAGGGCCCTCCTCACCTGTTGTTTCTGTGATTCAAATTGTTATGTTATATACCGTATTGGCTCGGATATAGGCCGCCCCCGTATATAGGCCGCCCCCTAAAAGTTTGGTGCTTTTTTAAAGAAAAAGTTTTTTTCTTTAAAAAAGCACCAAAAAACATGCTGCCACTCTGTCCCCCCCCGAGATATGCTACCACTGTACTCCCTCCCTGAGATATGCTGCCACTGTCCTCCCTCCCCGAGATACGCTGCCACTGTCCTCCCTCCCCGAGATACGCTACCACTGTCCTCCCTCCCCGAGATACGCTACCACTGTCCTCCCTCCCCGAGATACGCTACCACTGTCCTCCCTCCCCGAGATATGCTACCACTGTCCTCTTCTGCCCCCCCCCGGACTTACCGGAGCAGACTCCCGGGTGTCTTGCGGGGCCGGAGGGGGACATCTACGCAATACAACTTCCGGTGCCGGCACATCCACGTGTATTGCGTAGATGTCCCCCGCCGGCCCCGCAAGACACCCGGGATTCTGCTCCGGTAAGTCCGGGGGGGCAGAGGTAAAACGCATCGTGCGGAGGTCCGCACGATGCGCTTAGACAACCTCCCGTGCCGGCACCCCCCCGTGGGAAGTGCTGGCAGGGGAGGCTGTCTGAGCGTATCGGGGAGTAGGATGCAGGTCCCCTGCACCGCTGCGGGGGATCTTTATCCTAACCCCGCTTCCTGCCCGGCGCCCGGGACTGCATGTCCCGGGCGTCGGGCGCTAGACCCCGAATAGACTTAAAGTGGGGGAAAAAAGTTACTACTTGTTATGTCCTGTCTACCCATTGTACAGCTCTACGGAATTTGTTGGTGCTATATAAAACAAAAAAAAATATTAATAATAAGAATTGAACAACACACAGATTTATACACAGGACAAAATCAGATAAGAACATGATTAATTTAGAAACAAAATACCTTACCGTATTAGCGATTAGAGGTGATTGGCCTCTGCAGTCCTATTTCAGTAACAATGCTCAAGTGTATATACAGTCATGTGAAAAAAGAAAGTACACCATCTTCGAATTCTATGGTTTTACATATCAGGACATAATAACAATCATCTGTTCCTTTGTAGGTCTAAAAATTAGGTAAATACAACCTAAGATGAACAACAACACATGACATATTACACCCTGCCATGATTTATTCCACAAAAAACTTCATACATTCACTTCCATGGGAATTAAGATGCTAAGTAGCAGACAGGTTCTGCTAATCAATGTCTTGATTAATTGATCACCAGCAAGTGTTACCACATCTATAAAATCCAAAGTTGTAGCGGTTTGCTGGTCTGGGGCATTTAGGTGTGTGTGTCAACACAATGCCAAGGAGGAAAGACATGATCTTAGAGAAGCAACTGGGAAGGGTTATAATGGCATTCCAAACCATTTAAGGTCCATCATTCTACAGTGAGAAAGATGTTTCAAAAGTGGAAAACATTCAAGATAGTTGCCAATCTTCCCAGGAGTGGATGTTCCAGCATATTCACCCCAAGGTCAGACTGTGCAATGCTCAGAGAAATTGCAAAAAACATCTCAGACTCTACAGGTGTCAGCATGTTAAATGTTAAAGTTCATGACAGTACAACTGGAAAAAGACTGAACAAGTATGGTTTGTTTGGAAGGGTTGCCAAGAGAAAGCCTCTTCTCAAACCACAAAACATGTTTGGAAACAAGACATGTTTGGAAACAATCCACAGTGCCACGTTTGGCCAAAACCAAACACAGCCTATCAGCACAAACACCTCATAACAACTGTCAAGCACGGTGGTGGAGGGCTGATGATTTGAGCTTGCTTTGCAGCCACAGAACCTGGGAACCTTGCAGTCATTAAGTCGATGATGAACTCTTCTGTATACTAAAGTATTCTAGAGTCAAATGTAAGGCCATCTTTCTGACAGCTAAAGCTTGGCCGAAATTGGGTAATGCAACAAGACAACGATTCCAAGCGCGGCAGCCAAAATGGGACAACATTCTTCTACAACAATGTAAGAGACTGATATAGTGATGCAGAAAACAATTACTTCAAGTTATTGCTGCTAAAAGTGGTCCTACAAGCTATTGAAACATAAAGTGTACTTAGTTTTTCACACGTGGCTTCTCCATTTTGGTTTAATTTTTGTTGAATAATTCATGACATGGTGTAATATGATATCATGATGTCATGTGTTGTTCACTCAAAGTTGTATTTAGCTATTTTTTAGACCTGCTAAGGAACAGATGATTATTATTATGTACTTTTTCTCATACAACTGTATATGTACGACTGTACCTTTTGTCCCAGGATCACATGCGCATGGGGCTTTCAAATCAAAGGCTGTGCCCAGTGTTCCCTCTAAGCTGTGCGCTTGTGTGCGCACACATAACTTTTAGAGAGAGCGCACACGTCCTAAAATTGTGCGCACAGTACCTAACGGGGAGCTAGGGGGGGGGCGGCAGTCCGTCCGAGGTGCCGCTCATCAGGGGGGGGTGTCACCACGCTGGCACTCCTCCAGAGACAGACAGTAATGTCCGCCACTGGAGGAGCAAGCTCGGTTGGGGAGATCAAGGATCTCCCTCCAACCGGCTTAAAATCAATCAAGGGAGCGGAAGGTCTGTTAATGCAGACCTCCGATCCTGCTCCCTTGCCATGCGCACGGCAACTGACGCTGTGCGTCGGGATTTGATGTCATATCCCGGCGTACAGCACTGAAGCCAGGCCCACCACCTTCCACACTGCACTGGGACAGGACACAGAAGAAGAAGAGTCAAGAGGAAGAACGAAGAGGAGGAGGAAAAGTAACTAACAGAGGAATGGTAGGAAAACATTAAGTGAGAGTGGATTAGTAAGTGTGTGAGAGGGATGGGTGTTATGCTGTAGTTTATGCTGAATGTTTGTGAATGATTGTGTGTGTGTGATAGCATGGATGTGTAAGTGGGGGGGGATAGCATGGCATAGGGAGGCTGTAATCACATTCATATGATGCCCAGGTTCCAGCATATACTGGCTGCCTGGGCATGATAGGAGTGTGATTGCTGTTAGCAATTATATATATATATATATATATATATATATATATATTATAATATTGTTGTTTTTTGTCCAATTTTGTGTGTTATTTTTAATAAAGTGTTTTTTGTTTTTTTTCATTTTCAGTTTCGGTCAAGTGAATGCTGAATTTTCGGTTTCGGTCCAGAATTTTAATTTCGGTGCATCCCTATATACTAAGCCAGACACTGAAGCGGTAGGCCTACACCACATCAACGTATGGCTTAGTATATATTGATAGGGGTTATGCTACATTATTGGCAATGTCTGGCTCAATGTATAGTGATAGGTGTTGTGTTGTGCCTCGGTATATAGTGATAGGTGTTATGCTGTACCACTGTCAGTGCGTGCCTCAGTATATAGTGATAGGTGTTATGTTGCCCCACTGTCAATGTTTGCCTCAGTATATATTGATAGCAGTTATGCTGTACCACCGTCAATGAGTGCCTCAGTAGATAATAACAGTTATGCTGCACCACTGTCAATATTTGCCTCATTATATAATGATAGCAGTTATGCTGCAACACCGTCAATGTCTGCCTCAGTATATAGTGCTAGGTGTTATGCTGTACCCCAGTCAATGTATGCCTCAGTATATAGTGATAGGTGTTATGCTGTACCCCTGTCAATGGTTGCCTAAAGACAGAAGCTATGAGGTTTTTCCCAATAAAAAAATTGTATATATATAGATCCTTTATGCAGTGATATAGATCACTTTTGCAGATCCTTTATGCAGTGATATAAAGTACTTTGCAAAGTAGTCGTGGCCGAGTGGTTAAGGCGATGGACTAGAAATCCATTGGGGTCTCCCCGCGCAGCTTCGAATCCTGCCGACTACGTTCTGTTTTATATTAGCTGGAAATACAATCCTATTGAAAAAAACCTATTGAACAAAGCACTTGAGGCAGGAAGGTTGAATCTATTCTCTTTAGATTTTTCATTACATAAGTTATGGTGGGTAAAGGTGATGGAAAACCCTTCCACTTCAATTGGATATAGAGGCAAAGGTGATAATTGTTACCTTATTTGCATGTGCCTACCCAGAATTCCTTGTGGTTGTGGAAGCACTATGAGATTTTTCTGAGGGAAAACAAACTTTCTGGCGTGTCTGTAGATGAGTGTTTAATAATACTTCTACTACCCCTTTAGATCTTCCAAACATCCCCTTGTTATATTAGCTAGAAATAAAATCCCTGAAACGCCGCTTGAGACAGCTGGTGAATAGGGAAAGGTGTACATTGTTACATCATCAACATCTTGTGTCGTAAGGTAGTCGTGGCACAGTGGTTAAGGCGATGTACTCGAAATCCATTGGGAATAGGAATAGGGAAAGGTGTGCATTGGTGCATCATCAGCATCCATCATTGAAAGTAGTTGTGGCCTAGTGGCTAAGGCGATGGACAAGGAATCCAATGGGGTCTCCCCGCGTAGGTTCGAATCATGCCGACTGCGATGCGTTTTATATTAAATACAATCCCAGAAACCCTGCTCCAGACAGCTGGTGAATAGAGAAAGGTGTACATTGGTGCATCATCAAGAGCCATCATCAAGAGCCATCATCGAAAAGTAATCGTGGCCGAGCGGTTAAGGCGATGGACTAGAAATCCATTGGGGTCTCCCCGCGCAGGTTCGAGTCCTGCCGACTACGTTGTATTTTATATTAGCTGGAAATAGCTGCTCGAGACAGCTAGTGAATAGGGAAAGGTGTACATTGGTGCATCATCAACACACGTCACCGAAAAGTAGTCGTGGCCGAGCGGTTAAGGCGATGGACTAGAAATCCATTGAAGTCTCCCCGCGCAGGTTCGAATCCTGCCGACTGCGATGCGTTTTATATTAGCTGGAAATACAATCCCAGAAACCCTGCTCCAGACAGCTGGTGAATAGAGAAAGGTGTACATTGGTGCATCATCAGCACCCATCATCGAAAGTAGTCGTGGCCGAGTGGTTAAGGCGATGGACTAGAAATCCATTGGGGTCTCCCCGCGCAGGTTCGAATCCTGCCAACTAGGTTCTATTTTATATTAGCTGGAAATAGCTGCTCGAGACAGCTAGTGAACAGGGAAAGGTGTACATTGGCGCATCATCAACACGCATCATCAACACGCATCACCGAAAAGTAGTCGTGGCCGAGCGGTTAAGGCGATGGACTAAAAATCCATTGGGGTCTCCCCGCCCAGGTTCGGATCCTGCCGACTACGTTGTATTTTATATTAGCTAGAAATACAATCCCAGAAACCCTGCTCGAGACAGCTGGTGAATAGGGAAAGGTGTACATTGGTGAATCATCAACACCCATCATCGAAAAGTAGTCGTGGCCGAGCGGTTAAGTCGATGGACTAGAAAACCATTGAGGTCTCCCCGCGGAAGTTCGAATCCTGCCGACTATGATGTTTCACTGTAAAGTAGTCGTGGCTATAAGTTTTATATTAGCTGGAAATACAATCCCAGAAACCCTGCTCTAGACAGCTGGTGAATAGGGAAAGGTATGCATTGGTGCATCATCAACACCCGTTATTGTAAAGTAATCGTGGCCGAGTGATTAAGGTGATGGACTAGATCTCCATTGGGGTCTCCCCGTGCAGGTTCGAATCCTGCCGACTACGATGTGTTTTATATTAGCTGGAAATACAATCCCAGAAACCCTGCTTGAGACATCTGGTGAATAGTGAAAGGTGTACATTGGTGCATCCTCAACATCCATCATCGAAAAGTGGTCGTGGCCAAGTGGTTAAGGCGATGGCCTAGAAATACGTTGGGGTCTCCTCGCGCAGTTTCGAATCCTGCCGACCGGTGTTCCCTCTAAGCTGTGCGCGCGCGCGTGACCTTAAATTGTGAGCACAGTACCTAACGGGGAGCTGGGGGGGGGGACGGCAGTCCGTCCGAGGTGCCGCTCATCAGGGAGGTGTCACCACGCTGGCACTCCTCCAGAGACAGATAGTAATGTCCGTCGCTGGAGGAGCAAGCGCGGTTGGGGAGATCAAGGCTCTCCCTACAACCGGCTTAAAATCAATCAAGGGAGCGGGAGGTCTGTTAATGCAGACCTCCGATCCTGCTCCCTTGCCATGCGCACGGCAACTGCAACGGCAACATTATTGGCAATGTCTGGCTCAATGTATAGTGATAGGTGTTGTGCTGTGCCTCAGTTATGCTGCCTCAGTATATAATGATAGCAGCTATGCTGTACCACCGTCAATGAGTGCCTCAGTATATAATAACAGTTATGCTGCACCACTGTCAATACCGTATTGTCCCGAATATAGGCCGCACTTTTTAAAGACTTAAAGTGGGGGTGCGGCCTATATTCGGGTCTAGCGCCCGACGCCTGGGACATGCAGTTCCGGGCGCCAGGCAGGCAGCAGGGTTAGGATACAGATCCCCTGCAGTGGTACAGGGGACCTGCATCCTACTCTTCCGCTGAGTGCGCGTATTGCGTAGATGTCCCCCTCCGGCCCCACAAGACACCCGGGAGTCTGCTCTGGTAAGTCGGGGGGGGTAGAGTTGCAGCATATCTCGAGGGGGGGGGACAGAGTGGCAGCATATCTATTACAAAACTTTTTCTTAAAAAAAAGCACCAAACTTTTAGGGTGCGGCCTATATCCGAGCCTCATTATATAATGATAGCAGTTATGCTGCAACACTGTCAATGTGTGCCTCAGTATATAATGATAGGTGTTATGCTGTACCCCAGTCAATGTGTGCCTCAGTATATAGTGATAGGTGTTCTGCTGTACCCCTGTGAATGGTTGCCTAACGACAGAAGCTATGCAGTTTTTCCCAATAAAAAAAATAATTATATATATATATATATATATATATATATATATATTGATCCTTTATGCAGCCTGGAGCCCCCGCTCGTGATTGGCTCATAATTAACTTTTGCAGTGAGAATTTCACCTTTAAAATAGACCATGGAGTCAAAAGGGTTGGAAATATATAGCTCCACACCCCTTGCAATGTGATTTTTTTAAGCTCCACCAACTTCGCTTTATATGGACTGTTGAAGCCTATTGTGCGCACAAAATTTTGGCTCTGGGAAAAATTTTGCACAAGAGAAATTTTCTACGCAAAATTAGAGGGAACATTGGCCGTGCCTGTTCTATTGTTATTTTTATGTGATGCAAACAATCAGCATCCAAAAACAATCCCTTATCTACACTCGGATGGCTTCTGGATTGTCCAGACACAAATCCTCAAAACATTCACCAACCACAAGCTTAAGGTCTTTGCTCCCTTATGTCAGGGAACAAAATGGACCAATCCACCCCGGTGCAGGCAGAGTATTTTACCACCTCTTTTCAGAGATGCAGCTGAGTTAAATAAGGGAGTGTTGGAACTCCTCTTGCTATATGACCATAAATAAAAATATGGAGTGGAGCACTGGCCCACCATACTCTACAAATGCAAATGTTTTACTTTGCATCTTCCTGGGGCTAATCAGGGTATATTCCCTGCAATATTTGGAGAGCTATGTATGCACCCCCTATGACAATTCCGCAGGCTTGTATTAAGAGAACTGGTACAATTTAGGTCAAAGTATGTCCCCTTTGCAACAATGATAAAGTGGTGTGGTATATTCCCTACCTCGATTACAAGAAGAAAATAATCATTAGATTTGAAAAAATTCATCCTACTCTGTGTCAATGTTTCTTTCGTAATTACTGTGCCCTGACATGTAGATAAATGTACTTGGCTAATTACAGGAACAATTACTTACTAGTCACTTGAAAAGGTTGGTTGGATCCAAGTTAATGTACTAAATGCATATTTTACAAAGAATAATGGATTTTTAGTTGGATGTAGCTGTCAATGATTTGAAAGCAGCAATGACATGAAATGTAGCTGTTTAATAATAAACAAATCACACCACCGTTCTATGATAAACTTGTATAATTTAGATCCGATATTATAGGCAAAGAACATGCGTACATGGATGGTTCAAGATTTTCTGTCTCATGCGTACACGTTTTGCCGTCCATTACATGAAGTGCCATTTACTTTCTTGCCCTTCAGCCATTCTGTTTTACCATCCACCAAGGAATTCAACGAGCAGTTCAGGAGTAATGGAATCAATTAATAACCCACTGGATCCACTGAGGTTTGTATGTACATGAATCCTACATACTACAGGCAGATAGCAATTCCCCTCTTATTTGTTTTATTCTACAATCATTTCCAGTTTCATTTATTCTCTCACACATCAGTTTTCCCTTTCCCACTCAGACTTGTCCCATGTTGTATGGCTACTCACCCCCACACCCTGTCTTTTCCACACACACCCATCCTATGTCATGGCACTTGGACTCTCATCCCCCACAAACAAGAGGCACATATAACAACAGTTAATACAGAGGGTTAGCTGTAATGTAAGATCGTTTTACTTTATGGAGATGCTGGAATATAAGTGTATCAGCCTCCATGAAGTGGTAGAGGTTAGTATAGTAAAGGAAGTCAAACATGACTTGAATATACAGTAGAGACCATCTATGGCGAGACCAAGGACTGAATAAGGTCTGAGTCTTTATAGGAAATATGGGCATACTAGGTGGGGCAAATAGTTATTTCTAGTTTACTTTTATGGTGCCCATGCACATGTATATTTTTCCTAAGTGCCTGTGTAGTGGTGTGGGACTCTGTGTGGGCATGGTGATAATGACCTAAGGCAATATTAGGGTCAACACTGCAATAAATATAATATATTCCCATATGTCTTACAGCTCTACTTTCCTCTCTTTTATCTTCCCATCATCTTATTCAGGAGGCCATAGAAAAGAACAACATGAAAATCCAGTGAAAGCCTTGTATCCTATGGTAATGCTACAGCTTCATCCATAAACAGTTTCAGGCAGGTGATGTAATGGAAAGTTGAATACGAAGATCTACTTTAGCTGCATCTCATATCGTCTTCTGAATCTTTGTTTAATACCCATGTTTAATTAAACAGAACTCAATTTAAGCTACAAGCAAGAGAAGCATGTGTAGATATTTTGCTGTTTCATTTAATTTTAGATAAGAAATTGAATAGCGTAGAGGCGCCAACACATAATTATTCCACAACACATTCTGTAAACTTTCCATTCCTACTTCTTAATCCCCGTTACTGCCTTGCGATCTGCCTATACCAACCAAACGCATCACAAATTCTGCACTGGTACTGAAAACACATTCTTTGCCGGAGATTTTTAATCAGTTTGAGTGACACATGAAATAATTGATTAGGCTTTTTAACTTTTAACTCATAAACATTTCATGAACAATACAGACAACGCAACCATGGAGGAAATGGGAATTTTATTGTCATTGGTTCAAAATGACCCTGCATAACTCATCTCAAGTGTATTCAAACACAATTGTACGCAGCTCCGTTTTATTTCATGTTCACTGTATAAACATTGAGCATATTTATCAGCTGCAAATTAGCTCAAATGAAATCTTTTTATAGCACAATATCGAGGGAATTTTCTGTGTAGGAACAAATCAGTTTTGTTTTATGGTTTATAGGCTGCAACAGCTTTGATATTGTACTTAGTGCTTCTTGAGTTGCAAAATTGTCTAAGGGAAGATCTGTTCTACTGATTTTGACTATGAGATGAAAAATGCATAATCACCTTGGTGCTATGTCAACCTTTAATCTTTAGGGGCATAAAACAAATTGCTTTCTACAATCGTTTCTGCAATAGTGAGATTGTGAATAGAGGCCATCATGTATCAAGGCAATTTTACTGCAAAAGTGATACCACAAAAGTAATTGTTGTTTTACATCAATATATTAAGATCTATGATCCTGTTTTCCAATGCGATATGCTGTATAGGCGGACTCACATGATCCCATATTATAATGTAATAGGTTGCTCATGTACCCATGCAAGCCAGTTAAATACCCTTGTGGTCAGTGGTCAGCAATATACTTATTTCCTTTTTTATCGGTGTTTAAGCTCTTGGTTTGTAGAATAGAATAGCCCCCAAGACATGCATTCTAGTTTGTTGTAAGGGATGCTATTAATTGTACTTTCCAGTTGATTTGCTGGGTTCCCTGTTGGGTCAGATGGCATCAGCTACAATCTATTAGAGTGCTAGCAGTGAGACCATGTATCAGTGATGGCTGCATGGTGTTACGCTTTGCTAACGTTAGAGCCTAATATAAATTCTTATTTCACACAACTGATATCACTCACTCCAAGAAGAGAGAAAAATGCAGCCGATGAATGGTTCCCGGCAAATCGGGGCACATCTGCTCTGGTTCCGGTAAATTCTCATTCTTTCCACTAGAAGAAGAAGGCAGGTCAGCTATAATTCACTGCTCATCTTTTATCCATTATTTTCTTCAAGGTAAATAAATTGAAAAATAACTAATATTTCTCTATCTTACAGTGCTGTCTAAAACTCTCTTTTTTTAAATTAGTTCCATAATACCTCTATATAACACCCCCAAATCTTTGTACTATGATATACTTTCCCACAGCGTGCCATAAACTTCTTATAATGTAGATCCTTACAACAGATTGTACATGTGCCTCTGTACTGGTTGTAAAGAATACAGTATATATTTAGTTGTACGGGCTCTCTCCATGGTGCTGATCCTATCATGGCCAGCACAAGAATCTCTCATCCAGTTCATTCAGCTCTCTATGTGTAACATTGCATATTTTTTAATATAATATGCACAACCATTCATTTTTTTTCCATGCTTTAGCTGTAAATTAACTTTGTCTCTGCTATTGTCTCCACTTTTTCCCTGACTGATGGCTACTTAATGTAAAGCATTATGCATATACTAATACAGCTTGGACTTTTAATGGAATTGCACCTTTTAGAGAATTTGCATGGGAGATTGGCAATGGAAATAAAGAGTACAGGGGAAAAAATGAACATTAGTAAAGATTACATCATATTCTGCTGGTTGGGCTGTTTTTTGGTGGGGGTGTAATTAAATAAGAAGTTAGATCGAGGCATACGCTAGCGGAGAATCAGCAATATGTTGTTGCAAAGAATAGGGATGCCTGGGAGGAAAATAAATGCCTTCTGCATCACTTTCCTTTATTTAAAGATGAATTATTTATTATTGTAGTTTGGTATCATCACCACTTTATTACATTGCACATCCAAAGCATTTATCAAACACTTGCTTTGTAGAATAGGATTTACATTAACATTCCTGTAAGCAGAGGCATCCGCTGTGTTTTTGCGTGTTTTTTTTTATTTTTTTTATGGAGTTTGACCAAGTTTTTTAGTTAGAATATCTTTCAAAATGAAGATGACTCCATAACAGTGTCCTATAAAAAATATCATAGCCCTATGGTTAGTGGTACAAATGAGTTGGCTTGGTGTAATAGAATAACGATTAAGAGCTCTGTGTAGCTTGAAACACATAAGGCGTTCCCTGTCACCCCCTCGTTATGGGTCTTCTGGATTTTTTGGACCCTCTTTGTCTCCTGTGACGCCGCTGCCTGCCTTCATCTGAAGTTATACGGCTGAGACACAGTCGGCTGATGGCGTCAGGGCAGGGATAAGCACAGCCAGTTAAAATATCTATTAATATATTAAGTGGCACAGAAAGGGTTATATATGTTTTTTAATACAATACATATAATGCGGTTAAACCTTTAACCTTCTGAGATAGATGTGTTTGGACAGCACGGAGTTATCGGGTTTGCAGAACATATTTCTACATGTATATCTTTCTATAATCATTTATCATCAGGCTACTTCCTTACCCCATCAGCTATCTATTTTCACTCAGCAATACATTCTAAATGATCTTGTGGTACAGGTGGATCAATGAGTATCTGAAAATTTACCTGCACATATGGATATCCCTCACATCACGTGACAGTATATTAAAAGGTATTGTGTGACAATAAAGACAAACATTTAAGTCCATGAGACAAGACCACTGACAGGCAGATCTACAAACAGATGTAATAAACAATGGGCATCTGAAAATAGGATAAAGGTATCCAGGACTGCCTGCATCCATGTTGCCTCTAAATCATATGCACAGGAACAAAGAGAGAGCAAGGAGAGAGTGCTGGGAGCCACTCTAATTAATCACATCAGCCAAGAGATGAGCTACGAGAAATAGATGCCCCAGCTAACAGCTTTCAGGAAAATCTATCTCTAAGATAAATGAGAGCCTGTCCTCGAGAGCACAGAGTACTGCCTCAGCACTACATTAGGTACAAACATCCAATGTTTGAAGAGAGAGGCAGTGAGGCCTAGCGAACAGAGATGTAATTATTCATGTTGCACAGACCAAAAGCCTTTTGATGAAGTCAAATCAAACACTGACGTTGGCACGGTTACGATGTACTGTATCATGATGCATGAGGCCTTCCACGTTGTCATATTTTTATTGAATAAGGTTTACAGAACATCTGTCACCATCTAATGATGTCATATAACCCTTCTACACATATCATTTAACCTGTTGCCTTTGATACATCCCTACTAGAAGCTGTGATTTTTTTTTCTGTTTATAGAACTTTAGTCTGTGCAGTTACATGTGCATGATCAATGAAGAAAATGACAGAGAAAAGCCACCTTAGGCAAGGCATTCGGTCCAAAGTAAACCACAAGAACAAAAAAGTTGAACCTCAACGAAGCCAATATTTTAAGTAGTCTGGATTAGTGTGCATAATCTGGCGCATTTGTGCACACAATTGCTCCCGTTGCATTTCCTCTTAGTTGCAAGTGCAACTAGGGACTTCAATACTATATTATAATTAAAATAGGTTACCCTCTTTTATGCAGAGAAGCCCTCTATATCAAGCAGAAATATTATTTGAAGACTGTGTCAAAACTCTCTCCTGGATTTCTGTGATTAATCAGTCCATTAGTACTTGATGACAGAGAGCAGTGTGAAATGTCTTATCCAGCTAAAATAACTGTGTCAGCAGCTATCAAATACTGTATTTCCTAGATTCTGCTTTACGGGAAATATATTCTACACGTTCTTCACATATGTACAGAACCAACAAAAAAGCAGTTGTTGGCTTTACTTGCATTCCATTGATATACAGTACTTCTTCCCGAGGACAGTGCTGAGGTCATGAATGTAAACATTCACTATAGTCTATGGTTTGGTAACTGGGGCCCTCTGACTGTTTGTCACTACAAATAATGTTATAAGCCTTTAGGTCAACAGACATATAGACCTTCAAAAAAAAAAGATTCTTGTTTGTATGTCTTATTACACAGTATGTCTAACCACTGCATTTGTGAACTCTCCCTTTGTGTTATCCTTTGATATCTCTCCTGGAACGGGTTCCTTACATCCTCAACTCATTCTGAAAAATAATATCCTTCCATTAGGTGAAACACTGATACACATGCCGTCTGTGCATGAGGCCCAAAATAATGTCTTTGGGTCATTCATTTTGGGACAATGAATTATGTTTTGTGCCCAGTTTCATCAGTTCAAATGAAGTTTGGAGGGCTTTTTTTCATAGTCCTGTCTGTGACCCTGCACCCTCCCACTGCATTGTATGTGCCCTCCACCTGCTCACTTACCTTCTCCAGTCATTTTCTTATCTCCTCTGATCTCTAGGTAGATGCGGATACCATGCTGGGGCAGGGAGAAGAGGGTGGTGAGTATGTGAGACAGTGCCCTGCTGCATAGAGAAAAAGAGAAGGGAGAGGCGTGTAGTGCCCACACAGTGCCTGCAATAAAATCTGCTCTGAATTATTATTATTAATATAATACTTGCTTGTCTGTAAAGGTGAATTAACACACAGCTCCCCTTACAGACACCGAAATGGTCAATTGCCACTTGCTAATGCTTCTCCTGAAATGTTTACATTTATTTTATGTAATAAAGTCTTACTTAATGTTTTACTTTACTGAGAGGGTGCTAGATATATGGAACGGCCTCCTAGCAAGAAGCTTGAGAGCCATATATTATATGTGTGCTTTTATTTTATGTGATAAAGTCTTACTTTAAGACAGATTTACTTTTATGTAGAATACCCTCCCAGCAAAAGAAGCTTGAGGTCCACAGAACCAATGAGATTTGTACTTTTATGTATGTTATGTACGTGTATGTTATAAAGTTTTACTTAATGTAAAACAGATTTACTTTATTGAGGGGGTGGTGCATATGTGGAATAGCCTCCCAGCATAATAAACGTGAGGTTCACATGACCCCTGAGATTTGTACTTTTAATTAATGTGATAAAGTCTTAATTAATGTAAGGTATACTTAGTCTACTGAGGGGGTGGTGGATAAGTGAAACAGCCTCCTAGCAGAAGAAGCTTGAGGTCAAACGGACCCCTGAGATTTGTACTTTTACCTAATGTAGCAAAGTCTTACTTAATGTATGGAAGATTTTCCCAAACTCCCAGTAAAAGTAGATTGAGGTCCACAGAACTCCTGAAATCTTTATATTTATTTTCCTCAACATTTGGTGTTTTGGTTGAGTTTTTTTAAAAAGGTATTATTAAAAGTTTAATGTTAGAGTGATAAGAAATCTTCACAAGATTCATTGAGCCCTCCTCCTTTTTGGAAGTTCGTACAAATGCACGAAACAGGCAATTTTCATTAAAAGCAAGTTTACACAAATCTGAATGCACAAGTCTATTTAACATACACGAGTTATGTAACGGTACTGGGGCACATACTTACCAACATTTTTGTTCACTTTCCCATGACACTACAGTATGGAACTTCATGTATGGTCCGACTCACATTTAGTAGATGATTTTGTGATTTAATGACAGATGCTACCCATCTTTCATAGGCGTAATGGAGCATGACCCACATGAAAGTCCCACAAAAGGCTCAATTTGCTCATGGGCAGTGCAACATTTGGCAATGTGGATGCAACACTGCAGCGGTCCAGATAATGAGGATACCTGACAGATGTGACATAACCAGGTAGGTCAATCCCAAGACATTCTAGCCTGTTGGTACCTGCTGGCATGAGGCAACAACATTTTGTGTTATGCCTTGGGGCTAGCCTACAAGAGCTTCCAGTGTGACAGCGGATGGACGTAGCCCTTTCATAAGGCAGATCTCTTTTGTGACACTGACACTCTAGGTCAACTTACTTTCTCCACTGAAAGACCAGTCAGTATGACATTTTGTTATCACAGGATTAACTAAAGTCGAACCATGACCAATACTAGGTATACAACTATACTAGAGAAGAAAAAGCTAAGCTGCATGTCTTTAATTTAAATTAGCAAATATAAAAACATTTGTATGTATTTTATTCCTTACATCAGAAAAAGATTCACGTCAAAAGAGATTTATTTATTTGGTTTGCTATTATTACCTAAATGAAGCCAAATGTGATAATAATGGCTAGCAAATGATAGCATATATTTACTGTTTGCATTAACATGTCTTTATTATCACATAATTGTGATGAAAGTAATTCACAAATATTTGCATAACATGCTGGAAAGCCATGATTAATACAATATTATTCCTTAATTCGTATTCAACCCGCTAATTGTCTTTTTACCCCTCCTTCTTGTGTTTACAAATTCTATCAACCTAAGGTGAAATAATCACCATTATTAATTGGTAACAAATTGCAGCTATTTCTTATGAAAGCATACCCATCACCAACAACAACTTAAGATGAATTATCTCTAAAATAAAAAGTCTATTTTATCAGTTTAATAATTTAAGGATCATTTTTAAGAACAAATTTTAACCAACCTGAAATGGTACTCATTATGGTACTCGCTACCTCATGTAGGTAATTAACCCCTTATTGACACAAAGTCAGCAAATGCAAAATCATCAAAATCATTCCTCCTGCATAAAGTAAAATTGGCACAAATAGGTAATGTCCATTTCAATTCACAATGAATGGACATTGATCAGAGCAGAAAGCAATTAACACATCATGCAATGCATATATATCTCTATGTACACTAGACATGAACTGTTAGTGACAGCTACCAATGCATAACATGCATCCATAAACTACATGCTAAAAAACTTGTGATATAATTCATACACATGTTATCTATCATCTCTATTCATACTTCTATATATTATATGCTCTGCAGCACCATCTCATGGCCACAGAGTAATGGCAATGTACGGTATATATTTGTTTTTAACCTTGAAGCAGAAAGTCTTTATTTTAAAAATTAATAAAAAAAATTACATGGCTTGTACATCATATAGAGTGCTCTCTTACAGCAAAGATGGGCACAATATTTACAAAAACTAAAAAAGGTGACTTGTGAGTATGAACCAACCATAAAACCTAAACACACCTAAAAAAAGGAGAGGTAGCAAAGTGTGATTTGTTCAGTAATATATGTAACAGGGCTAAGGTACCATCTGCAAACCACTTTTTGTTAACCTTTTGTGTCATGGTTGATGCATTGGAAGACCCCTTGCATGTTTTCTTCCCCCCTCTGACACTTGTAAAGACCCTCTTAAGATTTCTCTCCCAAGCAATCATATGTGGCAGTTTCTCTGCAGTATTAATGCTAGAAAAGTAAATTGAAACTGTCTGCTCTGAAACATAAATATGTGTGATGCGTAGGGCCAATGTCCTAATTCCAACAGAGTACTTCTAGGTCTGATGATTTCAAATGATTTCAATTTTTTCTCTTAAGGACTGTTGGCTCTTAAGGCTGCCCTTATCAAACTATTTATGGAGAGTCACTTTTTATGTAAATAAAAATTCTGAGCTCTCTGCCTAGTTTTTGTTTATTTTGTTTGTCCCTCCTCATTTTCAGACATTCGTACAAACTGAAGAAATTAGCACATTTTGTTAAAATTTAAATTTGCATGAATTTGAATGCACAAGTCTAGTTTGTACATATGGATAGAATGAGAGCTACTTCAAATTTTGTTTTTGCTGATATAGCTTTAAATCTTTCTCACAGCCTTGAGACAGGCCTGCAAGCATTTTCATTTCACAATGAAAATTAGTAGCCTTTTGCTGCTGCGTTTCACTGATATCATGGACCAATAAGAAAGCAATGGAAGAATGGTTCTTGCCAAGTTTTCAGTCCCTCTGGCTCTCTGTCAGGTGCACCATCTGCAATGCTATAGTTATGATAGCAAGTGGAGCTGGCTCTATGGTTTCTGCTTTCTGTGTCTTCCTCCTGCATATACTCATGCTTGCTAGTATATTCGATAACCTAGAAGCAGTGCCCCCGCTAACTCTGCACCCTAGGCACCCGCTTAGATTACCTATGGTAGTCCTGACCCTGTAACCAATAAACCACTATGTTATCATAAATTTTCTTCGGCACTTTGATAGGCAACTGGAATCCAAAGGGTTTCAACACGTAGCCTTGCAATTCTTTATAGAGATCAACAGGTTCTGTAGTTTTGTTGACATGCCATTCTATGCTAATTTTTCCAACTTCAGAGATAAAACACATACTTTTTAAAGCCATAAGATGAATTTGCTGCACAAACATGGATAACTTTTAACTGATATTAATGAGTAATGTATTCTTCCTAGGGATCTAACAAAGCAAAGGTGCCATTGTTAGTTAATATGACCTCTGTAGCGTGGCGGCAGGAGGATATTTTGCTGCCTTGTACAAAGAAGTGCCAGGATTTCTAACATAATTTCCCCGTACATCAAGTACAGCAACTAATTATAATTAGAGCCTTGTAACTGCGAAAGGATCAATAGGAAGGAAAAATGAAGCTTCTGAATGATGATTAATTGTCTTTGGAGATCATGTTTGAAAGCCATAGCTCAGACCTTTCCTGTATTATTACTGTATTCAGATAGTCATTGCAGGTTTGCAAACATCAGTGTATCAGTGAGTAAGGGAGCATCAGGGACAGTCAGCAGTCCCCAGTTATTAATGTTTTCAGCAGTATTTTTAAGGAAAGACAAGTACATGGTTGATCCTGGTAGTATCATATGTTTGCCTCAAAGATTAAGACATGCACGTGTAAGTACACATGGCCAGCACACTCTTCTTTTTGGAATTCTAATACTATTCACTCTTGTGCTGCCTTTATTTCCTACCAAAGTGCCATAGTGAAAACAGCCCCCTTGTGAAATGTTCATCCCTTTCTTCAATTTTTTTTTTTTTTTTATTATTTAACAAAATAATACATTTTGCAGTCATGGGTAATTTACTTTTCCTAGATTCTACTAAGTATGATAATAATAGTCAGAGCCCGATACCAGGTTGTACATTACCATCCCACCTGCTTTAAAATGAAAATAAAATACATGCCAAATATTGGTAGATGTTTGTTAAAGTTTTGTGTTACTTTTATATAGAGATATGTGTTTTTTAAATTATTGTTTAAAGCACCATCATATTGTGCAGTGCTGTGCAATGTGATCGATTTTGGAACATTAACTAAACATAGCATGTTCCTAACAATCTGTTTCAACAGCAATTGGAATCTGGGACTTTCCATTCATCACTATATACTAATATATCTATATATCTATATATATATATATATATATATATATATATATATATAGATATATATACATATATATATATATATAGATATAGATATATATATATATTATTATTTTTTTATTTTTTTTTTGAAGATATGTCTCTAGTTTTTCTTATAAAACTTGATATTTGAACACATTTTATACTTCAGTATACTTAATAATCCATTGTAATGGTACTTAAGTTCCTGTTCCTTGAGTATTCCCGAGTAGTAGCATGAAGCTGAGAAGTGCTTTAAGAGCTGAGGAAGAAGGACAAATGGAAGGTAAATTAAAACCAGGGGAACTAATTAAGCCAGTTAGTCATTTCTCCAAAACCTTGCATTTTACCGTTTAGTACACTTAACAATCCTATAAAATCATGTTTACAGATAGACTAATATCACAAATGCATCTTTTACAGATTAACATAAGTGATGCATATATATATTAAAACTCTACTGTGTGTCATGGGAGCAGCTCAGATCTAATGTTCTCTGTGATAAGAAAAGCTCACTTGCTCTAAAACGAAATATACACTGAACAATTACATTGATTTTGCAAGAAGCAGCTAGTTTAGAGAAATTAAGTTAGCTAAAAACTGTGAGGGTTGCAGTCTGTCTTTAATTATGCATGTTTTGTCACCAAGTGTCGCTGAACCCAGCTTTACTGAGATAACATAAAGTTTTACTTTTTAAAAGCTCCAAAATGTTGACTAAAACAATATAGATTGATAGTTTTTATGCACAAAGCTTATCTCCCAAGTGTCCCTTTTGGGAAAGGACCAAGCCTGGGCTGACCATCTCGCAAACTGGGCAAGTGCTTGGTGTGCCATGCCAGAAGGCACAAGTCACTTACATTCACTACTGTTCGCAGAGCAGACATGGTCCCTTAGTGTGCAGGTGTGCATAGCGTGTGGCCAGTTGTATCCACTTATCAGCTTAAAGTGCTGATTGTATTACCCAGTCTGGCCTTCTGTTCTAGGTTCTCAGAATCTTTGTAAATGTGTACATATCATAAGCATCTTTTGAATATATCAACCTCTTGATCACTCTCACGTCTGGGGGTGTGACTTTATTTAAGGGGTGGGGTTAGCCCCAATCAGACTCTGGCAAGTGGTGATAGTGGGCAGGGTCTGGCTAGGAAGTGGGCATTACCAAATGGAGACTAGTGATACTGACCTGGACTCACGTGGAAGCAGCACTTCACTTGGAGGCTCTAGGTCAAACCTGCAAGACCCCAAGTATGATCATCAACAAAAATCTAAAAGTTCTCCATTGTTGGGTGATATGAGGGAACAATATTGCTGAAACAAGTGTAGGTGAAATATCCACTTTACAATGTACTTTAGATACTTGAGGTGGTAGGACAAAATGTTATATTCTAAGATGTTACTGCATCTTATGTTTGCAATGTATCCTGCAGGACGGATTTCAGCTCTGGGAACAATCAGACGAACCTTTGGCTTACGCTCAGCAGCCATGAGTTATCCTCTGTGATTTCAGGCAGCATGTTAGAGAGAGATATCTGTGTAATTTACTCTACCTGCTCTGTGTTCCCTTGGTACAGCTCAGCGGTTTCATTTAATAAAATAATAATGCAATATTTTACCTACAGCATGTGTAAGCCTCCTCAATATTACAATAAACAACAGACTCTTACAAGACAAGCAGGTGCTGAGACTGGAAACAGTTGTCTGATTTTTATTGCACTTGTATATTAAAAAAAAGAGATGAAGATGAAAAGTTATCCTATAACTCCATTTAATTCCATCTTTGCTAGGGAGGCATCTACTGTAACAGTTAAGTCCTGAGGGAAAAGGTAGAAGGGCTAGCAAAGCTAATACAAGAGAGAGAACTACGAGGAATCAGAGATGGGGTGGATGAAAGGGAATTATCAGGCAAGGGAGAAGGGATCAATATACCAATAGCTCTTATATAAGAGCTAGTGGTACTTATTTTACAGTAACTGATTTTATTTTAACTTTATTATTATAAAAATAAATCTGCCAGGGAAGTATTTGGCAAAACTATCTCTGAGTATTCGGTACACAACACAGAATAAATGTATTGTTTTGTATTCTGGAAAAGAGTTTATAGTATAAATAAAAACTGGGTTGGCGGCTTACTCTTATTGTTAGCTGCGACCACTGGCTTGGCCCATATGTCATCATTCTCATGAGATTTCAGAATATTAAACTCAGCCACTGGATTAAGTTCCAGCCATAGGCTGGTTCAAAAGTTCTCCCCAGATTTACTCTTTGTCAAGCATGGAGTGGGAGTCCTGTTTCTACTTCAACTCCATCGTGTTTTTGTGTACTGTCAGTCAGGATCTCCAGGATGTAAGAGAAGAAAGGCAATGTGAAAGAGAGAGGGAAAACAGCATAGACCTCCCTCTCTAGAAATAACGCCACCTTTGTTCTCAGAGAAGCAGAGAAACAGAAACGAGGGCTCAAGGATGTCTTTTTATTTCAAGTATTCTTTCATAGGAATGGGGAATCCCATACAGGACATCCTACTGAGGGACCTATGAGGCCTTACAGAGCCTCATTCACTACCCTGAGCAAGGTGCTCAGCAACTAAGAGTCACTTCAGCCATTTCATGATTTCTTGTAAGAAACAATGCATAGCCAAACAATAATAAACATAGAAAGGGAGAAAAACATTGTCAATATAAGCACAACAATGGTACAGATAATTGCATGCTAAATGCATAAGCACATTACCTGCAAGTACACCTCAGCATGACGCCTATAAAAGCACCCCTTTCAGGAAAGATGGGTAATATTCCTGCAATTATCTATACTGTTTGGCTTATTTTGGCTTTAATTTCTACAATTAACATGCTATTTATAGTGGAACACACTATTCCTCAATAGTGTTTTTCTATTATTTATATTGAAATGAATGTAAATGTGTGTCAGTTTATGTCTTATTTAACTGTCTAACACTGTTTTAGAATTCTTTGGTCTTGTACTATCATGTATAAGTGTAAGGGCACTGGCTGGCGGATCAGGTAGGAGTCTCGATGCAGGGGCAGGTTTGGGTTCAGGGCATGGCTGTACGCAGGGTGATGTATCCAGTTCAGAGCTGCGCTCCGCTTTAGCCTTTCTCTTGAGCGCCATCTATAGGTGCTCTGAGCACGAGCAGGATATAAACTTGGGGTGACAAGCTCATATAAACTGGAAGCGGACCAGCAAGGCAAGAGGCAAAAGCACAGCTGGAAGCCCTGTGGCAGGGCACATGGCAGGAGCAAGGCTGGAAGCCCTCAGGCAGGGCACACGGCTTGGAAGCCCTCAGGCAGGGCACACGGCTTGGAAGCGGGACACGCCGGGTTCTGGTACACAAATCTGGATCATTAACATAGCCAAGAGTCATACACAGGAGACAGATCAGATGCAGCAAAGCAGTAGCTCAGTATACCAGGCCAGGAACGCAATGCTCTAGCACTGCTGTTAGGATAACGCCCGGTTTATATTGGGCCTTAATTGTTTGAACAAGGGGGCCGGTGTGTAATGAGCATGCAGTAATAACATGGCTAAGGAGAGGTAGAAGGAAACAGCAGCCCGAGATCCACTTGGTGGAGAAGTGGATAGGTGATTAGTTTTGGAATCCACAATGTTACTGGTTCAAGTCCCTGCGGAGCCTGACAATAAGAGACATACACAAAACCAGCCTCCTGGCAAAATCCAAGTATCCTCGCCATCCCCTTTTTGGCATACCTAGGAACTTCCCAGGGTAGTCCGCCTGGAGATTTCTCTCTTCTGAGGAAGTTTTTATGGGCTGATGCATCCTGACAGTGAAGAAAGGGCAGTCTAAATGCCTTGTTTAATCATACAAATAGCTAAAAATATTGAGGTAAGTGATGCATTGTCTCCTATAATCCTATAAAGGCTCTCAGTGAGAGAGGCAGGGGAAACAGAGGAGAAGGTACTCACTCGATACAAATGTATCACCCTCAATCATAAATGAGGAGAAAGTAGAAACATCAGCCAGGATAATAGTCAAAGCAGTTCTTTATTTGTGAAAACACTGACCGGTTTCGGCGTGAACAAACGCCCTTATCAACGTGAAACATACAAATGGTATTCACAGATAACCTTAAATACCGTTCCTATAAGATCATGTGACCCAAATGGGGCAGTAGTAACAAACAATCACTCAATTGGTTACCAATAACCTGAACAATGTATAATACAAAAATAATACAAAAAATATATCACTTCCATTCCCATTATTTATACACCATAGGATAGTAGAAATGTGTAAATATGTACGTTACTGAAAAAATTAAATGAAAAATAAATAGTTAATTAATACGTAAAGGACTGCTATTTATAAAAACAGAGCCCAATTAATCTCCCTATTCAGGCTAGGTTTCCACTTGGGTTTTTGTCCGGCGTTTTTTTCTTGATGAAAAACGCCAGGAAAACTGCCAAGAAAACTGCCACTGCATTTACCTGCGTTTTGGCGTTTTTTCTGCAGTTTTTTCTGGCGTTTTAGCCTTTCTGTGGAAATTGCTTTTTTTGACCTTAGGCAGTTTTTCCAGCCTTTACAAGTTAGAAGTTTCACCCAGCTAAAAGGGATTAGGATAAATGGCAAGTATCTGCCCTCTCCTGATGTCATTTACTTGGTAGACCCTTTTGTCTCTTTTCTGTGGTTTGTAAGGCATGCTTTATTTCGAATGTCTGCTCCTCTGGGAAGATTGGCCCCAAATGATGGTGCAAATTGTTTGCTGTTGCTTTTGGCACGCAGGATCCGGTCGCGTATGTTTGTTTGTAGTGGCATGTTTGTTCCAAATGGTGTAAAATTCAATATGAGCCAGTCCAGGACTTTGTTTTGTGTGAAACTGTTTGTTTTCAGCCTATTTCTCGTAGGACACACAGATACTGGGTCCATCCTCTGCATTGTAACTGTGGAAAAAACGCCATAAAAAACGCCAAGGCAATAAACCCACATGGCTTTTTCATGGCGTTTTTTCTCTCCCATAGACTTCTATTGGAGAAAAAAAGCCAAGATTTCTTGCAAAAAACGCCAGAGTGTCAACATGCTGCAGTTTTGAAAAACTGCCACAGAGCCCAAAAAAGCAGAAAAACGCCAAAGAGGACTGAAAAAACGCCAAACAGGACTGAAAAAACGCCAAACAGAAAAACGCCAAGTGGAAATGGCATTTTGCGATTTCCTATTGAATTACAGCTAACATCTGGCTGCAGCCGTTTTTTAAAAAAAAAACGCCAGGTGGCGCTATTGGCGTTTTTAGCAAAAAAAAACCAAATGGAAACCTAGCCTAAGACCAGCCTGATTATTTTCATTTTGCAAAGCTCCTAATTCCGAAATCCAAAAGGATTCACAGCGCAATAAGGCCCTCACCCTATCCCTGTCTCTAGATTGAACAGGGACCATCTCCAAACCATAAAATCTCAAGGATGCCGGAGATCCATGGCCTGCCAAATGGTAGTGGACAGCCATGGTATTATGTTTCTCTCTGTCAGTCCCAATAATTTTAATGGCATTACGAATAGACGATTTATGCTCAGATATACATTCCTTTAAAGGTCTTTGGGTAGATCCTACATACATTTTGGAACATGGACAAAAAAGATCATATACCACAAAGGCAGTGGCACAGTTAATGAAGGAGTTAATGTAAACATTTTTACCCGTGTATGGATGATTAAACCATTTGGTATTATTTGTGTTGTTACACTGGGCATAGCTGTCACATTTGTAATTACCTTTAATGGGCTGATTTAGCCACATAACATTTTGGTTAATGGGTTTTAAATCACTGTGAACTAAAAGGCTTCTAAGATTGCGCTGTCTTTTGTAGGCAAGGCTGGGGCGATGAGCAATAGGTTATGATTTCTCCCTTTATAACTCTTTGACCCATGCAATACTCTGACACTTAAAGGATTAAATACAAGGCAAGATTTTGCCTAGCCTTATTATTGTAAATGTAGGTAAGACTAAGCACATACGTATATTTGCATACACCTGCACAGAAAGGAGCATGTTGTTTCTATATACTCTGGGTCAACCTTGGGAACTATTATGACTGCAGCAGGTATTGGATTAGTTATTAACACCATATTTTATGTAGCATTTGTTGCTAAAACAAACAGATTATTTGTTTATCCGGGCTGAACATTTTCTCTGATTGCCAACACCATGTAAATTTAATTTGCTTATTATTACTGCGTGAAATCCAAAAGCTGGCCAACTCAACAATCTACGGCCAAGACTCATCCAGTTACTTTACACCTGACCTGTTGTTTTCTCTGCTGAGTAAATCGAGGTAATTGGGCAAGCTATAGAACTCAAAGGAGGGGAAAAGACAGAGTAAAGAAGTAAAATGAGGCAGAGAGATGGTATTTGAGGGGAGAGAACAAAGAACAAGAAGACAAATCGGTACATAAAGGCAGAAAAGGAAGAATGAGGATAAAGTGTTGTTATAAAGCGGTCTTTAGTTAAAGAGATAATAGGAAAAAATGGTTAAGAGACCTAGCAGTATCCAGAGCAAGACAAGCAAGAGAAGAAAAAGAAATACGTTTTTAGAAGACTGGACGAAGTCGATGGAAAACATATTTACTCATACACCAGAGGAAAAGACCTAAAGAAGTCACGAAAGCTGGCACTGTAATGAATATTTGTTCTCCAACGCATGGAAAGGTATTATCACTCCATATCCTTACACACTCTACACAATTTAGGGTCTGTTTATTAAGAGGTTGAGTAATCAGTCAATTACAGGTTAACTTAGGTGATCAGACTTGACTCCGGTTGCCTGCCTTTGCAAAACAATTTACATATTCACCAAGTGCAAGAGCATGCAAGTGCTAAATTATATGAGTTTCCTAATAGGTCATACAAGTTAAATGAGGTGTCCCTCTTCTAACCCTGTGTCCCATATACACAATATATAAATAAATACAAATATTTCTTTCGTAGTAATCAAGGGGGTGATAATTCACCCCTTTCCCCACTCCATACATGGTGAGACAGAATCTAGTTAAACCATGTGATGGAGGTTAATTACCTGCCCACCCCCAATTCAGAGGTATGGCAAGATAAAATATCTAAAATTACCCAAAGCTGAACCTCCCCCTAACCTCATCTTGTTTCTGGAACAGGAATTTAAAGATCTAAAGTTTTTACATGTACAGGAGTTGTTGTTCCAATTAAGTCTTATTATGGTTTGATGATCCTGTGACAGGTTGACCTGTTGACATCATATTCTGACTAGTTTCATTCCTAGAAAAATATCACTTCGGGAAATAGAGAATTTTCTCATATCAGCTATTAAACAGCTGTTAAAACTGCCTGTGATGTACAGTAACAATGTGCAGATAATATGTGGTGCCATTCCTGGGATAACTCCCTGTACGTAGTCAGTTCTCCTGAAGTCCCACTTGGTGCAATTATCTACCCTTAAGCCTCTGGCTGTCACTTCATTTGGGCCAGCATCTGACCAGTGGAATTAATCAAGTGATATTGAAGGTCAGCTAGTTGAATATGGAATCCCCAGTGGAAGCCAAGTAAAAAAAAATCTCAGTGAATCTTTCTTTAAGGAGCAGTGATAACAGTATTGGCAGGTATTTATGTAAATAAATTTATATTAACTAAATTAACTGACAATGAGACACAACTAACTTGGATAAAAGAATTTAAGGACTATAAGCCAGGTGTAACGGCCAGGAATGGTCAGGATCAGTAGCAGAGGATCCACAGTGCAGAACCCAGACACAAACCAGAACAGGCATCTAGGACGCAAGTACAGCAGTCCACAAACGAAGCCGAGGTCAAGGATTGGAAATATCAGAATAGCCATGAGACATATCCGAGGTCAGAATCAGAACAAACAGGATAATTGTGAAACACATGCAGCGCCCAGAGAACAAGCAATGAATCTCTTTGACAGGCAGCTAATGGACAGCCTAGGAGCCCTTAAATAGGCCCCAGGCAGATAACCCCGCCCCAAGCCAAGTGCACAAATAGACAGAGAAATGGCCTGCACATGCATATACTGCCACAGGAGTAAATGCTTGGCTATTATAGGAGTGGCTTGCGCAAGGTCGGGAGGCTGCTGCAGCGGCCGTAGCAGTCCCAGGTAAGGTGGTTACACCAGGGAAATTCAGCAACATTATTTGTGAAAGACATTTGACTAACTGCCCCATAAGCAACAGTGGTTTTCATAAGCCTTTGCCAACCCCTGTTATGAGATTGTGGATCTAGACAATAATATTCATAATAATCTTTTTATTCTTAATGTGGTTAATTTGCTAAATTGCTCAAAAAATAGTTGGAAGAAGAATCTGGTGGAGAACATTTTATAGCCCATCCACCTGAAAAACATCTAAAAGTACTAATTGTAGATGTTTACCTTTGCCATATACACTTATTGGTGTTACAGAGATATTTAAATTGTCTGTGCATTCGTTTATGATAACCAATGTTATTCCACTCATGTTAAGCAATTAGCACTGTATAGCATGTCTATATTTTATTTAAAAATCAGCCAAATCCACCCACAACCATAATCAAACGAGAAGCGATTCTTTCTTAATATCCATTAATAGTATCTGGGCAAACTTTATATTTTCTATTTCTGAGGAAATGTAGTTTTTACAGGATGAATTTCAGAATGAAATACGGTTTGTTTAACATGCATCTGTATGGTCACTTAAAGTACTGATGGTGGTGAAAAAATCCAAAGCACAAATGCATAAGCACCACTGATCACCAAAGATTATTAGTGGCTGTTTTATTTGCTAAAATGTTGGTCAGTACCAAAAAGTTACTTACTTTCAAACAAATTGAATACAAGTATGAGAATACTCTGTAGAAAACTATAACATGCCGACATATGAAAACTGTTATACATTTTTATACAACATAAAACCTACTTGGGACTCTGCATTAGTGTTACAAGTTCCTTAGTGCCTAAGGATATCTTCTTGATCAATCGATTCTATCCTTTTCCAACTCTTCACTATCAAAGCAGCTGTCTAACTGTCACAATCAGCATCCAAATTACTATAGCTTCGCACCTTAATAAAGAGAGCCTGAGACCAAATACAAGATCACTGTCAGAAATGATACCTTTCTGTTTCAGGCAGATCAAGCGATCATTCTTCCCATTGTTTCATAGACATCTGCAGAATGCTGTAGGCGTAATAAGGTGCCCAATAACCAGCCGTTTCAAAAAAGTGACACAAATTCAGACCAATTATTTATTGTAAACTAATAGTCTATGAACAATCAATGTCAATTAGCAGAAGGAATCAGGCAATGCATTTTAAAACCATAGCAAACCACAGCAAATAAAATATATGACTAAGGTAAGCTCTAAAAAAAGTTCTGACCTGTCTGTCCAGAGCATTCGGGGATTCATTCACTCTGGAAGGTATGTCAAGCACCATTTGTGGTCCATGTTCAATGCACCTGAATATTTTGACCTTTCACAGGAGCATTTTAGGTTGAATTGTGTAAATATAAAAACTGGATGCACAGAATTACTTTTAATTTACAGAGCATAGTACTGGTGAATTAGTGGAAAGTCTGCAGCTCATTGGCTTGGTCACAGGTTGCCATAGACTCAAGGACGTAACACAGGCCTCTGCAAGGGTTCCCCAAGAGCTAGGGTCCAAGGATTCTTGGTGCAGAGTAAGGTCAAATTCTATCACTCAGCTTGGGGGCCATACATTGTTGCCCTAGCTAGCAAAGGAAAACCAGAATACATCCCCTGAAAAATCATGTCAAAACAAGAATATTTTCTTCACTTTGATCTGCCACATTTTATCGTTATCATTCAAAATGTGTGCCCTTAGAAGGGAAAACATCTATAATGTGTCAGCTTTGTTTAGGAGTTTCTGTATTCAAATGCTAAAAAACATTACCTACAATAGTTTTGAAATGATTTACACTACAAATGCAAAAATAAAAAAATCCATCAAAGGAAAAATGGGGTCCCTTCTCTCCCCTTTCATCCACTTGGGAATCTTTGGTGTGTGTCTATGCCACCTAATGATAAATATGACATTGTTTGCTACCAGTGAAAACAAAAGAAGATGCGAAATAAACTGCCAATAAAGTGACTGAACTCAACTGGAAACAACTTCTACTGAGGCTGTCAATGTACCAAGGATTAGAACAACTTAAATGAATACATTTTTACTCATACATTTCATAAAATAGAAGACAAGTATAAAGACATTTTCAGTTTAGTCAAAGCAGTTTACACATGGACAAAGAGGCAAAGACAAACAAACAAAAAATGCTATGCTACTCACATACTATATTATGTTAATAAACAATGGGTTATATAGACTTATTTATGACCACTATACATTCACAGTCAGTTCCAAAGGGATTGCTTCTTATCCAGACATACGTGGTTGGAATGAGCTTCTGCTGTGGCAAAGTGCTAATATCAATAACAAGTTTTGTGTTCAGAACATGGTGGTTAGGGTATACAATGAGAGTTAACTGTGCTCTGGTTATAAGATATGCTTGTTAAACCTGCACATGTATTTGAGCAGTTAGATATAATTTATTGGATTTGTACCCTGGGAGTTGTATTGCTAACCCCCTTGAGACATAGGAAGTGCTTTTACATTTTTTTGATTTGTATTTATATATGTTTATTATTTGTAGTTTTTTGACATATTATTCATAATAAATTACAGACTACACAAAAGTGCATAACATAACACGACACTACGTTCACTGCTCTATAAGCTGACAGGATAAAAGGACACTCACATATTTTGCCGCTCCATGCTGTACATGTGGTCCAAACACAATAAATACATTTGTAGGTCCCTTTTTAGGACCATCTGCTGGTGGCGTTATGAAGGCACTCTGAGGATGGACCACTTGAAAGGGGTAAACTACTAAACACCTCTATCAAGGATTTAAGGCTATGGTATCATGGCACAATTATATCAATAGAGCAATAATGCTTACTCTTGTTTTTTATAATTATTAGACTACGGCAACTGTATATTAGTTGTAGTATGTTGCTGAGAACCAGTCTGAATATTTTTTGGAGAAAACTATTACTGTTGAGCTCAAAAACAAGTTCCCCTTTTTCCATTTCCATTGATCACTGTTTCCTTGTCTAGAATTTATTAAAAATGAATTTGTCTTTTTGCGAAGACTCCTGGTTTTGCTCCTAATTGACGCCTGTGCCACTAGTTTCATCCCTTATTATATTTCCCCTGTGACAAGAGATGAGCTTCCCCCGGTTTATATCTTGTGGCTGAATCCACACATCCCCTTCCTTATGACAAAGTAGATGAGGAGCAGATTTAACAGATTTGGCCCATTTTATTACTAATTTGTGTATTTAATGATTTGAGGAAGTCCATTGATCGGGATGTGGGACACTAGGCAGTAGACCTGTATGATTCCTTTGAGACTCATACCTACAGTTCCGACATCTTTTCTAAGCATTCCTTTTATGTTGCTTAGCTATCCTGTTGTAGAATCTAGGAGCATAAAAGAAGTATGTTCGTGAACAAAAGACTGCATGTTATTCCCTAGTTGGTTTCCTCATGGAAAGAATTGCATTAAGATATAGAATTGCACATTAAAAACTTTTATAACCCCCGCGAAAGGCACACTTACTTTAGGGGTCTACAGCAGCTGTTCCTGGGGCCTTTTCACCAGCTGCCACTGGCAGAAAACTCTCACCTGATACCACTTCCTATACGGCATGCACATGACCAGCTAGTGTAGAGTACCATTATATGACATCATATCTTGGTGCCCAGCTACTCGTCTGCCACACGGACTGTGACAGACAAAACTTTAGTAGAGAGGCCAGTGGTAGGCAGGCTTGCCCAGGGTCCCATTATGCCTTAAATAGATGTATAGATGTAAAAAAAGACAGAAATCTGACTTGTGCTGGAATTATATATGGAATGGACTCAACATATCATAAATCTGACCTCATACTACTTTTGTTATCTTCCCAAAATCGTGCTGGTTCCACAAATTATAGTGAAACTGCTAGGTTTATGGGCAGATGACAGATATGTTCCTCTGATCCTGAAGAATAGTTTCTACACAATCTCAGCAGGACCTGCTATGCACTATTTCATTGGTATGTACACTCATGTACACTTATATTGCCATTTCGAATCAGTTGGCACAATATAATTAAAAGCTAATAACAATGGGAGGTATTTTTGTTTGAAAATTTACATTTTAATCTGAATTTGCTGTTGTCAGTTTCTCTGTAATTTTTAAGGAGACAATAGGCATTTGTTTATATAATCTAATGTCACTGGATTAAAGTACACTTAATATAAAGGAAATTACTTCAAATGTGTTGCTGTAAATAGTACATGTTGGTCCTCGTAATGATTAACCTTGGACTAGACTGACTATTTTTATTACATAGTAGCTCATTTTAGTAGTATACAATGCTACAATCCCCACAAAGTGTTAAATGGAAAATAAAATGACCTTTATAGGCATTAAGAATATGTTCCCTTAAAATGAGCACAGTTGTTGTGTCTCTGCCTCATTTGTACCTCTGTCACATCGGTTTCTTGGAGAATGAGCTGTAAATAATTGTTAGCATGCAAAGTGTTTAGTAGACATAGGGATAGTCACATTAAAGTGAATGAAGTCTGCAAATAGGTAGTTTTGCGGTAAACGAGTGTCCTACATATGAAAGCAGACGAGGTCATCGTTATTAACTCGAGGGCGTAAAAAGAAATGATGCGGTAATGAAAATATATGGTCCTGTACACGGTAAGTAGGGATGTTATCAAAGGACAAAGATCTTATAGAGAGTGCCTTCCTCAGCTTCTTATGGAGACTGTAAAACAGACTATGTTTACAGCTGTAATCCAAGGTCATTCTATAGAGGAGAAAAACCCAGAGACTTTTTTCCCTTTTTTATGAGGCCAAGTATTACTCTCACAGGGTCTCCTACACAGCAATGTATTTACTCTTCACTATCACCAGCACCATACTTTTACCGTTCTCACTAGGGGTTCCTCCATGTTTTTGCACCAAAATCAAAGGTGGTCAAGTGTACTATGTCCCAGATTTACCTCCTTATTTCCTAGAATCACTGGGCCGGCAGCCTTTACAAAGGTGAAAGCAGCCTAGTGTGAACAAATTAGGCAGAGTCAGAGAGATGACGGTCTTGTTTACACTTTTTTAGAGCTACAGACACTGTCCCTACGTCTCTCATCACAGAGAAGTCTTTAATAAATTTAAATCACCTTTTCTTCACTCCACAACTCTCCGTCTACAGTACCTTCATGGTATTTTACCCCACTACACAGGCAGTCTATCACTACGTTGTTTATGACTCATATTCACCAAGACTGGGCTCGCCACAGCCACTCTGGACAGCTGTTAGTGTCCACTGTGTGCCATGCCCAGTTTCCATATAGTCTTCTATACCAACTGGACAGGTTTTTGTTGCTTCTGAGAAAGGCTAGCTGGTGAAACTCGTCAGGTTTTTTTTGTAATTAGAGAACATTGACTTTAAAAAACATATTAGTGTTAAAATTATTTTATATTGTTTGCTTAAAATATTGTCAATTAAAAACCTATTGGTTTTTTATGAACTGTCCATATTAATATGTGTCAGCTCTCACGCCAATCAATGACACTTATATTGTCCTTTCTCTTGAGCACTGGGAACTAGACTTGTTCCTAGAAAATGCACAATGAAAATTGGCTAATTCATGCATTTGTACAAATCTTTAAAAAGAGGGTGAACCCTAACGAAACTGCAAAAAAGAATTGCAAAAGCTGACAAAATTTTGTTGAGATTCATCCGATCATTGCCACGTGTAGCCGCCGCCATTACAAGCCGTTTTGTTGCCATTACTGTCACTCACGGTGGTTCAGGCTGTGGATCCTCGCTGCAGTACAAGGAAAGGCGCCCCAAGCGGTGATGGCGAGCAATACAGGAACAGATGGTATAAGGAGCAGACAAACGGATAGTCTGGGTCACGAGCAGAGATCAGGACTGGCAGCAAACACGGATAGTCGGGGTCACGAGCAGAGGTCAGGGCAGGCAGCAATCAACGGATAGTCAGGTACAAACAGGGTTCAGGTAGAGGCAGGTGGCAAACAACGGGTGGTCAGGTTCAGGCAGAGTTCAGGCAACAAAAAGGCAAATAGATACAGGAACGCTAGTGTAGGCAATAAAGGCTCTATCACAGGCAAGGTATAGCTCTCAACTGAAGGTTTAAATATCCCTCCATCCCTAGATCCTCCTACCCACTTAATTAAGTGGGAGGAGGAAAAAAGATAAAGGGTCCCTTTAAATCCCCTCATGAATATTCATGAGATAACCGTTCGCGCATGCGCGAACGGCTCTCATGACGTCTCGGCGCGCGTCCCGTCTGGATCACTCGATCCACACGGGGCGCGCGTCCCGCAGCCGGACAGACCTCGCCGCGTTTCCCGCGAGCGGGACGAGCCGGGAGCTGCCTGCGCGAGCTGCGTCTCGGCTCCCCCGCACGAGGACACCGCGGATCCGCTGGCGAGGTAACAATTACTACCGTTGATCTACCAGTGTTTTCCCTTCCTTTCTTCTCTTCTTTCTCTCTTTTCTCACCTCTGAATTTCCTCTTTCTCACTCCCTTTTCTCATTTCCCTCCTCTCTCCACTTATTACCTTGTTTCTCTTTCCTTACTTCTCATTTCTCTATCCCTCATCGCTTTCTTTTTTCTCATCTCTCTCTGCTTCTCTTGTCTTTTCCTATCTTCTTTCTTTCTTTTCAACTCTCTGTTTCTCTTCTTTCAGCAGTCTCTCATTTCTTTCTGCTCTCTCATCCTAAACCTTTTTTGGTTCACTTAAAAATCGCACTCATTACCCCAACCTCAAGAGCAACATTTTAAGGAGTGTTGAGGAGATGGCTTGGCAAGAGTTGTCATCCCTACTTGGTATTCATATGTACTGTACTTTAAGGAGCCTCTGGGCCAAACCTAGATAGTTCACAGGTATGAATGCTGTTGACAATCAACTCAAATAAACATTCAGTTCTACAAGTAACGACTCTGTTGACAAACTCTTGATCAGTTTGGGGGTGCAGGTCCTTATACAATTGTATGCTCCAGATCTCATCTCTAAGTTCAAACCTGTTTCTTTGCATGGAATCCTGCATATGTAACATGGGGGAGCATTGATATTTTTCTAACCGATGGAAAGTTCAGGTGAAAACTGACTTAGATATGTCCCTAGGATAATATGCATTATTAAAAATATCTTGAAAACTGCTGAACCACTTTAAAAACCATAGATGTTTTTATAACAAACTGATAATGTGAAGTTTTGGGTGGTGTTATTGACAGAACCACATTAATCCTCTTGGCTGTTTTGAAATGTGTTAGGAAGATAATAGTCCAAACCATAAAACGGGAACTTTTCCAACAACTCAGAAAAACCCCAGACACATCTTTTTTTCAGGATTAACAAATACCACAAATTCTGCTGTCATACGAGGACATCAATACTATTCTGTTTTATGAAAATGTTTATTACTAAACATGTGACAGAAGCAGTGAATTCTCTAAAATAAATAAAAAAAACATTTTAGAAAATTTTGTAAATTTAGTAAATTTACGAAAAGGTTCATATCTAAGCAGCCTCTATGCCCATTGTTAAATGAAAGAGTTAAGATTCTACCCAAGAATTGGCATCTCTGCACATTGAATCATCTTCTAAGTAATGGTTTCTGGGGTTATGCAAATACATCAAACCAGATACATACTAATGAGACAAAAGATATTCCAGCTTCTCATTAATAATTTATAATGACTAGCAAATTATTTTAATTACCAGAGTTCAATTTGTTATTACACACAGATTCAAAGAGAATAGTTAATGTTGAACCAAGATGGCTTGGAGGGAGAAAAATAAACAAACTCTTTGATTGGTTTGAACATTTCCCTTATAAGTGGGACAATAAAAATGTTATCTAACAAACCCTTGATATTAAGATACCTATTATGATCTTCAGAGGACACATCAGCTATATGTGTATTCACAGTAAACAACAAAAGCATATTTATTTGCAGCAATTACACATCTTAACCTTTTCTTCAGACTACTGTAAACTGAGAAAAGCCTTAAAGGCACTCCAACCATCTGACACCCGCATTTGCTCTTACTCACTCTCTCTGACTCACTCACACTCATTTTTGTCTCACTCTCTCAATCTCACTCTCCTGCTTTCTGTATGTCTCCCTACCTACCCTGCCGATAACTTCCATTTCCATGTCTCTTAGCCCGAATCTCCACAGACATAACCTCCCAGCGTTCGCATGAGGTTATTGTAGCGCAAAATGACAGAGCTTCCGGTGATGTCCTCTCCCCAATTCTCCAATCAAGGAGAGAGAGCATGTCAGGAGAAGCTCCGCCATTTTGATGGAAGTTTCCCCGGGTGCTAAAGAGAAGAACAAGAATATGTGAGACACACCAGCGAAAGTAGTTGGCAGACAGGAGAGGGAGACATTCAGAGAGCGTGAGAAAGTGAGAGTGAATGAGCCCACAAACTTCGGACGCAAATTAGCTTTTTGCTTCATTTTTGGATGTTTCGTGGAGGGTCTGGCCACACTTTTGGTGATTCATATAAATTGTCAAAAATGACAATTAATTCATATAATCTTCTACAAATGCCTATTTTAACAAAGGAAACAGAATCACAATTATAATACTTCTAATCCTTAAAGAAAATTTTCTGGGGACATGTATCCATCGAATACATGAATGCTCATTTGAATCTTAGAGAGAGAGAGACAATTTTTGCTTCATAAACAAAATAATAAAACACTAAAGTAATCCAAATTATCGGATAATTTTACTTTATGCCAAAGTCTATTTGTCACCACCAATTTCTAAAAATGAAAATGAAATGTAGTGTAATTTTAATCAATAGCTCATTACATATACAGTCAATTCTGTAGCATCAAATGGTACCATAACATTTCTTTTCAATGTTAAAGTTGTTTTTTTATCTTGAGATAATATGGTGATGTTGGAAATCTCATTATTTATTATATGATGAATGAGGTCCATATATTCTACTGATTGATTTCATTCTAATTTTGTAATTTCACAGTAAAAATTATTGATGTTTTGTTATCCGAACAAAAGTACAGCACAAGTATTTGGGTTTGTGAGTACGTTCTTGGAAATTATGGAATTAAAAAATAATGCTGTAATTTGCCTTACATAGAAATATTAATATAGGGAATATTCCTATAGGTGACATCATCTAAACTGAAAATTAGTTTCAAAATGTACTCATATAGGATGTTGTATCAACTGCAATATATTTCGTAACATGTTATATGTGATATTTCAACTCCCTTCAACTATAAAAAAAAAAAACAAGAATTATTAGTGAATTTTGCTCTTTTCTAAGACCTTAGAATATTTGGCCTGAGTGTATCAGTAGTCTAAAGCCTTCATATTGTGTGTATAAACAGCAGAAAATGTGTTTATAAAAATGTATTATTCTTCATTTATAAATAAAGTATAATAATAATTTAAATAGATAGCTATCATGAAGTCACAAAGTCACATAAAAAGTCAAGTACCCTAGTCACACCTCATGTTAGGACCTATCTGGTCCATGGTGTTGTGAGCCGGAATCCTTTACAGGTAGGCCACGACCCAATGACACCCATGATGAGCGGCAAGGTAGATAGTAAGCAGAACAGAGTATAGAGAATCAGGTTTAGTTCAAAGAGACTCAAGGTCAGTAGCCAAGGAGAACAGGCCAAGGAGCAGGAACATGGTTCAAAATGCTGGGTTGCAACACATAACTTGGGCACAACAAATGAGCAATTTTGAAAAAAAAGGCACTATAGCTTTCAATAGGCATTTAAGTGTGCTTGGCATATTAAGTCACGGTGCCTTTAAGAAATCATTGTACTTGCACTCAAGCATATAGTCAAACAAGAACGGAGGGGACGTAGAGAAGATGACACTCATATGCCACCAGATCAAGACCTGGGAGGCACCCGATGCCGGATACACTGCATGGAAAGATCAAAAGCCTTACGCTTTGTGACCCGGCATTATGCAGATAACAGAAATCCACTGGCCAGGTAAATTCCTTGCCTAACATCTCAATCCACCCCCTTAAATCAAGTGTCCCTGTTTGGTTATTTGATAAGTTGGGAGACATACAAGTTTCATTTCCTGCCATTTCCCGATGGAAAATGCAGCATTTTAGGTTAGCTTTCTCTACTTAAATTTACAGTTATTGTATTTCGCTGCACAATTATGCAATTATTTTTTAAATAATGGGTTTAAAATAAGGAAATACATAACAGTATGAGTTAGGTAATGTTTGAGTGAAAGCGCAATATTCTCCTGATACAAGCTTTCAGCTCTTGGCTGGTGAATTCTATAGACTGAGCATGTTAGAGTTTGCAAGGTTTTATTTTGATGAGAAAGCAGCTTCCCTTGTTGTTAGAAAGAACATGGACTGACAGCAAACCAGGCATTTAATGACATCCACCAGGGTCTATTCTGTCTCGGGTGCCTGACACTCTCATCAATCCTCTTTCTAGAGTAACTTTGCTCTTTTATTAGATGTTGTCTAAAGGTGGAAGGTACATATACTACAATATACAGATTCTCCCCTATGGAGTACGGTTTTCTTCTCTCAATCAATATATATCTTTATGTAAAAGGAAAGTGAGAGACAAAAATGCCTGTGAGAGAGACAAAAAGTAAATAGAGGGGTAGAATGTAAAGGAAAAAGGAAAGTAGTTCTGAATTTTTAAATTCTTACAAAGACATAAAGATATTATTTTAGCCAGCCCAAGGAGACACTGGAACCTACCTAGCGGACTGGGCAAGGCTTGCCACGGGGTAACAGGATCTCAATTTGTAGTATAAAGCAAGCAATGGTCAGCAACAGGCAAAAAGAAACAGGTTGATAGGGATCAAATACATGTTCAGGAAACAAGCTTTTTTTTTTTTTTTAAAAAAAAAAAAAAAAGAAACTTTTTAACAGGTTAAAGTACAAAGTGCCAGAAGACATAATCCAGTAATAGTAGCCATGTCAAAACCAAATCTAGAGCAGAAATAGGGAAAAGGTTGAAAGGGATATTACATGCTAAGTTGTACCTACTTTACTCATGGTGGACACTTATTGAGGCCCATAGTGGACAATTAAATGATGTTCTATGGACCTTACGAAACCTACAGCCACTTTGCCTATCCCTGGTTTACCAACTTCTTCTCATGCAAACCTTTAGTAAACACTCTTGGGAGGTAGGGACCTTTTGTATGTTAGATCCAAGGTTTAGCTCTTTTTATGTTTCTACGTTTGGTTTAGCTATCAGGGCACTTTATTTAATTTTAATATTTGTTAATAAATGTATGTTTTAAGTAGATAGGGGCCTATAGTTTGTGTGCTTCAGGGTAAAAGGGATGGGTTTCAGTATCCATAGAACCATATCCTAATTTTCTCATTCAAAAAGAACACTTTATATAGTTTGTGGTTTACTCTTTATTAAAACTATTCATAGTATTTTAACACGAACGGGTTATTTCATCTCCATCACTTCTCACAAACTTTTGAGTCAATTGTATGTGGATACTAATACATTTACTGCTGTACAGTATATTGTCAAATTTTATTAGAGCTTTTCATTATTCTAAAAGAACAGAATGGAAGAAAAATAATGTTTATAAAATCAATTCATTTTTGTAATGAATTTTGTTATAATCAAAAAGCTGGAGTGGTCAGAGAATTTTGAGTTACAAGTAGTCAGTGTTCAAACTTGGATTTAATGTGATAGATGGGGCCTGGAATTAGCTGGTCTTCTTCCTGCACCGTAACTGATTTAGTTAATTAGATGAGATGATGCATGGATAGAAGCAGAAATACTGATTGATTTCTAGAAGAAAAGCTTAAAATTAAAATGCTCGACCGACTGACCAGCTGGCGGAGCATGAAAAACCTGGAAATGATAGCTGGATGCTGATCATGAGAAAATGGTGATATATTGAATCAGTACACTGCCTCTTATTTATATAAAACAAGATGTGTTCAGATGTGGTAAATAAGCCTTTGCTCTTTTACAATGTGCTGTAAGACCTTAAACTCTTTTGGATTCCCAGTCTACTTTTACGTGATAAATAGACATCCCATTTAACCAGAGATGCTTATGGAAATACATACTGTATGGCTAAGCTGACATTGTTCTGATTATTGCATTTTTTTTAAAGATTTGGCTGATTAAAGGAGCCGTCCTGCATCCTATAAGTGTATGCAGAGTATTCCAAATATTTTAAGTGATTTTGCTTTCTCCTTTCCTATTGAAGCTCACAGTGACACTCTTTAAGGGTTAATCCTTCATTGGGTCATCATAAAGATTCTATAGCAGTGGATCTATAGTGTTGGCAGTCAAATGGTTTTATTAATGGCCCTTCTGAAAAAAAAGGAGGTAAAGGTATTCTGAAATCCTGTATAGTAAGAGCAAGGGCTTTATGACAGGGCCTATATTGACAGGAGCCAGGACTCTGTTAATGTGTCAATTAGTAGTGACATCTATGTCATCCCATAAAATGCCCTCCTACAAGGAGTATTTGGCAAAAGGTTATTTTTAGTTCAGTTTTCCCTTCATTTCTATCAGAACCATTTTGAACCCAAAGTGAGCAATTAATTTCCCACTCTCCCTTCCTTATTCTTCCTGATGCACACTCTCTCTCTCTCTCTCACTCTTATTCTCGTTCACTTGCCCTCTCATTTCTAAAAGTTTCCCTACCTTCTCTGCTGACCACTTCCACTTGTGAGAAAGTGTGAAAGAGTGAGTGTTAATGAGAGTGAATGTAGGCACTGGGCAACAAATTTCAATTATACTATTCTACTGTTTGATTCTGTCACAGTAATAAAGTGCTGTGGCCTTTAAACATTGCAATGACCTAAAGTGTCTTTTGTATTATTATTTATATTTTGCTTTCAGCTAAGAATCCACATGGTAATATACTGTGCCCTAGTCAAGCAGTGAGAAATGCATCAGTTGGGTTATTCAAATATCATGAATAATAGAACATGGAAAAGTCAGCAGGAGGCTGTGTGATCCAAAGAATCTGCGAATCATCCTGATACAAGGGCAATACACATCAAAAAGACTGATGTACCCTCGATACCTGATAATATCATTCAATTAGCATGAATAAATAACAAACACAGAAAACCCACCTTAAGCTTACCAAGCTACCCAGGCCCGAGGTTCCAAGCTCCACCTGCCAGGAACCTCCCACCAAATTACCACCAAATGTTGCCCCAGAGCATTCACCCCCTCTAGATAAGCTTCCACCAAGAGCACATCCCTTGACACCTTAAATTCCTCCGCCACATGCCTCAACACCCCCCCCCCTGGCACTCTCAAATAAAACTCGCCATGAGTTTATTCACCTTTGCCTGACTATGGTCTCATCGCCGTACTATCACTAGCATGGGGCCAGTGCAACCTAGGTATCATCTCCGGCAGATGCAGTGCCGCTCCCGACAGGCCTCTGGAGAACATACTCCAGAGGCTTTCTTCTAGGCCTACAGCCACGAGAATCTCCTTTTCAGCCTCTAAGGCTCGCCAAGGCTCAGCTGATGGGGTGAACAGGTCCCTTTGGGAGACTGTGGCCTATTTGCGCACCATCCATGCAGGGGTGCTGACCGAGTTCCCTCCAACAACTTCTCCACAACCTGGTCCATGTTATTGGCCTGAACAGGCTATCAAGGAGATTATTATTACACTCATGCAGTTGATCCTACCATTTAGAAGGTTAATGCAAGAGTGTATGGTGCTGTCATATGCCGTATTTCCAGCAGATGCCAACAAGCAAATGATTTATTGTCCACTAATTTTGAAATGTCAGGGCTGATTTTCACTGCCAGTCTGGTCCTAGATATGTGGTTCATACAACTTAAACCCTTCAGTTCTGTACAATTGACTTCTAACCGGAGATAAACGATTCCCTTATTAAAACCTTTTTAGTGAAGGCTGCATATTGCATTTTTCTATTTTTTATATTTAGTTAACATTCTGAAACCCACTCCTCACCAATTGAGCCTTTATTTAGACACATATATATGTAGCAACACAGTCAAAGCATAGTCTTTGTCATTCCTGGGAATTTACTACAGTTGGTTTTCCAGGACCTCTCTTTCCTGCTCTATGAGAAGGTAAGGTTTAGGCAATATTTGGAAATCCAGGGCAAGCCACACACAGCATGAAACTAGCTGCCAATATACTGCTAATAGGGCTAATAGTCTGCAGATCGAGGGGTGACTAAATGCAAAGCCACTTGTCCTCCCCCAAGACTAACTGCTACCTTCAAGGTCAGGTAATTAGCTGTAAACCCAGAATTTCTTTTTCCAAACTTGGGACATTCCTAGGTATACTTCATACATATTAATCTATGGTTCCAGATTAAAACAACCAAAGGATCTTGGAGTAAGGCCTTTTTTTGCCACAATGTTAACCAATTCCCATCCTGAGTATCCCTGGCTCTGTTTAGCTACTTTTATCTTGGAGCAACTAAGTAATGCTTTCTTCATGCATGTGTAAGATCATTTTGTCTATTCATTTGAGCCCTTACGTTTTATCAATATTTGTAAGTAAAGAGGGTTTGTATTTAAACCTGCAGAGTTATTATTATTTCCCATTGATCATTTGTTTAGTTGGAATCCATCCAGTCCTTGGGGCCTTTGAGTACCTGACATATCGCCTCTGATGTTTTGTATTACAATGCTGATAGTGTTTGATAAGACCCTGGCATTAAGTGGCTGAATCCGGTCTCAGTGGCCCTGCCACTTGCAATCTCCGTCCAGCAGAAAAGCACCGATATTACAAGCTCCTTTTGTGCTACTCTAGCAAGTAAATTTCCATTTAAATGCATATTCTGACCTTCCTTTCAGGCAGAATAAATAAGCAATAAATTATTCATTGGAAGTGTTTAGCATAGGTGAAAATTAATACCTTAGCCAAGCGAAGAACATTTTGCTTAGAAAAAAAAGTTCATTTATGTTCTAACGGACTAACAGACCAAGGTGGTAACAGAACACGATCACTCAGGAGCCATTTAGCTGAACAATTTATCTGTGTTCATATATGTGTCAGTCATCTAGCTCACTCACTTTCAAACAAGACACTTGCCGTAATATGATTACAGAATAAACAAGGTGCGCTCTAAAATTTTGGAGGCCCTAAGTAAAATGATTCACTGAGACCCCATCATTAACAGTAATAAATAGTATCAGACAATAATAACACATAAACTGAGGATGCAGTATTTATTATAGTAATATGTAGTTTGTATTCAATAAAAATACATTACAGAGATAATTTTATGATGAATCTGTGCCACTTGAATAGATCTGTCCCTTTCATGATCTAAGGGGCCACTTAGAGCGTTGGGACCCCCAAGCAGTTGCTTCATTTGCCTCAAGAACCTCCCAGCCAAACACAAATAGATGTCAGGTATGCACTTTATATATCCCTTTGTGCCATTACTCCCAATTTCCGACATGTCCTCTGAATACATTTCAAAGAACACAAGCTGTGTATATGGGCAATGTTTATATCTATGTTTCTTAAAAAATCAGTTTTAAACAATTATCCTTTATATCGGCTGCAGAGTTTATGTAAATCACAGTTTCATTGTCCTGAGTTCTCCTCAGCCACATTCGAGAGCTGGTGAAGAGTTGATAGTCAAAATGAAACAGAAAATCAATACCACAAGCTGAGCTTCGTCTCTCCCTCCCTCTGTTTTACTCCGTCTCCCCACCGTTTTTATCTATTTTAATAACAATTGCTTACACAACACCTCTTCATTCCTCCTTACAATTTGATGCTCTGCACTTCCTGTCACTATTGTGCAATTCCTTTGTCCACATTTAATCTAACAGCGAAGCAGACATAGAGACATGAGGTGAAATTCTCAGAACGTATCATCCAGAGGCAACTTTAGATCTCAAGTTCACCTTCAAACACAATAATAAGATGTCCTGGGAGCTCAGAAAATGTATAGGGATGGATTCTGTGAAAAGCCAAAAAAAAAAAATCCATAGTTATTCATCTACAGCTAATATTCGCCACTGTTTAAGGAGCAACACTTTGTCAGACATTAGACAGGAAATGATTAACCATGTTCGATGATGATACAAATTAATTTTCTGTCCCATGGAAAATCTTTTAATTACAATATATAGGATGTTCATAATTGATAGTTTTCCACTATTTGTTACATGTCAGCACAAAAGTATCTTTTCATTTTTCCATTTTCCTGGAGGTGGGAACTTACAATGCTGTGAAAAAGTATCTGCCCCTTTCTCGATTTCTCCTATTTTTTCCTATCTGTCACATTAAAATGTTTTGGATCATGAAACTAATTGTAATATTAGAGAAAAGGAACCAGAGTAAACAATGCAGTTTTTAAATAAAGATTTCATGTATAGAAGGGAAAAAGCTATCCAATCCTACCTGGCCTTATGTGAAAAAAATAATTGGCCCCTTAGTTACTAAAGAAACCAATTAACCAAATTTAATTGATAATTGGGTTCAATTTTACTAGAAATACCAAGGTGTGATTACTGCCAGTCCTATTGAATCGAAATAGCAATTAAATAAAAGTAAGCTAAGAGGTCTTAAAAAGCAGCATATGATACCACAATGTCAAATAAATTCAAGGACAGATGAGAAACAAAGTCATTGGCATCTATCAGTCTTGCAAGGCTTACTAAGCCATGTCTAAGGCTCTGACATTCAAAAGTGTATCAATGCCTCCTCCAGGTCACACAAGAACCCAGACTAATTTGTAAAGAACTATAGTCCTTGCTTGCCTCAGTTAAGGTAAATGCTCAGAATTCCACAATAAAAAAGAAAATGCAAAAAATGGCATCCATGGGAGAGTTGAAAGGTGAAAACCACTGCAGACCAAAAGGAGCACAAATATGTCAAAAATGATGACCCCCAAGGCTTTAGGTATTATATTTAGTGGTCTGATGAGTCAAAAGTTTAACTTTTCTGGACATGGGTCCCGTTAAAGTTAACACAACATTCCACAATAAGTACATCGTACCAGCAGTCAAACACGGTGATAGTGTGATGGTCTGGGGTTGCTTCACGGCCTTGCCATATTTGATGGAACCAAGAATTCTGCTCTCTACCAGAAAATCCCAAAGGACTATGTCCGGCCATCAGTTTGTGACCTACAGCTCAAGAGCAGTTGGGTTATATATCAGGACAATGTTCCAAAGCACATAAGCAACTCCACCTCCGAATGGCTCAAAAGAAACCCAATAAAGGTGATTGTAGCATGTCATTAAAAGGAGACAACTACTTTTTCACAGCACTGTATGTTTTCCTCTACTGGCCAATGACTTTGAAATGTTCATGATGCCACTATTATTTTAAATTTGACTTTTCAGTGTTTTCCTAGCCATTGTATCTATTTACTATAGCACCCACAATGCAGCTGGCTGACTATTATAGATCGGTAAAAAAATATAGGTTTTCTGGTATATGCCATACTAATGACTATGCACTGGTCATGGTCCTAGAGATCACTCAATCTACCTCTGGAAACCCCACTGTGCCATTGATCTGTGGAACAAGTAATTGCAAGGGATGAGTTTTTAAATCAATTATCTGTTATAGATAATCTATGTTATAGACCAGAAATGATTAAAAGGGAATGTTTTAAATCTAGTAATTGTAATTTACACCAGTACAAAAGCCGTTCTGTTCTATAGTACGTTGTGCTTTATGGACTTGTGAGGCAATTGTTTTATTAAGATGCATTAACACTAGTAATAAGTAGCATTTTTCTTGTGAAGCAGGTTATGATTATTATTATTGTTATTTTTATCACATATAGTGACATCATATGTTATAACTTCATACAATTGTACAATCAAGAAAGGCAGCTCTAGAATTTTGGGGGTATTAGATTAGTTTATCTGATCTGAATCATAAAGCGATAATTTGTCTGCTTATATAACATATTGCCAATGCATCCTGGTAACAAATCATTACATTTCGATTAAAAGGGGACAATTAAATGTATTATGCAGCTGCCCTCCTCCTCCATGGGCTAACTATTTTTGACACTGATTGGTTGCTTATATACACCTACGTTCTGTTAGGGATCCCATTCAGTTATGAAGATCTTATCAGTTAGCAACTTAACGCTAACAGGTTTGAGAAGCTGCTTCACATACTTTATTACAATTTGTTACAGTAAAATAAATTGTCACAGTGTTCAGTGAACACTGTGGCCTTTTATCCTCATTCTTCTTTTTTCTTTATTTTAATATAATCTATTGACCAAATTGACATTGCACACATCATGTATTTTCAAACTCATAGAAAGATCCCATTCCAAGTCAATGTTCTCCACTATATTTGCCATGTGTAAAAAAAGATGGATTTAATTTGAAACAAGTCCAGTCACACACACTAATTCTAATTTTACGTTGTAGATTATAGCAACAGATCATTTCTCCCTCATGTGCGGAATGAATTTCTATCCATTAAGGAACTCCTAACCTATGAAAACTCAATGCAAGGCAGCTCCACTCCAATTATTGACAAAGTTATTGGCCTTTGGAGAGTGAGTTAATGGCCATTTTTCTTTCGTATATATTTTTTCCCCTTCGATCCATGCTAAATCTCCAGGGAGTTTGAAGACGGTTCTGTTTGAAAGGAAAATAAAATATTGTGTTTGTGTACATAGCAAGATGACATGCCATCTCTGTGGATTACAAGGACTATCAGCAAAATCTGTTTTAGTTAAATAAAAAAAAAGAAAAATAAATTGTAAACCTCAGTTCAATCTTCATTAAAGTATTGATTCTTTCTATTAAGATAATAAAGTGGTCTTTCATTTTTATATTTTTTCTTGTAGAGAAATACTATATGGCCACACATTGCTTGGTCCTCCACATAGGGCCGGATTAACATAGGGGGTTAAGGAGTTCCAGCTCCAGGCCCCTACCTGAAAATAGGCCCAGTCAGGGCCGGACTGACTGGGCCTATGCAAGGCCGAAGAGGCCGTCTTTATGGCAGGGCAAAAGAGGCAACTGCTGCTTTAGTCAGCAGCAACCGCAGCCGCGGGGGTCACAACTGCAAAGTTTTCTTGTACTGCCAAGGGGAGTAAAATAGAGGTTGTTCGTATAGAGTGCGAGCAACGCAGAAGGAAGCAGCGGCCCCCTGCAGAAGTCTGCGAGTGGCACGGTCTGCAGTTCAGGTAAAGGGGTGGGGGAGGCTGTATGACTGAGTATGTCAGATTGAGTGAATAAATTAGTGAATTAATGAGTATGTGAATAAGGGAATGAATGAGTATCTGTGGGTGAATGAATATCTGTGAATGAGTGAATGAATGTGTGTGATAGCATGGATGTTTTTGTTGAGGGGAGGCTGTTTGGGGGGCAGAGATGCCACAGCCAGGCTGTTTGGGGGGCAGAGATGCCACAGCCAGGCTGTTTGAGGGCAGAGATGCCACAGCCAGGCTGTTTGGGGGCAAATATGACACAGACAGGCTGTTTTGAGAGGAAAGATGCCATAGGGAGGCTGTTTTGAGGGAAAAGATGCCACAGAGAGGCTGTTTGCGGGAAAATGTACCATAGGGAGGTTGTTTTGAGGGGAAAGATGCCACAGGGAGGCTGTATGCGGGAAAATGTACCATAGGGAGGTTGTTTGTGGGCAAAGATGGCAAGTCCTATGCTTCCAATTTGGGTGCTAGGCAGGTCCTGTGGATGCAATCTGGTTGCCAGGGCTAGTTTGATACTAAAGGGGGGAGCTGGCTGGGTGGCATAAGTACACAATGTGGGGCTGGCTGGGGGCAATACGCAAATCATCACTTAAATCAACACTAAAGGGGCTGTCTGGTGGGATAAATACACAATGGGGGCTCCCTGGAGTGCACAAATACACCTGGGGGCTGGCGGCATCAATACACAAGGGGGGCAGCTGGGGCCATCACATAAATCAATCCCAAAGGGAGGGGCAGGCTTGGGGCATCCATGCTGGATGGAGGGCGATACACAAGGGGGCAAAAATACAAGACGTAAGCAGTGTGGAAAATAAAAAAAAAATATTGTTAGCTTACCCCTTCCGGATGCGCGTGTCAGTGTGGCAGAGCCTGTCCTGGTGTGTGTGTTTGGATGTCGGTGTGGCAGAGCCTGTCCTGGGGTGTGTGTTTTGGGGTCCGTGTCGCAGAGCCTGTCCTTGTGTGTGTATTTGGTATCTGTTTTTTGGCACTTTACTGTAGGAATAAATAGAGCTATTTATTTTTTACTCATCCAGAGATAAAACACCCTCCTGAATTTGTGGTCACTTCAGAGTACAAAACTTTTTTAGGTTTTGTGCTATGAGTCTACGTAGTCAAGTGATCTTATTATCCAATGGAATAGTCTAGTTACCTATGTTGCTAAAAAGTTGCAACCAGGATCTAGATTTTCATACTGTCTCCATAGTCTCTAGGTGTTTTTTTTCCTGTTCCAGATAGAAAGCAAATAAAAGACAAAAATCTATTCCTGAGGATTATTTTTTTTTCTAAAGGCCATTAAACTAGTCTTCATTCTATGGAGAGGTTAGTAAAGGCTACAGCCAAAGGCATCGCTATCAGTGGTCGCAGCACAGTATGTCACTGAAACAGAGAAAGACCGATAACCTTCTCAGCAAGGAAAATCTTCCATTCGCTGTATGCCATCATTTTCATTTCCACGTGCATTATAAACATGCACATAATTTAAAATGGATGTCACCTAAAACAATTTTACATTAATCAATAGAGCGTAAAAAATGTCTCTGGAATGTTTTAGCAATTTTTAAAAGAGTTCAGCAGTTTCTAAGAAATTTGTAATTATAGATTTCCATTACTTGCTCTGTACAGCTTCGTTCTGCTGGAACTATCCTTTTATATTTATTAGCTTTAAAAAAAATAGGTAAAAATGCTTTTTTATACTTAAGGAAAAATGTGCAAATTTGAATGTTTTTGGGGTTTTTTTTTGCAGTTGTAATAAAAATAAACCTATGCAGGTATCAGGGTTTTTTCCCCATTCACAAAATATCCTTACTTGGCTTTTCTGAACATTTACACAAATGTCTACTATACCACTTTGTTCCTTAGTTGGCAAATGATCCCATCTTAAAAAGGTTAGTATGTACAATTTATTACAATTTATAACTAAATGTAGCATTAGAAATATAGTCTCTACTACCGAATGTGCAAACTTTACCCAGAAATAATTTTATCATGTAAAATGTTCTTTCTTTTAGGAGCTCACAATATTTGGTGGGTAAGAATGAATGTGTTGTGCATCCTTAAAAGTCACAATACTGTGTATAACACCAGCAGAAAAATTTGTTTTTTTTTATTAGATTGTGCTAATAAACTACACTAGTCACAATAGCTAACGTGAGGTGGCACTTAGATATGGCACAAACCACTACCCTTAAAATAAAGATGAACCTGCATGGCTGCTGGAAATTAGTAAGCTATTTAAAGAAGTATACACAAATATCATAATTGTAAACATAATAATATATTCAAAAATAATTAATAATATAATAATAATATATTAAAATAATAATATATTGTTATCGTCTTCAATCTCTTCATGCATCATTCACTTACTCCCTTTCTCTGACATTTTGGGTTGGTCTGTTATGCAACCAACCCTTCCCCCAACAAGGGGATAAGGTCCATCAAAAACACCTCCTTGTCACCCAAATGGGAGTTTTTTTTAAAAAAAAGATATCCATGTGTCATTGTCAAAAGATACTGTGTATTCTTTAGCCAGTGGCAGCAGATTAAAAAACAAAATCATCCTTTAGCCAACAGCCAGCAGTATGCAGTATATACAGTATGCATTCTGATGCAACTTTCTTTGTACTTGTCGCTTTCCATGGGCTGAAAATGAAGAATCAAGGCTGCCGGTTTTATTTAAGGGTTCCTCCTTTTGGCTAGACAAGTAAAAATCACCCAAATGGTGATTTGATAGAATTCTTCTCCTCCTGCCTTGGGACGCCTCCCCTGTAGAGGATGTGTGATTGGAATGTGTGATTGGAATACGTGCTTAAAGTTTCTCTGCCATTTGGCCAAGATCAAGTGTGACACTTTGACCTCGAGGTTGGAGAGGCTATGTTCCAGCAGCACACACAAAACAGAGGTAGGTGAGTCTTTACAGCAGGAAAAAATGGGCAGTTTTGATGGGCTAAATGGTTACTATCTTCTGTTAAATTCTATGTTTCTTTGATGTTTCTTTTTGATTTCTTTTTAAATGCGGTTTTAGCTCCCCAATTCCCCTAAAACAGCTTAAGAGCATGGATAGGAGACACAAGGAGGCAATTATTGACCCATCTTGGTTAATGGGGGCTCTTTTTGTTGTCGCTTCAATTCAGCTTTTACTGCATTAACCCTACTGATTGCATTCTGTGATTTTTACATGTGTTGTTGAAAAATGACCAACATAGTCCTTCCAGTAGTTCTTTAATTCAGATAGACTCTCCAGTTCTGAGGCACATATTACTAACTTTAATTGCTCACCAAAGAAACCTTTACTATTTCGAATTACCGTACTTGCAGAAGCCAATCGAATTGTCAAATTCATTACAGAGTGTTTTCTTCCTGCCAGTTTGTGGGGATGCACCTTAAAATACTCCACTGTTTCCCCACTCTGAGCAGGATCATTAAAACACAGACAATGCAATTTTCTCCCTTGGTACACTAATAAAGTTGCCCTGCGGTTGGTAATTCTCTCAATCCATCTCCAGATTACTCTGTTCTGAACATGGTTACTGATTGTCTTCCACTCTAATTCAATTGGTCTCCAAACAATTCCTATTTTCTTTTAACCAAATCAGCACTAGACGCACAAAGAAGTTAAACCGATCAATGTACAAATGTTCACATCCATCTGGGGACTTGAGAGAAAACTGCAGACAGATACCGATGTTTCTGATGTATGAGAAATATAATCTTTACAGAAGGCAGCAACAAAATCTTCTAAAAGCTATGACATTTATTTTCATGAAATTAAAAGGTAAAATTTGTCTACACTAAAAGCATCTATTAAGGTGATTTAAAAGGGAATCTATCACCAGCACCTTCTATAATTATATTAAGGTTGAAATACAGCAAAATGTAGTGTAATTTTCCTTTTTAATATCAACACTGGAAGGAATAAACATTAGATGTTTATAATGGGTGTGTGTTTCATTTGGATGAGAAAACTGAAGTCTTCAATACAGTTTTAGCTAATGTCACCTCAGTGGAAATAATAAAACTAGTATGATGTTATCAATAGTGTATGTACGCCCTAGGCCTGGCCCCATGGAGCCCCTTTTAGGTGCCTCTTAAGAATGAGCACAGAGAGGCTTCCACCCACCTAGGACCTTCTACCCTATGCAACTGGATACAATGCAGGTTTTCTTAAATTTTTTTGTTTAGAATTCCTAAATTCAATGATATTTAGGTGTTAGGAAAGAAAGCTGGGAACACGCAAGTTAGAAATGTGTTTTCCTGACCTACATTACAAAGCAGTCTGCACAAAGAACATGATGGCCTCCCAGAGTTCTCCCTCTCCAGCTTCTAATAGAGGTCAGGAAGAGGTGTTGACCAACACAAAGAGTCCCCATCCTCATACAGATTAAGCATTCTGACCTGAAGGCCCGTCAATGAGCTCTGATTTTCTGAGCTTCCAGGTATAAGGATTGGGGTGTAGTGTAATATTATAGTGTGGTTTGAAAGGTGGTCTTATCACCATAGCAACCAATGAAATCCCTATGATGTTTGGATCAATCCATTCAATGCAATTCTGATAAGGCCACTCTTTTTACCTCAAAAGACTCACCACCAGAGCACCAAATGTAAAGCTCATTTAGCCATCAGTAAATATAGGTAATGGTGCATGACTAATATATATTTTAAAGTGACAGACCTGACACCGTATATTATTTACTGGAATATTGAACTAATCATACATCCAAATATACAAAACTCAATTTTAGTGATATTTCAATTGATGTTTTAAAGTTGTAACATAGATTTTTAAATAGATGCAGTAATTTGTTTTTATTACAAACATTTTTTATTTTACAATAATTTGCTGTGACGAGTGAATCAAGTGCTGACAAGCATAAAATCAACAAAAATAGAATAAGACTGCAGTTAAGCGTCATATTCTTTAATTTGGATTTTAAGCATTGTCCAGGCTAACCACATCGATAAAACAAAACACTGTCAGGCTAAAAAAAAGGCCTTCAATCATGCATTTCAATATAAAGAATAATATAATCACAGATTGCATCAGAGATAGAGATTGGGAGCAAGGCATTATACTTTGGATGTGGATATTAGTTTTAAATGACCTGCAGTTCATTATTTTGGGGCAATTTAAAAAAATAGCCATTAAGCCAAATGTCATTTGTGGAGGCTGTTTGTATAATTAGTATTCGATGTAGATGATAGCTAATTGCTATCTGGAGAGAGGGACATTCATTATGATTAATGTAAATTAAACCCCAACACCTACATGTTCACAAAATTACCCCATTAAAAAGTACTTGAAAGTCCTGGTTACTTGACAAGCTTTGAAATATTATTAACTATAAAAATAATAAATAATAAATATATTATGAGCATTAAAAATGCATACGCTGCCCAGATATCCTATACCATGATAACCTAACATGCACGCCCAGGATAACTAAGTATACTTCCATCACCAAGTACCTCTGTCATTGTTTCTTAAATTGGTCCATGGCTTATTGTCTGAGGAAATGAACACAGAGGTTGGCATATTTACTTTAAACACCTTATATGAGCTATATATGTACCTTATTGTTTCATCTTACAAAATAGTCAGACTATATGAACCTAATAGATCTGATCTGTTTTTAGAGCTAAATGTAATTTTAGCTATACAAAATGCTGTTACTTCCAGTAGTGAGTACCGTGTATTCTCTACACAGCCCTAATCTCCAATTCATGAACATCTTGAAATAACAGACATAGCATAAAACAGGCCACCACAATTATTCAGTTTACCAATAACAAAACAAAAATTATACAAAATATTTCAAATGTAACCTTCCAATGTGGTTAACAATGTAATAACCCTATAAAACGTGTCCTTGCCAAGCCTGATTTACACCATGCCCTAACCACTTTGGTGCGTACCCTTTAATCTCATCCCCAAACACCAACAGGCCTTAACTTCTGAACTTCTGTCCAAAAAAGTGCTAGCCACCGGCCGGCCTTTAGCTCAGTTAGCACGGCCATATTGAATCCCATTACCAAAGGTTAGGGGAGGGATCCGCCCAACTATACCATCTTTCCCCTAAACACCTGCTCCAGCCTCTATCGGCAAGGACACATGCTGCCTGCTGTAACAAGAAAATAATATAGTTAATATGCAGATAAAAACACCATAATGAAAAAAGGAGAGTGGGTGGGAAGAAGCTTCTCCCTAGCCGATTGCAAAAGGTGACTGAAGGGATTTATTTTTTTCTTTTAACTCCTCTGTTTTCTTTATATATCGTAGGCCAAAAGTGAAAAATATCTTTTCATACATCTTTGTATCACTATTTTTTTTCTTTGTTATGTTTTGTGTCCAATTTAATTATATGGAGTTCTAGGTGTGTTGTATGTAGACACGTATTTGTTTTTGAATAAAGAGACAAACATAAAACAAGTTACACCACTCAAGCATAGAAAGGTGAGCGATACAGAGTTGCTTTAACATGTTATACAATTCAGGAGTGTATAATTTTTGATAAATCCTAAGGGGCAGCCTAGTATTCATACCTGGGAACTCTCCGGGACATGCCTCGCTCCCCGCCCATTTTTCCTTTAAATGGGGTGTTTCCCGCTGCCGTCAGCGGGACCGCCCACCAACGTCAGCGGGACCGCCCACCAACGTCAGCGGGACCGCCCACCGTCAGCGGGACCGCCCATAAATCTACACTGCCCATTCAGCTATCAAATGCATTAAAGTGTATTAAATGGCTGGAGTGCCCCTTTCAAAATTAATTTATACTAAAAGCTGGTACAGTTTCCCCTTTAATTTTTCTACAAGCAGCTTTTCTATTTTTAATCAAACAGTGAGCCAGCCACTCCATTCCATTTAACCTTTTTAATGTGTTGGCACATAGCCTGATTCTTATTATTTTTAGCCTAGTTTAACTTATTCAGTAGAATCATGCCTTTTCATTCCCATTATGCAAAAAGACAAGAGTTTCCATTTAAGGACCTTTAATTGTAGCCAACCTAGAGATTAATATGTGCACCTCAGCATGCCTTAGACCCTTGTACATTAGTAAGCAAGTAAATTAGTTAGCAACATGGAACCCAACCCTGTATCTGCTCATTTTATGCCATTTTTTTAAAAGTCTAATTTTCTCCTTTAACATATTTTTAAGTCTGTCTTCCGGGTGAGGAGGACTGATTGATACGTTGACAGGAATAGGGGAAAACGCCTCATTCACCACAGGATGGGAACTGGTTAGTCCTTCTTTCATGTATAGAGAAGAGGGGGAGATAGCAAAACACACTTAATTCAAAGAACTTCTCGAGGATCCCCTGAGGCACGAGGGAGAATGTGTTCTTTGAAGTTGACAGTAGTAGCATACCGCATACCACACATGAAAAAACCTTTATCAGGAAACTCATGACACTCTATGCATGCTAAGATAAAAGCGTTTATGGAAACTGTGCTAAAAGCTCTAGGTGCTATGGTAGTTAACTGCTCTAGGTTACAGCTTGACCTGTCCTTATAACAGATGTCACAGTACCATATAGAAAACCCATGTATTGGTGTCTTCATATTAGCACAGGCAATATATATTAAATTCCTGTTCCCCAGATTCACTTAATTATTCCATAATTACTCCATAGGTAGGTATTCACAAATATTCCCATGGGAAGAAGAATAGACTAACTCTGTTCAATATGATTTTTGATTAAAGGTAAGGTAAAAAACAGATTGCAGCAGTAAAAAGATTTCATTCATAAGAAGAAAAATCAAGACAATCATTAAAAGAATGTAAAACTGCAATATAATTTCTGGTGGCAGAAGACAACTCAATGAAGGGAATATTTTTTAGAAGTGAAGGCATCACTGAGATAACTGGTAATAACATAGCATACAACATATCTATGTTGCCATGAATCTTTTTGTCTACAGCGGCAAGTATTACCAGTGCACTAGACGAGATCAGGTAGAGATTTATTTTGGGTCTGGATGTCAAAACATTACCTGGGGATCTACTAAGCAAACTTTCCAGAGGTCAGCATAGAGGAATCAAGAACCAGGGCATATGATGCCACAGAAACCCTAGATCATTAGATGCCTTAAACAGATCCAAGCAAACTTTAATCGGCTAGAAGAGGGATGAGTATGAAGGAGTGTTGGCCTTGGACAAGGTGACACAGGCAGCTATGCACCAAACAGCGCAGCAGGCAAGGATTTGGTCAGCAGCCAAAAGAATCTTAAAGGGGTTTAGTAAAAATCTGTATTAGTGGATTAAAAAAAACGATTAATTTAGAATTTGCATTTATCTGTATCAGCCATTTTGCCTAGTACTGCCTTTTACAGTTCAGAACACATAATAAACATATATAGTGGTGTTTACAAATTTAAAAAAATGGGCATTGCATATGTATCATTAACCTTACGTGTATGCAGCGGGCATGCTTAATGCTTAATTTACTTTTCATGAGAATTGCTGGCTTATTCCATTCTTTTGGTGGTAGATAATTGTCTCTAGTTGCTCCTGAAAAGTTTGGAGACAAGGCAAATGTTTAAAAGACAGAATATCAGATGCTACACAGGTATTATCCCCTTTGCCGCTGAGCTTAGCCTGCCAAAGGTACAAAAGTATTAATAAATAAGTCCAAACCGTTACAGTGACCAAAAAACAGAATGCACTAGCTATAGGTAGTTGTACATGTAATAATCCAAACCCAACAGAAAAATTACAATAAAATATAATTACACACATTTCCTCCAAAAAATAATAAACACACACAAAAAAATAGAACACTCAATCAATTAAAATCATGTCCCAAAGCACATCTAGTTATTCCAGTTACCCAAAAAAGCCAGATAATTAAGAAGAGTCTAGTCTGCCAATTTTTCTCGATGTTATAGGTTTAAACCCCTATCAATCTTTGGTCAAATCCTATGCCAAGTCAAGCCTCTATTTTGCACATTTTTTCACTTGTTTTGTGTTTATTATTTTTTTTTCATTTTGGGGGGGAACTGTGCATAAGTAGGTTTTATTAGTTCTCATTAAAAATGTATTCTTTTTCTGTTGGGCTTGGTGTATTAAGTAGACAGTAAAGCTAAAAGATTTTTTAGAAAAAGAGCTGCATAAAGAAACAAAGCAAGCGCAAGTGATCGATAGAGAATATTCTTTATTGATTAGACTAAATTATGAGTTAGGATATTGACCCAGAATGAATGTAATTACCATTTACTTGAGCAGGGAAATAATGCATGAGCTATAATTGGCATAATTGGTTACGGTATTTTTTTTTTTTTTTTACATCTACTAGATCAATATAGGACTATAAATACAGGATGAGTTACTGAAACAACGTATTGCAGCAACGGTTAAACTAAGAATGTATAAAAATCTAACTTCTACTCAGAATAGTTCATAATCATATACACGGAATCAAATATTCAGTTTTAAATCAGCAGATATACAGGAATATTTGCTAATAACTTCTATATGAATCATATTAAATAGACTTTGTAATTATAAGTCATTCTTCCCCCAAAAATATGACTTTGAAAGATGTTCGCCCTCATACTAGAGGGACACATTCATCTCAGAGTTAGCTCCTGTTGTCGAAAAAATAAATGTCCTCATTCTATAAGTAACCAGTGAACCTGAGAGCCTGTAGTACATGTATCAATTTAAAATATTATTAAAGTATATGTCGTCAAGGACAATTTATTGTTAGAGTATTAATTATATATTTTGTAGGTAGCAGATTTTCTATGACCTTGTTGCGTTGTCTTGTAAATATAGAAAAATGGATGATTTAAAATCAGGTCCATGTTTCCAGTAGATAAAAACCACCAAAGCCTTTTGCTATTTGAGCTAGGAGTCACTTGAACTCAAAACAAGCTCTTGGTGGAATTCTTGACATTGCCAACATTTGGGAAAGGCATCGCTCTTTAAATTGTGATTCTAAATCTGGAGACATGCATCAAGATCAGGGCCGGCCCTATAATGGGGCAGACTGGGGCAATTGCCCCAGGCGGCACTTTAGAAGCGCTTTTTTTTGAAGCGGAGGAGAGAGAGAGGGGCGCCGAGTGGTTTTCGCTTACCCGCTCGGCGCCCCTCTCTCTCTCTCCTCTGCGGCGAGTCTCCCTGTTCGGTCCCGGTGCCGGCTTGTAATGCAGAGCGCCGGAAGTGACGTCAATTTCCGGCGCTCAGCATTACAAGCCGGCACCGTGGCAGAGCAGGGAGACTCGCCGCAGGACTGTTTAAAGGTAAGTACCGGGGGGGGATCGTAGATTATGGCGTCGGCGAAGTTTAAAATGCCGGCGTCGGCGGGGGGGGGCGGCGTTTTAAACTTCGCCCCAGGCAGCGTTAAGTCTTCGGCCGGCCCTGATCAAGATAGCGTCCTCTGACCAATCTACTTTACTCCTTTTGATGATGGCACATACTTTACTTTCTCACCTTCAAAATACCTGAATGCAGAGCCTGGTCATTTGTTTTTCCTTGTTGGCTTTTCGTGTGTCTACCGCATAGTGTTCTCGTTATCCGTTAACCAATTCACATAAACCCTTTCTATTCTAGTAGAATGACTTCAAGCTTGGTTCACGGGACATAGCAGTGGACCCTTTGCTTTTAGGATTTGGGCAGAAACCACTGTTCTAGCATTTCTTTTTATTATCACAATAGAGCATTATTTAATAATAACGATAATAATTCATACTTTTCATCTTTTGATTTTCACATTTTTGAAAGCTATTCCTTAAATCAAGAAGTACTCTAGATTAGAAATATATATTTTTTATATGTGACACTTGCTCGATTTCAAGCTTCATAATAAAGTTCTTTTCATAATGTGAATTTTATATTTCAATAAACATCATTAATCTAGGATTTTACATATTACAGGGTTGATAGGGACACATTTAATGGATTACAATTTTTTATGTAACTGAACTTTGTGACAGCTCTTGCCCGTCTGATCCTATGCTCCTAGCTTTTTCAAGGACAGCTAGAAATTCCGGATCACTTTTTATATATTAAATGTTCCAACTGCTCTATAAATTTTCATTTAAAGCCACATTTACACTTGCTTGTTTTTTTTTCTCTTTCTGTTGGGATATGAACCGAGAATTTCCCTGAAGCAAAATCAAAAAATGTTTAGTTTTGAGTTTAGATTTAGTTGGTATATACCTGTGAGTCAAGATAATAACTCTCAGCTTTGTAGGTCAATGTGAAGTCACAATGTCACACTGTGCATGTATTATAGAGGTGCCCAACTAATTCACATATAAAATATTTTAATGCTTTTATTTAAGCATTAATCACCCAGTAAATGTTCAATTTGTGAGTGGGGACACATTAAGAGCACATGTGCTGTATATAATTTAAATCACATTTAACTTTAGGCATTATGTTTTTCATAACTTAATCCCTTCTGTATTTCTGCAAACCTACCCTAACATTAAATAATGCTGGTTTTTTTTACCAAATCCCCTCATGAACATTGAATTAATCCACACTCGCTGGCCACACACTAGCCACACATTTCAAGCCGTCCAGCCTACGGCATCAAGTGCCGGTGCCACTTGTGATCCCTCGTATATGGTTTTATACTCCAAATAACCTGTTAATTGCTACATGTAAAGTACAAACTGAGATGTTATTTCTGGTTTATTTTCGGTATGAGCACAGTCATATTTTTGGTATGAGCACAGTTGGTTTAGGATAAATGTACATTTCTTCAGGTAGGTGCGTTGGTAATGGGATAAATTATTTTGTCTACTAATACATATGAGTGGCACCACTACACCTAATGAATACGTGTGTGGTATATTTTACTATCCTTATGAAAAATGGGATATAAAGCAAGTTGAAAGGTGAATTTGTACTGTGTGGGCATCGTAATTAATATGGAAAACTAGTATGTCTGGTGGCATGGTACCAACGAGGAGATTGGTGGATTGGAAAAACAATCTCGGGCATTTACCTTTTAAGCACCAGGGAAAAATAAAAAGAGACATTGAGGTTCAGAAGGCTCTTAAACAATCTGCTCGAAAAAGTTTGAATAATGGAAGACTGGATAAAAAGTCTATTTCACAAAGGGTTAAGTTATTTTTTTTCTCTTAAAATTCTATTGCAAAGGCATTAAAATGCAAGTACCAAAGCCTGAGAGATTCGGTTGCAATGAATTAAAATTAGCATTTTTGTGAATATTATTCCATTGACGTCTGAAACACAGCTGGTAAAATGTGCAAGGCCAGTCTCTAATAAATGCCTGAGAATCAGTGAGATGTGACAAATAAACCACACATATTCTAGCAGCCAGACCGGGAAAGGGTTAATGAGCCCTGAGCAATTTATAAAATGATCCAGAGCAATTAGTTCCCTCTACTTCATTAGAGAGCACAATACACCTTCGGGATAAGCTCCTTGTCATTAGGTGAGTTGGAAGTGCAGAAGAGCATGTTCTGGGCTCTCCCTGCTCTCCTCGGTATCTAGATCATTCATGGTTCAGCTGTTTTCTTTCTCCTTTCCTCCCCTTGTGTCACCCAAGTCAGAATGTCTCAGAGAGAAGTCATGTGTGACAGTAGCCTGCCAGCCCGGCTCTCATCCAGAAGGCAATCTGTCACTCTGTTCCCCGGACACCTTACTGCTCTTAAACTTTCTCACTTTTGTTTAACTGTTTCTTATAGTTCCACCTGTATCTGCTGAGTTAACTCAGCGAATTCTTCCTTTTGTTTTGGAGCCTGCCTTACCTCTGCATTCGCTCTTACTGTCCAGTCAAAGGACTTGAACATAGCAAACTAATGAAAAGCCACCTGGTACCATGTAAGGGGTGGCATAGCACATTTTCAGGCTTTTAGCCTTCAATTAAGAAACACCTCAAAACTTTCTTATTCTAGCATCTTTAAAATAACCCCTAAAGGACAATGGGCAGTCCCTAAACCCATTGAAAACAATGCATTTTTAGCCCATACATGTACGGGCTTTGTCATTAAGGGGATAAACCAATACTTCTTATATTTCCTTATTGGGTCAAATCTGTCTTGCCAAAAGCTTGACATGGAATATGTTGCAAAGGGAAAATAATTGGTAACTCAGCAGTGAGTTGTGCCATATTGAAGGGATATAAATGCTTACCCATCTGTCCTATTAAAAAAAAACTAATTTAACCTTAACCTCTTTAATTGCTTCAATGAAAAAAATTCACAATGTATTAGTAGAGCCAAATGCACGCTCTGTGCATGCCCAGTCCATGTTCTCATAACAAACAGGGTTCATTCACAAGATTCATTACACTTTGCGATGGCAGATTTCCACAATGAAACACTGGATGACTGGTAATGAATCAAGCCATGATCCCGGTAGAAGATTGGCACATACCATCTTTGTAAATCTGCTTTCCAGTGACTTTTCAGGACCCGATAAACAGAACACTGAGCGATACCTTTAAAGTAACCTTGGTACAAATTTTTAAGAGTGTTCTTTTCACTGTAACAACAAATGGATTCTCCCTGATAGTTGAAATATTTAATTTTCTGCCATAGTAATTAGTCTACTCTTCTAACTCTGCACTAGAACTAGCTGTTCATTCATTACTGTCTTTGTTTTAAAAATTCATGGGGTATCCTATTCTCCTGAGAAAGTACTGCCTTTACCTTTAAATATTCTGTGTGAACCGTACAAAAACTATTCTCATATATTCTATGTAACAGTGTAATCGTATGCATAACCTGTGATATACCAACCAGTGCTTTTTGTTTATTGTTATCGTTTTCTTTTTATGGCAGATGGTAGATAAAATCAGCAATACATCTATTGCAATATAAATCTAGTTTGTACTCACATCTGTTATAGGTTGGGGGAGTTTGCAATTATAAGTTAAGCGCTAAGACTGACTTCAATCAGGATGACAGCAGAGTAGACGGAAAGAAGCGAGGGATCAGGAAGGAAGAAAGGAGCATGGATTTTACAGAAGCTGTGAAGTTTTGTTCTCTCTCAGCATCTTGTTATCTAATGAGCTCTCCGTGGCTTTGATCAGTGTAGGATAAAAAAGCTGCAGATTCATCTTGTTTTAGCTCTAATTTACTGCTTTCTATACAGCACCTCTAAAATGTATGTCAAACTGCTGCATTCATTTTTACTTCTAACATACTTTGGCAAAGGATGGAGAACTTGGCTATGGGTCATCTATGGCTCTCTCTCAGTACCCCTACAAAATTACAAATTGTCCCACCACCCCTTCACTTATGCTTGCATTTCCTAAGGCGAAGTCAAGGCCTCATTAAATACAACTCAATGACATTTCGTTCCAGGACATCATGCCATATGCCCGTGCTCAGTATCAGGATACAGTACAAAAACTGTGAGAAATTAGATTTACAAAGGACTGTTCCAATAGGATAGATGCATTGGGTCAGGTATTATCCCCATTCCCCCCTGTCAAAAAGGTAGGCAAAGAAGGAGGTGGTAAAACATGAAATGTATTTTTATTAGACAGAAGCTAAAAGAGTTGCAAGATTATAGGCCTCACCCTTATAGTTTGATGCTTTGTTAAAGAAAAATTATTTTTAAAGAAAAAATACACATTAGTGGAATGGTATCTATTATGCAGTTAGTCAGCATATGTTATTGGAAAATCAATAGCCATTTTAGAGTCCCCCCCCCTAATTCATAATGCACCTCACTTATAGATATGCCCCTCTGCCCCCCAGATATGCCACTCTGCCCCCAGACTTACCAATGCATCCCCAGACTCCCTGGTCTCTAGCAGGGACAGCCAGTGGACGTCTGTGCGATGCACGTGGACAACCTCCGCTGCTGTTCGCCACTTATGCCGGAGCTCCGTCATAAAAGCCCTGGCGGAAGTGTCGGCAGCAGTGGAGGTTGTCTGCCTGCATCATACAGACGTTCACCGGCTGCCAGAGAGGAGGATACAGGTCCCCTGCAGCGCTGCGGGGGATCCTCCTCTCTGACAGCCGCTGAACATCCAATGAAGATTGCTATGGTTACAAAAGGTGGGGAAAAGCTGGTAGTGGGGAAAGAGGGAAAAACTTTTGGAGGAAAAGCAAAACCTGATTAATAAAAGAGACGAATGAAATAATAAATCAGTGAAAAGAAAAGGGCTGAGGAAGGTGTACAACAAAATAGACGATAAGAGTACAAAGGTATTTAAAGAGTATTTAAGGAATACAATGGAAAATGCTTACAGCATGTGAGAGCAGCATGCCTAGTATTTACATGTTACTAAGTTACTTCAGTTTCAATTTAAGTTTAAGTTTTATGCGTTTTTTTTTGGAAATAGAACTGTGCGAGATGGAAATATAAGAAAAATAGAACAACGGAAGTTTAAAAAAGACACAGCAGTGACAAAATGAAAATAATTGCTTTAATTATGCCTAGAAAAGGTAAAGGATGTTAAACATCCTTTGTAAACTAAGCATACAATGAAGCATGAAATTTAAAAACAAAATTAATTTGTATGACAGTAAAGGTGGATTACTCAACCTGTTCTTTCTATGTCATTATGACTATTTAGTGTACCATTTGCAAATCATTGTATGAGATGAATGGTCTATTTTGGCAATATTTAAGGTCTGTGATATATTGTGTAATTCTCAGCAGTGAAAGCAACGGAGTCTCCAGCTTAAATGTTTTTGGTGGCTCTTGCTTATCCTTTCTCCCATACCATTCTAGAATTCCTTTGTGGTCTTTCAAAAGAGGCATGTCTGTATTGCCAGGGGTACAGATGTTTTACTTGTTTTGCTCCGGTTTTTTGTCTCCACAATAGCAGGGACTGCGAAGATTATTATATGACATAATCTTGTATTGCATTCATAGAAGTGAAGGTTTAGTAAGGGAACAAAGAAACAATAAATGTGCACTGAACGTACCCTAAGACTTGTTTCCAGAGATAGACAAAACAGCATTCAGGATTATTTGGACTCATGGCCAACGGCAGCCATCTTATAACCTTTATAGTTCCGCCAATACAACTTCCAAAAGGACACCTGGCCATCACACCTATATGTGCTTGCTGAACATCCCATTCCAAAACCATAGGCATTATACAAAGTGCCCCCCCCTCACTTTTTTTGTAGCTATAACAGCCTCCATTTATCTAGGCAGCCCATTCAGCCAAGGGAGTATTTGTGAGGTCTGGACGAGAAGGCCTGGCTCACAGTCAGCATTCCATTCATAGCAAAAGTGTTCAATGGGGTAAAGTTCAGGGCTCTGTGCAGGCCACTGGTGTTCCTCCACACCAAACTAATCAAACCATGTCTTCATGGACCTTGGGGGCAAAGACATGCTGAAACAAGAAAGGGTCTTCCCCAAACTGGTGCCACAAAGTTGTAAACATACAATTGTCTAAAATGTCTTTGTATGCTGTAGCATTAACATTACCCTTCACTGCAACTGAGGGGCCTAACCCATACCCTGAAAAACAGACCCAGACCATTATCTCTCTACCACAAAATTTTACAGTAGGCACTATGCAGTCTTGTAGAAAGAGGTCTTCTGGCATCTGCCAAACCAAGATTCATCCAACAGACCTTCAAAAAGTGAAGTGCTATTTGACAAACCAGAAAACAGAGTTTCACTGCTCCAGAGTCCAGTGTGTTTTATACCACTCAAGTCAGCGCTTGCCATTGAACATAGTGACCTTTGTCTTGTGTGCAGCTGTAGAAACCCATTTCATGAAGCTCCTGATACACAGTGTTTGTTTGCACATTGGTGTAATAAGCGCACAACCCACTTGTTTATGTCTATTGCTTTTTTTTGCTGGTTGAGATGTCACATTACTTTTGAAATATATGAACTCATTAATTAAAAGGGTGTCCACACTTTTGGTCATACGGTGTATTTTTTTTTTGGTGCAACAAATCAAACTCTGCCAAAACAGGGTGTCTAAAACCTCAGTAAGCCCAGCAAAAACTGCCCAGGATAACTCAGTTAAAGCAGTCTTCCCTAAATCTAGACCCCATACATCTTTTATTGCAAAGATCGCTGGGTGTCTTGGCAACTGATCTATGCCTCAAAGGCTTCATGAATTGTTTCCTGACTGTCAGAAACACACAACACGTCTCATTAGCATTGATGTATAATGTTACTGTTACATGCTTATTTGGTTGTGCAACCCCCTCCCCATTTCATATTTATTTTTTACGATGTGCATATCGGAATATAGCCAGCACCAAATATACGTATATATTGATTTGATAACAATGCACAATGGTGTTGGAACAACTGATAAGCACAACACTCTTTTTTGTAAAGAAATATGGAAAACCTGCCATTTTGGCGGCACTGGGCAAGTGTGACAAGAGCGTATTGGGGCTGAGTTACCTAGCTTTTTTTCAACTGAATATTGTACTATTAAACTTTTTCCAGAACTGATTTATTCAGTTGATAATTTAACTGAATATGATTTTACAGTTGCAACAACCTTGTATTTCTAGAATAATTGAATACTTTAGATGCGAAAAAATATTATAGTGCTGACGACCTCTGACTTTTTATGCAAGTTAATGTTATTTGTGAGCACTGTAATCGGTGCAATCATACTTGTTCAGGTATGCAAGCCTCACGACATCAACACAAGGAGGTTGCCTGCGATGTGGTTCCAGAGATGTGTTTTGACACTGAACAGTTTGATTCTCCAAGAGACACATTGACAAATGTAGTGTACTTGTCAGCTGGGACAGAAAACATCAGAATGTTAAACAGAAACATATTGCGTGCCTTCAACTCTACCAACACATGTTTACTTGTTTACCATACACACCCTTTACTGATAGAATGTAATATGCTGCTTAGTGCTTACAGCATCAAGCATGAGTGTTATTGAGTGAAGTAATGCCATCAGAATCATTTGGTTAAATTAATGCACATGTCAGCTTGTTGCCAAAGTGTAAAGAAGTTGGAATATATTGTGCAAAGTTATTGTGTTTAATATATATATAGTGCAGTTATGAGGGAAAAAAAGAAATAGAGTACCACAAGATTAGGAGCCAATTGTGTTTTAGGGCTCAGTATGAGAAGTTGCAAAGAAGGTACAAATGCTTAATGTTACATTCAGGTTCTGCACTTACCACCTTTATTTACTAAATCACAGGTTTTGGGTAAGTAATTAATGACTATGCATTGTGGTGGGTCAAAGATGGAGAATTACATTTATAAAGAGGGCTAAGATGGCACTGCATAACATGCTTTACAATCTAACACTTGATCTATGCATTATGCAGGGTGAACTTAACATTTTTTCTTGCAGAAGAAATGTAACTTTTGTTTATATATTTTTAAATCAATGGGACACCATTTTTTTTGCACAGTATCTTAAAACATGAATTTGTGAATAAATTGCTGCGTCTGTTAAAAGAGGCAGAATTAAACATGGGCTATAACATAAAAAAGCTAGTACACTACTCCTAAACAAAATTATATGCCAATGGAAAAGGTATCTATTACATACCACATCCATAAGATTTCTTAACTGATACACATTTCTTCCAATATTGGATTCATACATATATTGTTTTTTTTAAAATGTTACTATATTAATAAATACATATAATTACTGTATTAAAAAGGGGTCTTCAACACATTAACTATAATGAGCTTCAGCTGTGGCAATTAGTAGTTGTCCGTTGATATTACCAGATGCTTAGTAATTTAGATGTGTAATGTTGAGCTATGCTCTTTAAATGTATATGTGGAGCTAAATAGTTAGCATTAGCAATCATGTTTAATTCTGTTTCCTCGCTAGTATGATTTTAGAATGATCTTCATTTTCAACAAAAATTAAGATTTTACATAGGTCCTTTAAATGAGCCCAATGGGCCAATATATTTGGGGGAAAATTGTTTTCCATTTTTTTATGTACCAAGACTCCTCGTGTAAGCTCTGATTAATACAGTAACGTTGTCACTTTTTCTTCTCTACCAACCAGCAAGAAGGGGAACAACATAATGGAGGGAGTAATCATAATCAGCAACATAAAATGGCTACTCCCATGAATCTATAATTATATATATATATATATATATATATATATATATATATATATATATGCGTATATTTAGTATGGTATAAAGTAAAATTTAGGGAAAGTGATAGATCCACTTTACTATGCTAAACCCTCTGTCACCTCAGAGTTTACAACAAGCTTTGCTATGCAATTACTTTAATTCTATTAGTTGATGGCTGATTAATCCTATTATCACTAGGGGCCGGATAGAGGAAATCAGCAATTTCAGTTGCATCAAATTAATTAACCTAAGCTTTTACTTTTATTTTCGGGATAGTAGAAAGATATCTAGTTACTGAGTTAATTAACCATTTTATTTCCATGGAAAGCAAATAGTTATTTAAATATTACTACACTACATTTAACTTTTCATTATCAGACTAGAAAATCCAGATTAAAAAGTATTACAACTTTATGTTTTAAACTACCATATGGTGTGTTAAAAAAAAAACCTAATCTAAATAAAAAGCATAGTTTGCACACAGTATAATCACCACATTATTCAATCAGTTACAAGTATCGAGTGTTGCAACCCATAATAAAGACTTCTCTCCCGAAATGGTACAGTAACACACCACTATACACTATACACACACTATACACACCAATTACACAGACTTATGAATATGTGATTTAATAGGAAAAGTACATATAGAGATTTATGCATCCCAGTTGTCCTGTTTTTTTGGTGGGACAGTCCTGATTTTCAGGCACTGTCCTGCATTGCTGCCCACTTTTGTGGGCGCGTGGAGCTCTCAAATCAATGGAGTTCTATGCTGTAGCAGAACAGACCTGCATTGCAGCTCCCATGTGTCCAGCTCATGAAGCTCTGAAGCTGAGCACCGCAAGGTGGCTGTTTAGGTTTGAAGAAATGGATGGCCCCAAACACTTTCTGGATCTGACCATGCCCCCTCCTCAACTCTAGCTACACTGTCCTGATTTGGACACCTGAAATTTCAGAGGTACTAAACACCTTTATCTCTGCTTTTCTATCTTATTGTGTTTTGAACTTTGTTATATGAAACATAGCCTTTGTGCTATAGGATATTGTGAATATTGAATATGTGCCTTCAGCTTCTCAGCAGATATTTTTATGTTAACCCTGAGTGTCCTTTTCTGTGTGACTCTATGTGCAATGAAAGGTTAAGAGTGGACAGCTGTTTGGCTATTTCTTGCTCCAAGTAAGTCAAAAGAAACTGACCAAGTCTATTCAAGGACCACAATGAGGAGGGTCAGAAGTGATTGATTATCTCAGCTGCAAACATGGTCTTTGACATAAACTGACCATAATAGGATGAATGGTTTTCCGTATCTTTCTGTATGTATATTTCAGGACACTTGCTACGTAGACAGATCTTAGCACGTAGCTCTCTTGTTTGTAAAGGTATATAAGACATGTGTTGTTTTCATTGAGGGAGAGTAGTCTGGCCGATGACACTCCCTCGTGTGCACGAGCAATAAAATCTGCTTATTCAACTCTTTTGGGAAGAATCTGTGTCTCAAAGTTACTGAGCATTCACAATATGTATATGACTAATTGATCTTTGTTTAAATCATATATATCACTATCTGATTGGTGTACTGTTCTATTATTTAAAGTGGTAGCAGAAGCATTAGTAAGCACTCATCTACATCCACCAGACAAGCCAGAAGGCTTGTTTTTTCCTGCCACAACCATGCATGCAGGAGCATGCACATAAGGTCAACAATGATCATCTTTCGCCTCAATATCCACTTTATACATGGATCCCTTGAGAGCAAATGTCTGCTGTACCACAGCCTTTAGACAAAACTTGGGGAAAAAGGTGCAATTATTTAATGTGTTGAGAGAAAATCTTAACACATGTATAACCAGTTTCTTATACTGGTGGCGACAGAGGCACAGGTACCACCAGACACCTTCACCTATGTTGGCCCCAACACTAAAAACGGCAATGTGCCTCCTCTGGCTTATCATATAAGTAGCAGGCAGCCCGTGGGACAATTCTTCAAAAGACTGGTCTTAATTGGGCTGGCCTGGTCAGAAATCACTTTAATTTTACCCTCTAGCATCCGAGGGAATGGATATTAGTTCTGAATTACCAGCATTTCATTATACTCTATCTATATTATAAAAAGTAACTTTAATTATTGGTGGTAATTATAATTTTAAGTACAGTGGAACAACTGTACAGTTCTCCCTAATTAAATCTATACATATATTTGTGGGTGTTTATTTTATTTTTTTTAAATTAAAATATAAATGAAGTAAATCCTGGTTATGCCTGCTTTCTAACTCTCCATTCTTTGATTCCTGTGTTACAGACCTAATTTTTTTCCTTTAATGCAATGGCTCACACAAGGGGAATATTTCCTTGCAACAATTTAGCAAAAAGAAATCTTTTTGTGAAGCCTGATACACACACTGTATCCCCCAGTGTCTTTATTTTCCAGAAGTAATTACGATACTATCTGCAGCTAAACTATTAATGTTTAAGGATTGATAAGACCAGTGAGCCACAGGAACAATTTTTTTTTTTTAGTACCAGGCACCATTTTTTTCTATTAAAATATTTAAGTGTTTTAAGAAACAGCTGCCTGTATTCTTAACAGAAACGCGTCTTTTGGAAATGTTTCCATTATGCCGGAGCTTTCAAAAAGTTAGAAAAACCTTTCCAACCTTCCTTCACCTCACAATGTCCGACAGCAAATTTGCAGCAATTAAAAATCTCTTTAAAGATTAACAATGGTTAAAATGGCCAAGGGAACAGAACATCCGAGTGAGGAGAGACAAAGTTAAGTTAGAAAGGCATCATTAGTAAAATTTGAAGAAAGTGCTGTTGCTCTTTCTGCATGTTAATGATGTAAGGCGGGTGAGGAATTGTTCTTTAACTGACATTTTCCTGAATACAATTAATTAGGTGGACACCAAAAAGCATTTTAGGTGCCATATTCTGTAAATGTGTTTAACCTTCCAGAAGTCTATGCGGATGATGGGAAATAGCTGCCTGGAGTTCCTGTACTATAATTATTTGTGACGTTGTTATACTGGGGAAGGAATTGGCATCATCGTGCACTCACGCCAGTTACCCCAAATACTAACCCACTTTCCCTATATCTTGCTGTGACAAACATATATGCCGTGTTTTAAAACTCTGTTGGAAAGGTCGGTTCTTATTTTCCCAATTCTTAATCAATATTACATGTGCATAGTGTCTATATCTACTAACAACACCGGGGAATATGATGACTATATTAATAAAAAATAATGATGATACTAGTAACATAGATTAAGAAAACAGCAGGAAAGTGTTCTTAGATATAACAAAAAGTTTAAACTTGATAGAAAGTCACAGTGATGCAAATCATTTGTCTTATGATTGTAAGAGCATTATTACAATACTAATAGTATCTTTTATGTGGAAGTGTTACTGTTAACCTCAAGTGTTGGTAATCTTGGATACTATGGAGCAACTCAAACACCATCGTTAACAATTATTTTTAAATTAAGAGAAGGATTAGAACAGATTACTCATTAGCAATTGTATGTTACATATATAACAGAAAACATCTCCATGATGTTCTGTAGAGCCTATGCATTAAAATTAGAAAAAAAAAATCAACATTGGAAAATATGGAATTAAAAGCTTTTCAAAACAGTACTTCTCAATGTATCTCATTTGACATAGCTCTTTCTGGTTATTAGTAATCATATAATTAAAAAAACATAAACCCTCACAGAATGTGCCCTCCTAACATTATTGGTTAATGACTATATATATATACAGGTATGACAATGAGTGACATATCTGCACACACTTGACAACTTGAGGAACAACTCATACATTCACATAAAGTAGAGATGGCTTGGACAGTTGTAAAGTTGCTCATCAAGTCTGTAGGTTAGGTCAGGGGTTGACCATTTGAGTCAGGAGTTGAACTGGTTACCAGTTTCTCAGTCCAGTTGTGTTTCATGAATTTTAGATCAACTCACATCCTCCTGAGAAGCTGAGTTGGAGACCATTTTTGACTTAAGTGACAACACGACTTAAAATTCGATGATTCAATTGTTACGCTTCTCATTGCATTCAGTAGAAACCTTTTAACTTTGCAGTCAATCTATGAGTAGCATTGCTTTTCTTTTTTACTATGAGTTGGCAGTTGAGTCAAATTAAGTCAATTTAAACCGGTTTATTTGGTGAAGCTGACTTGAATAGTGGATAGATTTGTTATTCTTTTAATGCCAACTCTTACCAGATGACAGCTAAACACAATTTCATCCTTTATGAATAGACCCTTGGTAAAACAGTTCATTTATTCAATTTAGCACATTTTACATTTAGAGTTAAAAAGCTCTAGTAAATTGTAGTACACACACATAAAGCAATCATACTTTTATAATGATTGGAGGATATAAGAACAGGAGTAAATGTAATGGTTTCTGCCACAAAGTTCTGTGTGGAGGTTGGACAGGAGGAAAATTCAGTAATGAGTAAAGTACTGTGAGTTTCTTTGATGCCTTGGGTTCCAAATGTTTGAAGTGCCTTTAGCATGTGTCGTAAAAACTCGTTCTATCTATTAATATTTCATGATGAAAATGTTAAATATTTATAAAACACACACTGAGAGAGAATTTATTAAAAAAGGATGGAGAGTGACTTTTCAAGGAATGGAAAGTAAAACTATGTGAGGATACTGAAAACTTGTTCTGGTCACCACAGCATGGATTTTGTATAGAAATAGTAAAGGAGTCAAGTTCTTAAATCAAAATTGGCATCTCACTCCTCTAATTAGTTTTTCATAATATTCAATATTATTATAATGTCTCTTTGGGACTGAACAATGACATGACTTACCCATTCTATCCTGTAAACCTTATCCAGTGTTACTTGAGTTTAGTTCTAGGTAATTTAGAAATTGGTAAGAGCTATTAGACCCATTTTGTCTCCTAATATCATCTACCTCATGCAAGACATTATTTGTTAATGTGTCTTAAGTTCAAAAGGGCAAATTGCCAGTCCTGTTCATGTTTGTCTGAGCCGGCCACAATGTAACCTGAGACCAGGTAGAAACTAGAAGTAAGATGCAAATTAAATTCACTGTAAATTGAGATCTACCTGTATGAGGATTTTTATGAATTTATAATCCTATTTAAACTCCTGTACAGGCTGCATTAACATCTGGTGTGCAATGCTTTTTAACATGAATGCTTTGAAGTTGTATATTTTCTGCAGTATGTTTAATACAATTTTGGCATATTTTGCATTATTTATTTTTCAAACTACAACAACAGCAGCTAAATCCTTTTTGATATTGTTGAAATGATCTCCTGCTTCATATTTTGATGTGTATGTCTTCCTTAGTTTACCTATTAATGAACCAACGCATCTATCTCTGAGATACACTCTCCCCTGAAATGTTTCATTTCACTAAATTGAAAGGGATTTATAGACCCCCCCCAACACTGTGCCTTCAAATGTTTCTTGTATAACAAGCAAATGTTTGAATAAGGACGTTTCTAATTGGGATATCCCTGATGTCACCACATGTATGGGGCATAGGCAGTGGTCGGCAAGGTGTCTGTAGACGGACTGTACATGTACAACACATATACTTCTGGTATTTTTTATGGCTTATTTTAATAGGGCTTAGCGTATATAGAAGCTTGGCATGTCACAGAAGAACATACAGTTAAGTAACAATAACATGCCTGGCACATCATGGTGTTAAATGAGCTCAGAAAGTGGGATCAACGATGCAGGGCAACGAAAAAATATAAAAAATCAAATAATATATAAAAACCATATTAAAAATGTAAAAATAGTTGAAAAATAAATAAAAATGTAATAACATTTAAAAATAAAGATGTCAGTGATGTCACTATGACATCATAAGTTGAACTATCCAGTCCCAACAAAATGTAAAAAAAATACATTTTGTTTTTGAAAAATGTAAACAATTGTTGCCCAAACACCTCTCTTTTGCTTACTGCAATTTTTTTTATCTGTTAGAGGTTCATTTTTCTCGCTACTTTTACGAATATGATGTAGCTCAGATATTGTGCCTTCTTGGCCTCTGAATGATCATCAGATTTTGATGTTGGTCAGATCACTAGTATATCTAGTGATGTATCTGTGGCTGCTGGGTAATCATTATACCTCTGCCTTATCATTATAGGTCAGCTATCCTTCCTTTTACTGCAATTCCTGGCATCCATATCAATGTAAGCTTGCAGTTTGTGCAGCATTTTCTGGGAGTCGCTTGCCCATTTTTCCTGCTTCTAACAAGAAGTAAGATGCAAATTAAATTCACTGTAAACTGAGATCTACCTGTATGAGCATTTTTCACTTGCTGCCTAATATATCACACCCATGGTCCTAATATTATGGCTGATTGGTGTATATGGTTTGATGGGTGTAAGTTAAATTGGCTAGCTTCAAAATGAGTGCAGAATGACCAAATTTGAAAGAAAATACGTTTTTGAAATAGCAATATACACTTGTACTTATTGCCCTATAATTTGTAAAAAAAAAAAAAAAAAAAAAAACAAACCCACACATTTAGAATCTGTTTACCAGTTTTTTTTCCATTGACCTTTGTAAATAAGTCAAAGATTTCTTCAAATAAACCTAAGAAAATTGTTTTTATAGTAAATTAGATGATATGACCAAAATAGTGTCGAAAGAAAGCGTGTATTGTCCTGAAATAAAAGCATAATTTGTATGGGTACACTTAATGAAAATTACAGCAAAAACAGCTGAAATGTTAAAACAGCTGTTAATGGTCACAACTCACAAGGGATACAATTTCTTTAAAAAAAAACAGCCTGGTCCTTAAATAGTTAACCAAGGCAAACTATTAAGGATTGTTTTAAATGAAAGAAAATTATGGTGTCCTCCACTGATCCAGTTGGTTTTAAAAATGTCCACCGTGAAACATGTATGTGCCTAACCCAGGGAATAGGATTCATGGACTGAGTCTTGACACCCCTGGGGGCGTTTAGCCCACTCTCACATTTCTATAGATTCTACCATATATCTAGCAGCCTTCTAAAAACTCTTGATACAGTAAAAGATTTTTCCACCGTTCTCCTTTAATTTCCCAAAATACTAATAACAGCATAACAGATAGAGACATGCATCTTTAGTCAGATCCGACTGATTTGTTATGCAATAGGGATGCTCCCAGAATAAATATGGGGGGGTTGTGAACCTCAAAAAAGCGTATTAAAAAAAACAATTTTTTTAATCTCACTACAGTGGCCTTTTAAGGGCATCAGTAAAGCAGTTGTTCCTTACAGGCACATTGCACAGAACGCTTTCTTTCTTAACAGCGGTGATTGAATCCTGCCGACAACAGTTCATGCTGGCAAGCAGGATGTCATTCTACCAAGTCTAAAGGGGCAGATCCAAGAAAGCAGAACGTTTCATCCACAAACTGTATGCAGAGTTGGGCTATCTAGTGGGAATTAATGTAAAAAACGATATCTCTATTTATTAATTTACATTATTATAATAATTCTGAATATATATATATATATATTAGATTATTATAATTAATATATATATATATATATATATACACATTATAAAAAAGTTAAAAAGCCTAACATATGTCTACATTGAAATTGTAAATTATATTATTGGTGGATTATGTTTTACTCAGTTTTGCTTCTATTTGGGTCAGGCTTCCACTACATTATTGTGTTTGTTTTGCCTATCTTGCAGTACATTTTTTATACCAAAATATCTGGGATCTCTTTTAATCCAAGCTAAATTTATGGATCTCTTGCAAGAACACATTCATTCCTCTGTTCCTGCCTCTTTATAAATACAGTATAGCACTTAGGCATCAGATACAGTTATACATAATTTAGCTCTCGGCGTTGCTGTGATTGTGTGAAAAGAGCACATTTCTGGTTAGTTTCCCATTCCAAAACAAATTGAGTCTATATGCTTTATCAAATCAAAGATAGCTATAGAAACGGAGAACATTCCCACATCACGTTCAGGTGATGTCAGTAGAAGTAATCTGAATGGGAATATCCCTGTTGTTTTCGATACAGCCCATTTATTATTCCTGCTGTATATTTGCAAGGATTTACTGAATACCCTGGGAGTGCTGCTATAAGCTGCTTAATCTAACTAACTCCCGTCTCAGCAAAAAAAAAAAATAAAAAAAAAAAACCTGAGAAAAAGAACTAGGTCTGTGTAATCTGTTGGAAAGGTGATTCATAACATGCGGTTATTTAACTGAAATCATCCCCCAGTTCACGGGGCCCGGGGAGAGCTATAAGGAATTTCTTATATTTCATGAAATGTAAGCTAACGTTTCCTAGTTTATTTATGGGTCTATTAAGTTGCGTACCCAAATGATTTTGCATGTACTGTTCATTTGAATGTATCAGCCTAGTGCTCTCTACTGTAGCAACTATCTGGACAAAGCTCCATAAGAATAGATTTTGAGCCATCTTAATCTTCGAGGGACTTTGAGTGCTGAGTTTAAATAGGATAAATTCTGCTCTCCAATTTTGTGGCCACAGAGGCTAATATTTCACCTAAATAAATAAATCCAATAAAACCTTAAATACCTATCCCATAGTACTCCCTTAAGTAGCTCCTGCATTATCTGATTATATTTTCTACAGTCGCACTAATAGTGGGAGAGGCTGCCCATATTTATGGTTTTTATTTTCATTTTTTAACCAAGCTGTTATGGTGTCAAACTGTAGTTTACATGTTGGTAAACTTGATGTGCATTTTAATAACCTGTGAACTAATAATCCTAATACCCAGTTGTTGGTCCTGACCTAAAGATGGAAGAACCTTGCATTCAACCAAATAGTTAAAATATATGCATTCTCCCCAATATTTCAGCTGTCCAAATTGGGTCACCTGTGTTAGGTTGTGTGGCTAAAAGTAGTCACAGCCAGACCGGTAGGTATGTGGGCAGACCTGGTAGCAGTGTACTCCAGGTGAAACCACCAACCCAACTATTGCTGTTCAGCTTCAGTCGCAAGGTGACCACGTGTGTGTGTAAACAGTATAGAACTCCATTGATTTTAAAGCTCCCTAATACCAGCTCTTGAGCCCCACAGTGTGACAGCTACTGTGGACAGTGTGACAGCTAGTGTGGACAGTGTGACAGCTAGTGTGGACAGTGCCCAGAAATTTGGATTGTCCTGAGAAAACCGCTTTGCAACATACAGCCTATGTTTTCTTAGTTATGTTTAACCTATGTTGTAGATGTTGTGTGGATACTTTTGTGTGCCACTTTCATTCTGAAGCCCATGCTGATCCTTAGAAAGTATTACATTAATTACACATCTAAGGATGTTGAGGAAGCCAATGACAAAGTCCCAGTTGGGGGAAGAAAAGGTTGCGCCTAAAACCAGAGAGTGGGACAGAGAGAAGCACATGCTGTGTACCTAAAACCTTTATGAATTCTACTTCATAGTTAATAATGTGAAATGACTGATGTACACTTTACAAGTGTTCTGTACCTTTGTAGTTGCAAAAATTGAGTTGTGACAATTAATTGCTATTTAAATTTTGAATGGTGGAGAACGCTAGGTCCATGGGATGAATTTTATAAATAATAAAGAGTGAAAATACAGATTTGCAGCCCATTGCACCCATGTATTAAACCAGCCACAGGCTGACTGGGGATTATTGGATTTTAGCTCAAAGCCAGCTGGAGAGATGCATGTTGCCAAGTCCTGTATTTAAGGCCTGAAATCACTCTTTTTCTGCATGCAATAAAATATTTATTTTCTCTACTATTTCTAGCAAGCTGCTGTTAAGACCAGGATTAGTAAAACCACATATTAACCTGCTGATGCACTACAACTCTCATCACCTTTCAACTGCTTTGTGAGACTTGTATCTGTATTATCTAGCAGTCTCACACCTTTTTAAAGAAACCCCGAGGCAAAAGAATGGAGCAAAAGGAGCACATGACAGACAGCCCCCTCCCCATTTACTGTTAATTAACAGGGGGCCGTCAATCAGGGAGTGATTGACAGCCAGGGCTAGTAGGTGATGGCTAGTGGCTTGTCACCCCTGTTAGTTTGGGAATGGGTGACACTATATATATATATATATATATATATATATATATATATATATATATATATATATATGTCAGTCCACCCCAGCTAGAGCATTAACTAAACTGGCTTTGGGACAGCATTCCTCCCACCGCCCCTTTTTTCTTGCTTGTACAGCTGCAGTTGGTTCTTGGGCTGGCACGGAGCAAGGGTTAACTACCTTTAGCTGTGGTTCAACTCGCGGTGCACAGGCCCTCGGCCTTAGTGCAGGACACTCCTTGGGCTTGTGCCTTAGTGAATCCAGTGGTGACAAGGGCTGCCGCGCATGGGACACCGGTGGTTGCAACAGTGTTACAGTTTAACGCCTGTGCCAGCTGGGTCGGTGTAGTTAACCCCTTAATGACAAAGCCCGTACATGTACGGGCTCAAAATGCATTGTTTTCAATGGCCTTAGGGACCACCCATTGTCCTTAAGGGGTTAAATAGGTGGTTGGTTTTAACAATTTAAGGTGTTGGCATTTAGTAGCGTTTCGGGATTTATAGTTAGCATGTAACAGTTTTTTCAAGGCTTGCACGTGTTCCACGTGTGCGTCATGTGGTACGTCACGTGCATTGTCACATAACGTCTTGTTTTATCATGTGTTTAAAGTGCTGTATGTCTTTATGGTAATAAAGTTTTCATTCATGTCACGGTATGGAAGGTGAAAGAGGACTGCACCATGGCCAAAAATTTATCCATAGCTGACTTTATTAAAGAGCAATGTTAAAGATTACAACTGTGTTTGTTGTTATGTGGGGGAACGAAGGGCACCAACACTGACGCTACCTCAGTCATGCATTTTTATTTATCATATTTCCCAGACCAAGAGTACCTCATGTAAGCTTTTCTTCAATTCCAGTGATCCATGAGTGAAAATGTTTTTAAAATCCTTGTAATCAAAGTATAAATATCATGCTTCAAACTATATTGTTGTAGAAAACTACACATGAGCCTCTAGTGCTACTTTAGAAGAAAATTCAATTTTTTATACTATCACTTTAGTTGTAACTAATTAAGATCTATCAAATTACTATATATCCCTCAAGTTGCCGGTGTCAGAGGCTGCACACAACTCTCCTCCTGAAATGAATTGTGGGATGCAGACAAAACCTGACACTTCATTTCAAGACGTAGGTTGTGTCACAAAAAATATGATCTCAATCAGTATTGGTCTCAACATTTCTATACCAACAGCTGGCCAAACATTAGGATGTTATTAAAAAGGGGCCATGCGGGTCAAGAACAATACAGATATTTGCTAATATTGGTCAGGATAAATCTGGGTTTGTAGTTTTTGAGAGCTGATCTTGGTTGAGAGGTTGAAATAAAACTGCAAACAAGCGTAACAAGAAAATGATTAAAGAAGGAAAGAGTTTTTTTTTTTTTTGTATTTGTGTGCCCATTCAGTGTGGGGGTCTTCTGAAAAGGTTCTGAAAACATACGTATTAGCAGTGCATTGATTGCTAGCTACTCTCAAAATTGTTTTTTAAAATAAATCTGTCCTACATTAACCCACTGAGTTTCAAAGAGAAGCGTAGTACAAGTCACTTACATAAATGGTTGGGGTTCTGACATCTATTGTTGACCCTAGCTCTAATAAACACCTGATACGCATACCTGGGAACTCTCTTGTTTTCCCTCGGAGACTCTGGGAGAAGCGCCGGTTCTCCGGGTTGACACCTGAGTCCTGAAACACCTCACTCCCCGCCTATTTCACATCAGTGGGTAGTACTGGCCGCTTTCCTTAAGGGTAGGCTCCAGGTATTCTAATACAGGCTAAGCATTCACAATTGTCACATCAAATGCTGGTAGCAAAATCACACACATGCACATAAACATCCAGAGCAAATTTCATTCCTGTAAGGATGTGTGTTTACTCTTTACTTTAAATGAAACAAACAGTCTCCCATCAGAAGTCACGGAGGCTAATAAAGTGAGGGGATTTAAAAATGCATGGGATGGGCATAAAGCTATCATGGATCTAAGACAAGACCAATGACTGATTAAGGTCTGATACAAGGAAAAAATGAGGAGACTGGATGGCCCGGATAGTTTTTACCTGCCGCCAGATTCTATGTTGCAATAGTACGTAACACCCACAGTGGCTAAGGGACACAATTTGTTATGTCAGGTTATATATATATATATATATATATATATATACATATATATATATATATATATATATATGTGTGTGTGTGTAAATATACTGTAGTTGGTGTCTTCCCTATCTGTAGAAGCCCAGAAATTGAATCAGGAGATTATTTATTACGAAAAGGAATAGCATATGAAAGCTGTAAGTTATATGTGGCATTGCCACAAATGATGAGGGCGGGCGGTTGTACAGAGTATTCTTGCCTGGGGTGCTATTTTGTCTAGGAGTGACCCTACCACGTCTGCCCGAATACCTTCCAGGTCTGGCCGTGCCCTCTATTAGCCACACACCCTAATACAGGTGTCCTGATTTGGACAACTGAAATACTGGGGAGGTAAGCATCTGGATAGGGTACCTTAAAACCTATACCTGGTTAACCTGGAAGTGTAGTGTCCCACCTTCCTATAGGAATCGTTATTTGAATTGTCGAACTGAAGTAAAAATGGGGTTAACTGCCAGATTTCTGGGATGTGATTGCACAGAAATATAAAATGCATGCACAATTTAATCCAGAGTGAAATATTTTTCCTTTGCAGGCGATTAGAGTTAGCAATGTTGTATTACTGAGAGCTGAGGGAGACAAAGAAAGAATATTCATTTAGAGGAGAAGAAACACAGAGCTCTTTCTTTTTATTCGCTTTAAGCCTGAACGCACTAGAGGCATAAAACTTGTTTCCTAAGAGATGTCAGTTACGTGTTTGGCTCAGTATCTCATGCATTTTACATGGGACTCATTATACAAAGCACTTCCAGCTCCCTCACTGTATCATACTCTAGAGGTGCAGTCCCACTATGCAGCTCCACAAGTGATTTGTCGACAATGAGGTGTTAGAGTTTAGTTTTTAGAAATTCGTTTTTTTTAATCATATTTATGAAAAAATAATAAGACTTTTTAAAATTATGTTTCCCCATATTCAGAGTGTCTCATTAAAAAGAAGATACATTTTAATTGTTCTTGCAACAAGAAGATTATTGGCAAGAATTAAGAACACAGCTAGATAATTCAACCCACAGGAGAATTTTAAAGATATATGATATGCCTCATAAAATAAACACAGGTAGAAGATTTGATTGCTGTACCACCCCTTGACGATTTTAACGGATTAGAAAAGTTTTCCCTTTTCTGCCTATTATAATTTATTTTTAGTACAACCAAAGCACTATTATAGTCAGATAAAGGGGCCAATTCATTAGAAAAACTGGACTATGCTCCTAAATTAACCACTTGGTCTTGAGATTCCATGTTCCATTATAAGAGCAATGGTGACCCTCCACCACAACAAAGACTGGGAAGCACAGGGTTCCAGCACTGCCACCATCCTAGAGCTATTCCCAACAAGAACAATACAATATATTTATTAGATATAAAAATAATAGACAGTAAATTGTATTACATAACGATTTTACATTAGTGACCAAAATGATTTGACCCAACCAAACATTTTCCTAAAAGTACCACAGAAACCGACTCCTGAATTCACTCCACAACAAGTTTCTTGGGCCCTGTGGAAGGCCTTATGAATAATATTTAACCATAGCTTTCGGCCTGTCCTAACCACACCAGTTTTTACCAGGATCCACCAATTTCTAAGCAGACCGAGTTTGATAATTCTCTAATTAAATCCCACATGTGCCCCGTGTACAGAGCATTAGTTTTGTTGACACCCAAGTGCTTTTGTAAATGTGCAATGTACATGAAAAATCAGATACTATAAAGGAGAACATTTCCATTTAAGTTTAAAGATCCACATTTCTTATCTGCTGTATTTCATCGATGTATTCAGTAATTATGCTTCCATGGGAAACTCTGTCTACTAAATGCTTGCTTACCTTAAATGATCAAGCTTGTTATTAGTACTTGCAAATCACTTAATCCCAATTTATCTATTGAAAGCTGTCTGTAATCCATACGTATTTACCTGTCACAAATTCACTTCCGTCCTACAAATATACCTGAAATGGAACCGCTTCCAAGCTCAATGACAAGTTATTAAAACAAAATCTTTGTAAACATTTTTAATTTCACACTCCTGAACTCTGTCATCGGCAAAATTAATGCGCCTAAAAATATGAAAGTGAAGGTAAAAATGATAAATGCCTATGTTTTTATTTAATCAAACTACCATCCACTCTCCATTGCAAACGTTAGCTGCTATAAATACCAATATGTGAAAGCAGAAAGTTTATTAAAGAGAAATGGATTGGCAAACTTCCACTTATTGTGATTAAACAAAGAATTCATGTGCTCTTTATATTTTGGGTTATAATGTGTGTGATGTTTAATTTCTACATCTTTACCTGTGCACCTGTCTCACGATATGTTTCAAGGTGTGTTTTTTTTTTAAAAAAACTGAATTATTTTATCAGAATAAACACTTAATCTGTGTCGCAGACAATTACATGTTCCATTTAACATTAAACATTATGGGCATTAAGTATATAGAGCAATTCCGGTGCTAAACTGGAGCAAAAGTGGAGCAGTTGCCATAGCAACCACAAAAGCCTTATTGCCAGTTCCTCTGATTTGCACCAATAATTCTTCTATAAAACACCCTAATGTGCTCTGTTGCCTTTTATTAATAAACTAGACTTGTAGTGCTACCTATCCAGTATTTGTCTTGCACTGACTCTGGAATAGCAGTAGGAAAAATATAAAGCTTTGAATCATATGTACATTGCTGTCTCATACATTGTGTTTACACATTCCAATACTTTTTATGATTATAACATTGGATCATTCTACATGTTTTATAATGTAAAGTTTATAAACTTATCCTGCGCAGTGAGTACTGTAGTATTTTAGAAGGCTTTCTTGTGCCGCAAAGCAAGACTGCTGTGGAGGAACCCTGTATATAAATCCTGGGCTATTGCAATATGTTTTCTATGGGAAGCTATACAGCTTTTTTTAACCAGAGTAGAGCAGCCATTTTGGAAAGCACTGGCATATAGAACAGGGCAGATTTTCTTTTTTTAAACAGTTAATGTCAGGCTTATTTATTTTTGTTTTCTGGGGTGCCCCCTTTCTTTTAGCTTATCCTAACAACACTCTATGCCCTTTAAAGCAGGGTCTTATTGCACACAAGTTGCAGTATTTGAGTACCAAGAGGTGGACACTGATTTTCAACTTCCACGCCCATGTCTGCAACTTTTGTAATGTTCACTGTCAATAACCATGTCCATCTTACAATAATACAGGAGAGTCAAGTTGGTGTGAGCCAAAATAGGCAAACGCCTTGCAGATTCATTAATATGAGTTGCTTGTGAGTTGGACTACCTTAAATGAGCTTGGGGCTATTAGTGCACTGGGGCATCCAGCAACATCAAGGAGCAATTGTAGAATCTGCTGTCATAAGAGAGCAATGTGGAATATTCTTTTTATCATCATCATAGTAATTATGTTAGGCTTTTTATTAGTGTTTTTTTTGAGTGTTCCCTTTCCTTGGCCAAAAATGATCATCAATGGCTTAGCTTGACAACACTGTATCCACAAAGGTAAGTTAAACCCCCGACCCACATGTTGTACTATGAGTGCCAAAGGAGTGGAAAGTGATTTTCAACTTCTGTGCTCTCCTGTAACAGTTTAAATTCACTATTGTGAAGTTCTTTGTCAAAAACCATCTCCAGGTAAAACCACTCCATGATTCCACTACATATATTTCTGAAATTAATTAAAATCAAATTCATAGTTTTACACGTATTCTTACTAAATTTCATCTGAGTTTTTATAAACTGATTCACTATTATGTCTAAATTCTTCTAGAAATAATATACACACCAGATTCTCTCAAACGACTATTTTGTCTGGTACAACAAACTTTTTTTGTGCAAACCACCCGTAAATGCATAATATGAATTCCACCACCTAGTTTATTGTGTTAAAATGGGAGTTCTATGTGAGCTATACACACTTAACATCTAATCATGTAGCCACAGTTAGGGCCTATACATGCTTTTTCGGAATGGATGTTTCCAGATCGAATCTTGAATATTTTCCTCTCATAAATATGTATGCAGCCATTTAGAATGATAGTGCCAGTTTTTGCCAATGCAAACTTGCAATTAAATTTATACAAGCGATAAGTGTACTATACACAGTAATGAACTAGATTTGAAAGTAAGAACATCTTATTTTTTGGCAAAAACTAAAGGAGAGAGGTTTAATAACACTGCAACTTGCTTACATTTTTTCCCCCATGCATAAAAAATGCATAAACAAACAGTGACCCTATTTTCATTAATGGCAGTGTAAATATTCATGGAAACAGAAAATACACAAGAAAGTATTTGGTATTCCGGCGTCTATCGTTACAGTCCTGACTAGCTATTTAAATATATAGCTTATTTTCTCCTTCCGGAATCCAAAATAAATAAGGATTCTTTTAGCCTTATTTCTCAAACATCCAAAATCTCTGATTTGCCGATGCATTATGAAAAATCAATCCCATTGAACTGCTCCCGTGAGAATGTTTGAGTTGACACTACAATATACATGGCTTACTCAATGAGTTGATATGCAAGAAGTCTCCCCACATTAATTGTGCAGTGTAGCCTGGTAGAGAGCTAGCTAAGCCCTTCATTCAGATCCTGGTGTTGGACCTTTATAATCCATAGTGAAGGCAGAGTCTGAGAGCTGGCAATAATGGCATATGCATGCTCCCAACCTTGCCTCGTAGATAAGAGGGACGTTCAAAAAGTTTCCACACTGGAAACGGTGAAGGTGGGATGAGTAGTCATTGGTCGTGTCTTGCCCTTGCAGTTAAGTATAAAAGTGTTCCCCCTGGGGTGCAGATGGCTGTGAAACGTATAAATTGCACCATAGAGGAACAGGAACTGTCATACGCTTTTTGTGGGCAGAAAGTGTGCTCAGTATGAGTGGATTGAAAAGTTCCAAAATGGCCGTGCTAGTGTGACAGATGCAGGGCGCCCTGGACGCCCAGCTATTGCCATGACCATGAGGAATGATTTGCGAAAACAGAAGAATAACAGTTGAAGAGGTTGCAGGAAAGCTGAATATGAGTGTTGGATCTGCTTATGCCCTGATTCATGACAGCCTTTCGTTCAGTAAAGTGTGTGCCAGGTGGGTGGCGGGTTCGAAACAAACAGAGGTATAGGGTAGGGCAGGTTAAATACAGACAACAGCGAAACAAAAAGTAAGACACAAACATGCAGTGAACTGGATGTACATCATTGCGACAGCATGCAAAACATGCATCCTGACAAAAATCATGGTTAAAGTTTGCTCTAAACTTCACTAGAAAAGCAAAGCGAGTTCAACTGAAAAGCTTTTGACATTTAATTATTTTGACTGCATTAAAATGACAGGTTTCCAATCAGGAAATGTAATATGCAGCCAATTCCTTCTCTAATCGCAGGTAATAAGAATAAGCTATTAAAAAAATGCTTGTTACATGTATGAGGAGGAAGGTGTATGCTAATGCTATGTTCTTATTGTAAACATGCTTATGGAGACTTCTTCAGGATCGTGTAAATGGAATACTTATAAATGGCGCAACTGTGGCACTAGGCTAGATAAAAAACAGTTCTTCTCTCCAGGGCATTTTTTTTTCTAAAAGTTTTTTCATTTTAATATTTGTTAAAACCGGAGAAGCTTAATGTTAAACCTGCTTGTTAAATTGAATGGGGGGGGGGCTGGAAGTACAGTAGCTGTTGCCTGCTTTTACTGATTTGAAGAATGTGGCTATCGTCTGTCTTAATTGTAATTTAACGTCTAGCTCTTTGTTTAACCCATTTATGTTTTAAAATATATTTTCTCCAAGTGATAAAAGTCGGAAACCAGTAGCTGCTCTGGGTAAGATCAATTACATCAGTCCTACGCTCACAGACTTGTCACGAATTACTCTACACAGAGTTTGTTAATCTAAGTGAAGTTGTGAAGTTTATCAACCATCATTGCATTGATGTTTTAATTGTGAAGTGCTTAGCATTCTAAATGTTATATAAGTATTGATGTATATCAAGCTACCTCTGCAATGGGGAATGCCACCTACTTAACCTTTAAAAATCAGGCAACATTTGAATGGCAAACAAAGTACAATTCAACAGAATGTAAACTGGATCATTTTGAGGTCCAGTGACAGAACACGTATTGTGCCAAGTAAAAAAGCGTTGTTACTCTTCCAATTTAAGCGCACTGAACGATACACATTGTCAAAGCAGGGAGATAAACACGTGTGTTGTATTCCAGGCTCTGATTAGAATTCTACCTGCTGTAGTGATGCTGACACTTTTATACTCTAAGTCTGTCATGCATACCAAATCCTTAACCCTGCTCCTGTTTCGTTCTCTCGGCTGCTTCCCATGGCTGCAAGTCAGACAGCTCCATCAATGAGAAGAAATTTGAAATTGAAATGACGAGTGATCTTCGTCTATCTGAGCAATGCTCTCAGGGGATCATCAATCCACCATGAGAAACGCCTTTGTTTAACCCCCTCAGTATTAAGAGGGTTCATCAATCAGAGAAGCACAGCAAAATTAGTTATTAATGTAATACGGACATTGTATTGTAACTGGCTGCAGTATTTTTTATAGTTCTATTCTCATTCACAATAGTTGCAAATCTAAACTAGAACAAACTAAACAGGAATATACTAAATAACACATGTTTGTCCTTAAATATGAATGGCTGCCTAGATAGACTCGGAGATAGATGGGTATTTTTACAAGTTACATGATTGCAAACTGTATAATGGGTGGAATTGATTAAAATGCAGGCGATTTGTTTGCTTTCCATTAAATGTCTCTTAATAGTAGCACAGTGATATGGCAGGCCAAATTAATTAAGCATCATCGGCCAATAACTGTCAGAATCCAGGCTGAAAACAAACTTGTCCATCTAAGATGTTCCCCTCTGATCCCATAAATTGCCATTAGCTCATTAGCAATGTGTGACCACCATGGGGCTATGTTACAGCTGCTAAGCACTTGGCAGTGATGCATACGGCCTGTAGCCTGTTTTTTTTTTCTAAATGGATTTATTTCTGACCTAGTGTACAAACTTACGCCTCTTTCCCTTTTTACACTCTTTCTCTATCCCCTCCCTACAGCCTTCCTGCAGCTTTTTACCTATTACCAGCTTGTCAGCGAAAATTGCCTCGCTATCAACTAATACAAAAAAAGCTGAAGGTGACATTTTTGTTTAATTCTGTTCAAGGGCATATGTTGTGTTTAACACAATATCTATACTTACTGATCTCCCTGCTGAAAGAGGACACAATATTCAAATATTGGTTAATTGTGTATATATATATATATATATATATATATATATATATATATATATATACACACACACACACACTATTTACACTTTTTGAAATCACTTGTCACATTTAATATCAGTGATGGACAATGCCCAATACTGGTGAATAATCCAAATAAAGAACTGGTCACTAGGCTTGACTAATCCAAATGAAGAATTTGTCATTAGGCGCAAGAATCAAGAATTCTTCTTCATCCCATTCACTCAAATAATTGCAAAACCAAAGCCAATCTTCAATGTTAACGGCAGTCGTAAATTGTCTTCCCAATAACGTGAAATGGTGTTAGGTTTCCTAGTTTTCTGTTATTTCTTTTACTTTGGAAACATTTTTACTGTCCGCAGGATTTCTTTGGTGACAGTGGAATTGTTTTGTCAACACTTACTGGTATTGGATGTGATTTGGATCCAAATTTGGTGAAAACATTGTCATAGCCCTCCTTCCAATTATCAGTAATCCATCTTTTACTGTAATGCAACTCTTTGGGCTATCCACTTATGATGAATGAATGTAGCACCAGCCTCCATTACGTCTGTCATTCAGTAGGTTTGCCATTATTCATATCATGGATTTTGCCACATTGTTTTTTTTATCAAGGATATTCTTTTCTACCCAAAAATTGGTAAATCGTTTTAAGAGCAAGAAATAGTCCCTGACTGGCCTATCCTAGGTCTGAGATCATGGGATAAGTTCAAGCCTTTAAATGTAATGTTTTCTACTTCTTCTTTTAATGGTATGTGAAATCTTTTCGTTTATTCTGTGACTTCCTTTCCTAATGTTTTCATCCCATATTATACACTATTCATAATGTCTGATTTGTACCTACCTGTCTGGATTTATTTTACATCACCTTTATACTGAAGCGATAAAAGCTCATCTGTTAGCGCTAAATAATTAAATATCAAGAAACATTCAAACCAAACACCTTTTAAAAATACACTAGATGGGAAAGCCTTCTCCTCCGTTCTTGTTTCTCTTCATTTGGATTCTAGAAATTGTTTGCATGAGAAATGTTGCTATAGTACTTAACTCCCTGCAGAGTCATGATGTCATCAGGAGTTCACTACATGCACCCAGCAAATCAAGAGCATTGGGCCTGTGTGCATGCACCTTTGACAATTGTCCTCTTTCTCAAGGACATAGAATACGTATGTGAATATTGTAAGTGCATATAACCCGTATTAATTTGGTACAAGTTATCTTCTTAAACAGGAACCTCAGTAACAATTTATTTAAGATGGAGTAGTGTAACAATCTCATCTTCCAGGAACTAGCCACTAGGATTTGAATGACAGCATAAAATGTCATTGTTGTACAACATATTGATAATAGGGCAATAAGTGTGTGCATCACAACGTAAAAGGCCTATATCATCTTTAAAAGACTTTTGAAACTACTAGGAATTTCTGGGTTCACTACTCTTCCCACATATGCCAACAATCGTTAGAAGTTGGCAAAAGGCCCACCATATTTTTTGTAGCCCATGAAACAGCGCAGGTAGGTTGGGAGGGTCTTCACTGGGCTAGGAAGTGGGTCTAAAATAATTAAAAAAATTGGTAACCTTTAAAAATAATTATGCAGTGGTATCACCATCAGGGAAACCATCCAGTTCCAGCAAAATGTAAAAAAGTAAATCAAAAAATAAAGTTTATTATTATGAGCAAGTGCTAAAATTAGCGCTGTATCTTCCTAAAAATTCTGACATGGAAGGAGTTAAAATAAAAGCATTTTAAATACCCAATGGGGTAAATTGGCTGGGTTCAAATATAAGGCACAGACTGACCAAAATCAAACAAAAAGTGCACTTCCCAAACATGGCATATTAGTCCCCAAACAACCACACAAACCCATGCATGGGAGGTATCACTGTACTCAAGAGATGTTGCTTAACACATATTGGGGTGTTGTTTGACAGTGACATATACCAGGAGCTGTAAATTCACACCTTAAGGCTAGGTTTCCACTTGTTTTTTTTGCTAAAAACACCCATAATAACGCCAATTCAGCCACACTGCGTTTTTTTAGTGAAAAAACGCTGCGGCCAGATGTTAGCTGTTCTTCAATAGGAAATCGCAAAATGCCATATCCACTTTGCATTTTTCTGTTTGGCGTTTTTTCAATCCTCTTTGGCGTTTTTCTGCTTTTTTGGGCTCTGTGGCAGTTTTTCAAAATCGCAGCATGTTGACACTCTGGCGTTTTTTGCAAGGAAATCTTGGCGTTTTTCTCCAATAGAAGTCTATGGGAGAGAAAAAACGCCATGAAAAAGCCATGTGGGTTTTGCCTTGGCGTTTTAAATGGCGTTTTTTTCCACAGTTACAATGCAGAGGATGGACCCAGTATCTGTGTGTCCTATGAGAAATAGGCTGAAAACAAACAGTTTCACACAAAACAAAGTTCATATTGAATTTTACACCATTTGGAACAAACATGCCATTACAAACATGCCTGCATGCCAAAAGCAACATCAAACAATTTGCACCATCATTTGGGGCCAATCTTCCTAGAGGAGCAGACATTTGGAATAAAGCATGCCTTACAAACCACAGAAAAGAGACAAAAGGGTCCGCTGGGATGTTTTAGTAGAACTCTACCAAGGAAATGACATCAGGAGGGGGCAGATACTTGCCATTTATCCTAATCTCTTTTAGCTGGGTGACAATTCTAACATGTAAAGGCTGGAAAAACTGCCTAAGGTCAAAAAAGCAATTTCCACAGAAAGGCTAAAACGCCAGAAAAAACTCCAGAAAAATGCCAAAACGCAGGAAAATGCAGTGGCGGTTTTGTTGGCGTTTTTCATCAAGAAAATAACGCAGGGCAAAAACCCAAGTGGAAACCTAGCCTAAGTACAATTTGTATGATAAAAAACTACCACAAAGTTTGACAAAGGGTGGTAGTAGAATTAGTGCATGGAAAGGGTTAAAATACCAGCATTTGAAATACCTTGGGGTGTCTATATGGTTTGATGGGGTAAACTGTATTGGCTGGCTTTAAAGATATACAAATCGCACACGGGGCAGAATGACCAGATTTTGTTAAAAATGATTTTGAAATAGCAATATGCTACTTGTAACTTGTAATTATTGCCCAATAATTTGCAGAAAAAAGCAAAAAAAACCCCAAACATTTGGAATTTCTAAACTCAAAAAGTAGAATATAATTAGATGTTTTTTCATTAGCTTTTTCAAATTAAAGTGAGTAGAAGTTTTTTTTTTTCAACTTTTCATCATATTTTATTATTTTTGTAATAGGAAATTAGATGACATGGTCAAAAAATATCTGAAGAAAGCCCTTCATGTCCTGAAAAAAAATAATATATAACTTGTGTGGGTACACCGCTAAACACGAGCACTGCAAAAGTGTTAAAACAGCCTTGGTCACAAAGGCTACAAAAAACAGCCTGGTCCTTAAGGGGGTTAAGAGGTGTTTCCCACTACTTTTGTACATAGAGTGTACATGCTTATTCAGCAAACATAGGTTAAATATGTATACATAAATTTTACAATAAATTGATTAAATGTCATGGTTTTAATATTGCATAAAAAGCAAATTACAAGACAATAAAATTATTTTTAAAGAGCCTAATCATCTGACATTTGCCGTTTATAATCTTATTGATCCAAGGCACATATTCTGTGAAGACTGATCTTTCTATGGATTAATTATCCTTATTAGAACCTTCATTCTTCTACCAGTCTCTATTTATTTTAAATATTGTTTATTAGATTTTATACAATAGAAATATGACATGTGAGATACTGCAGTTATAGCATAGAGTTCATATAACTTTTCAACAATATGACAGAACCCCTGTCACAGTCTTTTGGGTCTATTTACTAAGAAACTGTGTGTTCAGTAACAATATGGGTTAACTCAGACTCGACTAAGGTATGCATGTCCTTGCAGGCTGATAGCAAAATGACTCCTATAGTCACTAAAATGCAAGTCTTGCATGTTATGCAACTAAGTCTTGCATGTCCCTGTCCTCAATTCCAGTGCCTACATTCACCCTGAATGTAGGCACTGTACAATAAATTTTATTCCAAATTAAAAATACCCCCTGAATTTGTTGCCCAAACCGAACGAGTAAGGAATTTGTTGCCCGAATTTGTCCGAATCGTTTTTGGCACAATTGCACTTGTCTATTGGTTACTCCCAGTCTGTATGACTATTAGAAGGAGAGATCAACAAATTGATCAAACATGATAAACAAATTGTGTTTTAAGTAGTTTCAGATTTAGGAGATTGTGACTAACATTCACTTTTTTGTAGGAATAAAGTTTATATTTAGTATAGCTATAGTGTTTTTTTTGCTTGGCCATAAGGCAGTAAGTACATAAATGTTTTGTTTAACTTGGATAAATCTTGAGAGGTATGGAATATCACAGCATTCTAATTTATATACAACGATAAGGAATATAACCATCTTTTTTAGGCTAATGATGCACAGAAATGCCTTTGACAATGAATCCAAGGAATCTAGGTCTAGCAGTAGCCCCTCAGATTTATCTAGATTAATTTTGAATTCTGGAAGGTGTTCTGGAAGCGTCTTCTAAAAACAGCAGTGTGTAATTCGCATTTCCCTATCAGTCACTGATATGCTTTTATACTGTGGTGAAGTAGTGGTTAATCATAGAAACATATCCAATGCTATACTGCAAAGCATAGGAAATAAGTGTCATTTGTGACATTGTCTTTTTCCTTCAAGTTCAACAAGGAAGAGCTTAAGCTATTTGTAATTATAAAGGTCTGGGGTTGGTTATAAACCATATGAATTTAAAGAAATTGAAGGCCTGGCCACATTTATGTTTCTTTAACAGATGCCAAATGTACGGCCTGCAATTTATTATTTACTGTTTTATATAGCACCATCATATTCCACAGCAACTTCATCAGATGCTTTTTCTGCATCAAAATTGAGCAGTGTATACATTTGTGTCAAAAAGAACGTACACCCTCTTTGAATTCTATGGTTTTACATATCAGGACATAATAACAATCATCTGTTCTTTAGCAGGTTTAAAAGTGAGGTAAGTACAACTTCATGACATATTACACCATGTCACGATTTATTCAACAAAAATAAAGCCAAAATGGAGAAGCCATGTGTGAAAAACTAAGTATCCCCTTAGTGCTTCCATAGGAATTAAGATGCTAAATAGCAGACAGGTGCTGCTAATCAAATGCCCTTCATTAATTCATCATGAGCAAGTGTGACCACCTCTTGCTGGTCTGGAGCATTAACCCCTTAAGGACCAGGCTGTTTTTTACTTTTTGTACCCTTTGGGACCGAGGCTGTTTTAATACTTTTGCGGTGCTGGTGTTTAGATGTAATTTTCTCCTCACTCATTTAGTGAACCCACACAAGTTATATCTATTGTTTTTTTCAGGACAAGAAGGGCTTTCTTCAGATACCATTTTTTTGATCATATTATCTAATTTCCTTTAAAAAAAATATGATGAAAAATTGAAAAAAATATACATTTTCTCACTTTTATTTGAAAGATCTTTTACTCATCCAAAAAGCTAATGAAAAAACCTGCTAAATAGATTCTACTATTTGTCCTGAGTTTAGAAATACCCAATGTTTTAGTGTTTTTTTTTTGCTTTTTTCTGCAAGTTATTGGGCGATAAGTACAAGTAGCATTTTGTTATTTCAAAACCATTTTTTCCCCAAATTTGGTCATTCTGCCCCATGTGCTATTTCGGGTATCTTTGAAGCTGGCCAATGCAATTTACCCCATCAAACCATATATTTTTGAAAACTAGACACGTCAAGGTATTTCAAATGCTGGTATTTTAACCCTTAACACTCACTAATTCTATTACCACCCTTTGGCAAACTTTGTGGTAGTAATTTATTTTGTGTTTTTTTATCACAAAAAATGCGCTTCAGGTATGAATTTACAGCTGGTATACATCACTTTCAAACAAGACCCCAATATGTGTTCAGCAATATCTCCCTTTGTCTGGTTGTTTGGGAGTTAAAATGCCACATTTAGGAAGTGTGCATTTTTTACTTGGAACTTTTACATCTGGCCCTACTGCCCCCATGTCCTAATAGGGCCATCTTTGAAGCCGGCTAATTCAATTTACCCCATCACACATATATTTTTGAAAACTAGAGACCCCAAGGTATTTCAAATTTTAGTATTTTAACCATTTCCTTGCATGAGATTCTACCACCAGTCTTTGCCAAAGTTTGTGATAGTAATTTTTTTGTATTTTCTTTCACACAAATTGTACTTCAGGTATAAATGTATAGATCCAGGTATACGTCACTATCAAACAACACCAATATGTGTTCAGCAACATCTCCCGAGTACAGTGATACCACTCATGCATGGGTTTGTCTGGTGTTTGGGGGCTAAAAGGCCACATTTGGGAAGTGTGCTTCCCCCCCCCCCATTTTGGTTAGTCTGTGCCGATGCCTTATCTTTGAGCCCGGCCACTCCAATTTAGTTGTGTTGTTTTGTAATTTTCATTACTCATCTCTTACATTTATATATGTCTATGCTGGATTGCCTCGTTACTTTACAACTTATTGAATTATTTTGTATGATACATTTCATAGCTACTACTGTGGAAGGATACAGTATTTCCACTAACTACTGATAAGACCAGTTTATTTGGATACTAAGCACAAGATTTGTCTGGTTATATTATCCTGACCTTCTTCGCTATTAGTTGTATAAATATGTTTATTAATAAAGGCATAGAATTATTTTATGTAATATGATTGGTTTAAGATAGGTCATTATTTCCGATATGATTATATAAATATATCCATAATAGGTCATAATAAACAGGAATCTTATTATACAAACACTCTTGTCTGTGTGTGTGATTTCTCACTGGTCGATCATATACAATTTAGAAGTATAGAAGTACTCGGAAGTTCTCCGACACTACCATCACCTTTTTTCTTATTTTGTCTCTAGTTGGATCTACTCTGGATGATTCGATGAGAGTACCACATGATGGTTTGGATTTCAGTATCCTATTTGTTTGTTCTTGGTTCGGTTCGACCGTGTCATTAATAAAATCATGACTTTACGTCATGTTAATAGTAAAATCTTTGAATTTCTGTATATATATATATATATATATATATATATATATATATTCCTATAATCCTCAAATGCTTGGTTTTCTAACTGTTCACTAGAACTTATAAGCTTAAATGTAATATATTTTATGATCATAATTCATTTGTCTTTCATTAACTAGTTTGTGCTTTTTTTCTAGCATGTACATGTTTATGAGAAATCCTGTATAGTTAATCACTTCTCTTTTCATCATGTTTCTTAATAAGGTGCTGGGACATACATACTCCCACCAAAATATAACCAGGTCACATTAATTAGTTTGGATGAATCATGCATAAATCATGGAAAACTCTTGTCAGGTGAGCCAATGAGCATTTGAGAAGGTGAAATCTTTGTTTTTAAGTTAATTTAAAGGTTATGCATATTTTGCCAATCCTTCTCCATTCAATTCCTGTGAGATATAGTTAGCCTTTAATTTTGCCTTGTGTATGAAAGAGTAATTCTGGTACATGATACTACATTTAGAGTAACCAAGAGAGGCATTTGATTGGTTTCTATTAAATTATTCTATTAACTTCTTATTTATTTTTCAGTGATTTAAAAAAAATATAATATATATATATATATATATATATGTAATATGCAGGAATGTATAAAATTTAAATTTGGGAGTGTTAGACGTTTAAGCGAAGAAAGTGATCGTAGATCACTTTCTAAGCTTGTTTTAATGAAATGACGTGCCAGGCACGTCATTGGTCGTCATCTGACCGTTTTTGCGTGACGTGCCTGACCCTTTAATGGACGTTAAAGGGTTAAGGTGTGTGTTAACAAAATGCCAAGGACGAAAGACATCCGCAATGATCTTAGAGAAGCAATTGTTGCTGCCCCATCAATCTGGGAAGGATTATAAAATAACTTCTAAACAATTTAAAGTGAGAAAGATTATTCAAAAGTGGAAAACATTCCAGTGATGGTGGTAAAGTGGTAGATTTGTATAGAGTAAAAGGGATCTTGAACAAGGAAGGCTATCACTTCATTTCAAAATGCCATACCCTGTGGATGACGTGTGATCAGAGCCAATATCCTCCTACAACAGGACAATGACATAGCTCCAAACTATGCAAGAGCTATTTAGGGAAGAAGCAGACAGTGGGTATTCTGTCTACAATGGAGTGGCCAGCACACCCACTGAATCTCAATGCTTTTGAGCTGTTGTTGGAACAGCTTGACAGCTTGATGGTACAGAAGAAGTGCCCATCAAACCAACCCAACTTGAGAGCTTCAGGTGCTTCGGGAAGCATGGGGTGAAATCTCTTCAGCTTACCTCAAAAAATTGACAACTAGAATGCCAAAGGTCTGCAAGGCTGTAAATGATGAAAGTAATGTTTGAAGGACACGGCTATTACTTAAATTATTGCTTTGTCAACTCACTTGATGGACTGAAGTCTTTTTCAACCTACTATACTACATACTATGTTTTCTTGGGAACAAGGACATTTCTAACTTTTGAATGGTAGTGTATATAAGGCTCTAAAGTCATTATGATTGGTAAACTCAACCTAGGTTGAGACTTATACCTAATGTCCTCTTCATGATGAATGTAATAATCAGTGAAGTTTTACTGAGAACGTTTCTAAGAGCTGTTGTGATTGCAGTTTTGAATTTGGTTCATAATATAAATAAATCTCTTAAATTGACTAATGTTATCAATATAATACACTTATATTCTGTATACCCAATTGCATCTGTACTACTAACATGCTTTCACATTTTTCAAGGGATGCCAATTAGGCAATTGTGATCATTTACTGATTTCATTTAAGAAAACTCTCAAATATAAAATATTGCTCTGTATGTAAATGTTATTTTCTAACTCCAGCGAGGCTGCTAATTGATCTTCATAGATGGAGAAAATTTTCTAAATTCCCTTCATGTGGCTTAATCAATATTAAAGCACAGTATTGATCTCAAAATGCCATGTCCAGGCAATGAAATGCATCTAATTAGCTCATTTAATTTTCTAATTTTTGTAACAATACAGTGAGAGGGCAAAGGTCAGCAAGTATAAGTATTCTTTGGAATACACTACAAACAAGTAGATATACGAGTAGAATACACTACAAACAATAGACTACAAATATGTATACCAAACCTAAATGATAACATATCAATTAATTAAAAATATTAAAAAAGTTCACTCTAGTTACTGATATTGTTCCAAGTTTTCTAAAAAGGAAAAACAAGTTTAACATGAGAATACTCCTCACCTTACTTTATCAAACTTCGAGCCATTACTATATATTACTTATACATACCATACACTTAATAGGGCATGTTACTGCAATCTGGTCATGTCTGTCTATCTAATTTATCAATCTATTTATTGTTACCTAAAATACATATTGACAAAATATTGATATCGATAAGCTGCGCCCATAAACTTGGAAGCATATGAAACAGAAATTATATTTTCCTTATGGTTTGCATAATATCCAGCTTTATCATTGGCAGCCTAATCAAAATGGTCACAGGGCAGGCACTGGCAGACAGACACATGCAGCCACAAGACTGAACCTCCTTAATATTAGGGGGAAAAAAGGGAGGGGGAGAGGGCTGCCTGCCGTCCACTCAGTCATGCGCCCCTCCTGCTCCCTTTCGCCTCCGGCTTTCTAGCACGGTCCAATACCTTATTTTGTCATTCATGTTTATAAATGATTTATTGTATTGTGTCTACATCTAAAGGTTTTGTAGGTAGTGTAAATATGCAGCTGTCTTAAACTTTACTTAGGAACAGTATTTCAAGAACTAAAGCACACTGTGTGCAAGCACAGCCCAATGCCTAATTTTGTCCCCAGTAAAAAATGGTTTATTGTTTTCTGTTGTCCTCAAAAGAGGTCTTGCTGGAAGTATAAATATGCAAATTAACCTCTTTGTGACACTATATGTGACCGAAACTTTTTTGCCAGTTTTACCATATACTTGTTCAACCATGATTCCCTTTTTCCATGTTTAGTGTCCACACAAATTATATATTGTTTTTTCAAGGAGAGATAGGGGTTTCTTTTAATGCTACTTTTTTGTTCAGTTGTTCACTTATGAATAAAATGCAAAAAAGTAAACATTTTAAAAATATCTATTTGCAGTTTTAGTTAGGATTTATTTTACACAGCAAATGCCCCAGCCACACACCTAGGTTTTTAATTGTATAAGGGAGCAAAATGCTCTCTTATTTTTATTTAATTTTGAATTTTGGATTAGGGACAAAAAAGAGGTTATCTTTAATATATCCTATATCTAGTTACAGAGGTAAGTGGTGTTGGGGCATTTTTCCATTTTTTAAATAATTTTTTAAAATATTTTTGAGACCTTGAAATGGGAAAGTATCCCTTATGAATGCATGGTGAAACCACTGTCCATTATTTATACATTTTGAATTTTATTTAATTTTATTTTTTATATATTTTTTTAATTATATATTTTTTGAGAAGGAAGAAACAGTTTATTTGTCTTTTAATGTTGATCCTTACTGTTGCTGATCACACAGTGATTTATGATTGAACCCCTGGGAACCTTTTCTTTTTTAATGTTATTTCTTCCATTCAAGCACTCTCCATTATTCTGGTGTCGTTGGCACTCACGCCAAGCACCAATACACCAGATTCGTCAGCAGGAAGCTAGCTGATTTTTGTTAGACGTAATAGTACACCCTAAGGCTTGGTTTCCATTGGGTTTTTTTTTGCTAAAAACGCCTATAAAAACGCCAATAGCGCCACCTGGCGTTTTTTTTGTGAAAAACGGCTGCAGCCAGATGTTAGCTGTAATTCAATAGGAAATCGCAAAATGCCATTTCCACTTGGCGTTTTTCTGTTTGGCGTTTTTTCAGTCCTCTTTGGCGTTTTTCTGCTTTTTTGGGCTCTGTGGCAGTTTTTCAAAACTGCAGCATGTTGACACTCTGGCGTTTTTTGCAAGAAATCTTGGCTTTTTTTCTCCAATAGAAGTCTATGGGAGAGAAAAAACGCCATGAAAAAGCCATGTGGGTTTATTGCCTTGGCGTTTTTTATGGCGTTTTTTCCACAGTTACAATGCAGAGGATGGACCCAGTATCTGTGTGTCCTACGAGAAATAGGCTGAAAACAAACAGTTTCACACAAAACAAAGTCCTGGACTGGTTCATATTGAATTTTACACCATTTGGAACAAACATGCCATTACAAACAAACATACGCGACCGGATCCTGCGTGCCAAAAGCAACAGCAAACAATTTGCACCATCATTTGGGGCCAATCTTCCCAGAGGAGCAGACATTCGGAATAAAGCATGCCTTACAAACCACAGAAAAGAGACAAAAGGGTCTACCAAGTAAATGACATCAGGAGGGGGCAGATACTTGCCATTTATCCTAATCCCTTTTAGCTGGGTGAAACTTCTAACTTGTAAAGGCTGGAAAAACTGCCTAAGGTCAAAAAAAGCAATTTCCACAGAAAGGCTAAAACGCCAGAAAAAACTGCAGACAAAACGCAGCTAAATGCAGTGGCAGTTTTCTTGGCAGTTTTCCTGGCGTTTTTCATCAAGAAAAAAACGCCGGACAAAAACCCAAGTGGAAACCTAGCCTAAGGGTCTTAAAGGGCTTACTCCCAACTCAGGTGTGGTGACATAACAAGTATTGTTGTCAATGTTTTTGACCTCTTCTTGTATCACATGTGTCTTTTCATATGTTAACGAGGGCACACCTACAGTGATTCAATATGCCTGTTGAATGCAAAATCTTAGTTCAGTCTCTCTCTGCCCACCATCCTGCATGGATGGGGCAATCGGTGGTGTGCTGGGTTATGTTGGACCTTTAGGTTGCAGGTTAGTCTTGGAAAGTGTTGCATTGTTTGTTGGGCTGTCACTCATTTATTGTATGTTACTGTGTTTTTGTCTCTTTTTAAATATCTGTTAAAGTAGACGAACCTTTGTGTTATATTTTTATATTTGGCTTAACATCACATCAGGAACAGTATTTCAGTAACTAAGTGTCACCAATATTTTTTAATGATTTCTTCTTGTTTTGTGATGTCTACAAACTAGAGGTTTTCACTAAATATTTAAATTGAAAAAACAGCTTGAAAATAATGAACTAATACTATTTAAACTACAGCTTCTCCTATCCACCTCATCCCAGTAGGTTTTCTTTCCTTCACCTTGTAAATTCTGCTTGTCTAGAAGGAAAAGAAACCCCACAATCACAACCGTAACCATCAATGAGACTATCCCCCTGATTTTGGCTACGTATCAGTCATTTATATGCACCCCCTACACAGAGTCCCATCCCACTTTACCTCATCAAAGAGTGCAGTATCAAGTTGTGATGGCATTAAAATGTGTTGTAATAGCTCCAAAATGTGGTAAACAGATTAATCTTAAGAACATTTCTGAGATTTTGCCATTTGTTTCTGTTGGTGACCCTCCAGAGATTTGTTCACAAATTTCATTAGAAATAAAGTTTGCACGAATTTAAATGCACAATTATTTCATTGCTAAATTACTTGTGTTCAAAGGAAAGATTTAACAAATGCATGGTCTGCTTGGGTAGCCATGAGGCTTGGAGTTTGACACAAATGGTCTAAACAGAACTTTCAAATACTGAATGTAAGGACTTACCTGCCTCTCCGGTCCCGCGTCGTGGCCGGTCCCGCGACGCTTCCTCCTCGGCCGGCTTCCCGGGCAGCGAGTACCACCGCTACCCGGTCGACATCTTCACCGCGTGGCCGTCCACGCGGCAAACAGGTAGCACAGCGCCACCGTGTGGTCAAAACATAATATTACACGTTACAGATGTAACGTGTTCTTATAACCTCGGGTGACCTCCTTAATGCAGGTCACACCTCCACCTGTCCCTATTTAAACCTAGACTTCCTCTTCTGGGTCACCCTTGGTTGGTGTATTTCTGCTATTTGCTTACGCATTAGATTGTTACTGACTGCTCCGGTTTGACTTGGCTTGTTGACCTCGTTCCTGTCTCCTGATTCCTGCTCGTCTGGTATTGTTTCGGCTTGTTGACTTCGTCTCTGCATTCTGATTTGGCTTATCCTGATTACCTGTCTGACCCGGTTGGTTCTCTGACTTTCTGGTTCCAGTTTGGCCTGGCCCACTCCGCCATCTGGGGTCCTACCTCATCATACCATTAGACTGAAAGTCGCAACGGTCACAGCTGCAAAGGGCCCATGCCTCTAGTAGGCCCGGTGCAACCCTTGCGACCCCTTCTTCCTGTCTCCTCATACGGGTTCAAAATTGTTTAGAAAGGGCCCTTTCAACTGCAATTATTAAGGTTGGAAGGGCCCTTTCTAAACTATTTTGAACCCGTACAAGTAGACAGAAACATATCAGGGTCATGTGACACACTGTGTGTGTATATGTGTTTATTGTGTTTAAATGTATGTATGTATGTGAGCATGGGTGTGTACTTGTGTGTATGAGAGCATGGGTGTGCACCTGTGTATGTGAGAGCATGGATGTATACTTGTGTGTGTGTGTAAGCATGAATGTGTACTTGTGTGTATGAGTATGGATTGTAAGTGGGTTGAGATGGAGTGTGTGTTAGTAAGTAGGAGTATGTTGTATGTTGGAAGGGGCAAAGAAGGCACAGACCAGTTGTGTGGGGGCAATGATAGCACAGACTAGCTGTTGAAGTTGGAGACCCTGTGGCAATTTTCTGACCAGGGCCCCATGGTTTCTAGTTACGCCCCTGGACAAAAGTATTGGACACATGGCCATTATAACAGGGACTTTTGTGACATTGGTGTAATGGTCAGGTGCCGCAATACGTTTGTAAACACTTCCTTCATTTAGGTATGAAAAACCTCCGGTCTTGGAACGGTTTGGGGTACAAGGTTTTTCTTCTTTTTCAATGCTAGACTACATTACTGTATACAACACTGTATTTTATGGCCACGGAAAATGTTAGACCTTATAGGGCTAAAACAATAAGGATTTGAATTATATGTATTGTTTGTTGGTGGAGCTAAATTGGATTGCCCCTTTCATAATGTCCAAAGACCCGCAATTAATACACTTCCCTTTTAGCAGGTCTGGCCATTGCTATTTGAACATATAAGCCTTAAAAAGCTCTGATACTTTTAACTAAATAATTAAGTAACTAAGGAATTAATGCCACTGATATGCTTCCTATTTAATAAAGTGTGCGTACGTGCATTAGATTTCCCTCACTGTAAAGTTTTACATACCTTGCAGAATAAAGATTTAAAATGCTTTCTCTCTTTCAGAAGGTGAAAGTCAAGTAGAAGTGTAAAGAAAACTTCACGTAGATGTCATTTTTTTTTAATATCTTTCCTTTTGTGAGAGAGAAATTGGTTTAACTGTAGCTGGTCAGACTGACAAAATTGCACAAAAAAGAATTCATTTTATGAGCTGCGAAGGTGATGTCTTTAATCTTCCAGAAAAGGAAATCAAAGCACAGTTTTATTTGTAAATTCTATGACTAGAAGGGGATGAGAGGGATGTTTTAGCAATGGGTCAAATTTTAACCAGGAATGCATATTCAACCCTATATGCCACTCTGCCTCCAAGATATGCCTTTTAACAACCTATATGCCACTCTGCCCCCCAGATATGCCTTATACATCCCCATATGCCACTCTTACCCTTCCCCAACTTACTAGTGCTTCCCTAGACTTGTCCCCCGTGCTTCAGATTCCTTGGTGTGTAGTGGGACAGCAATGGGTCAAATGTGACAACCTATGCTGCTGCTGGCACTTCCGCCGGGGCTTCTATGAATGAGCACCGGGTTGTCATGTGATGCCGGCGCTCCATCATAGAAGCCCCAGAGGAAGTGCTGGCAGCACCGGAGGTTGACTGCGCGCATCACACAGACGTCCACCAGATGCCACAGAGTATGATCCAGGTCCCCTGCAGCGCTGTGGGGGATCTGGATCTTATTCTTGTAGGCAGACCTCTATTTGAGGTTTGATTAGAAGACGACCATGTATATACGACGATGGTTATTTTTCAGAGCATTTGCTCTGACAAAAACCTTTTCTTATAATCAAGCAAATATGGTATATATTATATATATATTTACTACTTTTTCCTCTCCTTCACATCATTAACCCATGGCTCACCGCTCACCGCTGACATACACACACTCATGCTAATGCCCAGACACACATAATGACACCTAAAACTAACACACATACTAATGCTAACACCATACATGCACATTTTAACACCCTATGCTAACACACACATACTCAAGCTAACACCAAGTACCAGGGGCGGGCTGGGCCGGGGGCAGGGGGGCAATTGCCCCCCAGGCCGCCTGAAATCTAATCTAAACGGCCGCTGGGTGCTGATGCTGCCGGCCGGCGCTACTTTAATACTTTTTTTAAAAATTTAATATGGCAAGCCGGATCGGCTATTAAATGGAAAAAAAAAATAGTATTAAAGCAGCGCCGGCCGGCGGCATCAGCACCCAGCGGCCGTGTGCGATGGCCGCCAAGTGATGGGAGCAGCGTGAGGGGTGAAAGCTCCGTCCCCTCGCACTCACCTTTCACCCCTCACGCTGCTCCCATCACTATGCGGCCATCAGACTGCTGGAAATCGAATCTAAACGGCCGCTGGGTGCTGATGCTGCCGGCCGGCGCTACTTTAATACTTTATTTGTTTATTTTTAATATGGCAAGCCGATCCGGCATATTAAATAAATTAAAAAAAAGGATGAAAGTAGTTCCGGCCAGTAGCATCAGCACCCAGCGGCCGTTTAGATAAGTTTTCCAGCAGTCTGATGGCTGCATGGTGATGGGAGCAGCGTGAGGGGTGAAAGGTGAGTGCGAGGGGGCGGAGCCACTTCACTTGACTTGCCCCCCAGGCCTTAGGCCGCCAGCCCTCCCCTGCCAAGTACTAGCAGACACTCATTGTAACACCATACACTAACATGCATACATATGTTGACACACACTCACACTAACACCACACATTAACTATACTTTACAGCTAGCCAGAAGGTGGTGTTAATTAGTAGGTCTGGTATGGATGTGCCTTCTGAGCTGTGACTGCCGGCTACAGGGTTAAAAAGTAGTTGGATTAGCTGTGGGTGGCGTTGGTTGGATCTCTACAGAAGTAAAAGCTCAACTATAGCCAGGACTGTTCCTGTTATTGATAATTCAAATGTTGGTTTGTATTTCTCCACTTGTGATGGTTACTTCTTTAATCTACCATAAGGAAAGGGAGGGTTATTTGACAATGCCCCATCTCAACATGGTTCGATGGGGTCGCAGATCCTTAGAAGTAGCTTTATAACGCTTCCCAGAATTGATATTTAGATTCAATGGGGCTGATTGCCTGGGTGTGTCTAGTGAAATTGTCAATTACATTTGGTTGATTTGCTGATTTAGTAACTAAGGGGGCAATTACTTTTTCACATTGGCCAGATAGGGTTCATAGATTTTTTTTCACCTTCTATGCATGAAATCATGATTAAAAAGCTGCATTCTGTGTTTACTAGGATTATCTTCTCTAATTTGAAAACTAGTTTGATGACCTCGAGACAGACAGAACATAGCTTCTTAGAGGTAATATGTAGGGTTTTACCACAACCTGCACACAACAGATGTTTAGTTTGGGCTGAAGCCTTCTTAGAGTCCTTCAACGTGAGGTAGGCAGGATAAACACTGAGGGAGATCTGATTTTCTTTTAGAGTCCAGCCTACCTAGAAAAGAGCAGCCTGTTTCTTTCACATATGTGCCACCAAGGTTGACAAGGAAAAAGATCCCTCAGTATAATAAAGCAGACCTAACAGCAGCACTAGAACATTCACTTTAAGTATTGTATGCTGGGTACCCAAACTTGTGTAGATTGACAGAAAGCCATCTGGTCCACCCGGGGTGGGAGGGCAGTGTTCTCTGGGGGTTGAGTATGTTCCTTGTCACAGAAAAACCCTCTTACTTCGGACACCCGTGAAGGTGGTGAAACAGGGGAGGCTGTAGTGGATAGCAAGGGCCTCTAGCAGCTGCCTGAAGGGGTCCCACTCAATCATGGAGAAGACAGCACCTCCAACAGAGATAAGTTGACCAAGAGGTCGTGTCACCTTATTTGACTGCTGCTTTGACATGCCCCTTGAATGGGAAGCTGAAAGTGTTCTGGGGTAGGCTGGTGCAGTGGATGTCCCTGACTCACCAGTCTCTGGTAATCAGTCACACTCGGAGAAGCCTGAGGCCTCACCACTCCCTTTGCTCTGGCAGCTGCTGGTTTGCTGTGGTCAGTGCATTTTGTTCCCCCCGAAGCAAAGATGCACTGTAGTCTGTACGCTGGTGTTGATTCATTCTAGAATTGGTGAGATATCCTTTCACCTTACCCCTACTCACAACCTTAAGACACAACCCTGCCACATTTTACTACGGCATTGCCCACCAGACAAAGAAGCAGTGGTATTAGTATTTTTTGTGATGGTTGCAAAGGTGGTGGTGTCAGTGCTGCAATTGCATTAGGTACACTGCTGCTGCTTCTGCAGAGTGGTAGAAGCAACACATTTAACAGAAAAATTATTACTGGGAGATGTGTCTCTTGAATTCTCCAAGTCTAGCTAGTTATCTAAATCCAGATCATCATCAACATTGTCATTAGAGATGACAGTAGCGAGTCTCAGTATCCCGGCTGGATACATACACTTAATCAGCTTCCCCTCGCCAATCACCGACCACTGAGCCTCTCGTTGGTTCCTGGTCGTGGCCACTGAAGAAAATATAGCTACCCCCAAGAATGCTTCAGGGTCAAACAGGAATTACTAATTTTATTAGGTGACATGGGCACACATTTATACCAAATACCCCCCCCCCCCGAGAAATAGGACACAACAGTACATGTCCCAGGAGAAAATTAACAAATAAGCAAAGGTCTCACCACGGGACAAGGTTTTCACATACCAAGAGAACAATAGTACAACAGATTCCTTCTTGGCACCTAGCAGCCAGGAGGCGATAAAACAGTTTAGTTGGACTATGGGAGATATGGGAGATTTTGCAGGAAATAATTGTCCTAATAATTGACACCAGGGAGAGATTATCAGAATAACCTAATGACAGTAAATACAAATAATAGCTGATGCCAGGAGACCTGTACAATAAAAAAAATCCCATAAATGTAACCAGATACAAACAGTCTGAAAAAACTCTTTTCAAAACAACGGTACGGCCAGGGCCGGCCCAAGACATTGTGCTGCCTGGGGCGAAGTGTGAAATGCTGCCCCCCCATATGTGTGGTGTATAGTACCCTCTATAGTCCCCCCCCCGTATGTGTGGTGTACAGCCCCCTCTATAATGAAATCAGCAATTTAAGTTTCCTTTTTCATGATATATTCAGATTGAAATAGAGTAAATAAAACGATACCTTCACTTTTCTTCACACTGATTCCTGGAGTTTTGCCCTTTGAAGTGACTATAAATTCAGTAAGGCGTTTTATCTCTGGATAAATAAAAATTACAAAGTTCTATTTATCCCTACAGTAAGTAAAGTGCCAGGAAACAGATACCCAAACACACAAACCAGGACATGCTCTGCCACACTGACACCCAAACACACAAACCAGGACATGCTCTGCCACACTGACACCCAAACACACACACCAGGACAGGCTCTGCCACCGACACCCAAACACACACCAGGACAGGCTCTGCCACCGACACCCAAACACACACCAGGACAGGCTCTGCCACACCGACACCCAAACACACAAACCAGGACATGCTCTGCCACACTGACACTCAAACACACACACCAGGACAGGCTCTTTTGTACTGGTTAATTGTAATGCCCCCCATACCCATGTGTATTACCCCCCCTCCCCTTTGTGTATAGATTGTCCTAATCACCCTGTTGTGTACTTATGCCCCCATCCCTCCGTCTATCACCTCAGTTATTTATTTATTTTAAAATACTAACTTTTTCTGCTGGCTTTCTTCCACTGACATGCTCCTCTCCCTCGAGATCTTCTCCTTGTCACGCGGTGACGAGCAACTGTTGTGCGTGAGCCCGCCCCCTTGAGCGTCACGGCGCATCTTCAAGGGGGCGGGCCGAAGAGCTTTCAAATTATTAAACAGAGGCGGTTTTACAGCGGATGCGGTTTTTTAAAACCGATAGCCACATCGGATGCGGAAAAAAAACGGCGCTTGGGGCGGCAAAGTACCGCCTCTTCAAAAGTGCCGCCTGGGGCAATTGCCCCAGTCTGCTCCATGGTAGGGCCGGCCCTGGGTACGGCAGACCCGGCTAGATCCACAGTACTCAGAATCTCTAGTACTTGGACACACTGTACCCACCTCCACAAAAACAGAACCCCTTACAATACCAGGGCGCACAGTCAGTTGTTAATGGGGAACCTAAACTAATCAGCAACAGGTTTTAAATTTAGAACAATAGAAAGACAGTCGCACTGTGCGCACGCCCAGCAGAACGCCTGGTTTTGTTACCAATATTTATTTATCAATGAAGAATAATAAATGATGTGACAGAAAGTTTCCATGTAGAAGACCACCAAAACTGTCCTCGTATTGTGCACATTTCTGCTCACTGATGATTTTTAGTTTCCTTTGTATTCATTTTTACTAATTAGGCAATAAAGTACAGTGGCATTTGAGTTAGGCACCAACAGTAAAAATGTACAAAATATTTACTGCAGTCCATTATGTACAGTATGAATATATGAGCACACAGAGGCACTTTGTTAGGTCAGCGCAGGGGTACTGATGCCATCACACTCCTAATGAAGCCACAGCACTACTAAAGCCTGACCTCCACTGAAGCCCCACACATTCCCTAAATGGCACCCAAATAAGAATCCTAGCTGCTTGCCAAAAGGACTTGCGTTCATTTACACACAAATGCTTAAAGCTTTTTTGCGACCTGTGATCTAGATTATCACTGTATGGCTTTGATTTGGTTAATATTGACCAAGCATTCCAAATGGACACATTTTGTTCCTTTAGATAAAAAAAAACAGTGTTTCTTTTAAGCCATTTTGATTGTTTCAGTTGAATAAGAAAGTGAGTAAAAAAAAAAAAGAGTATCCACTGTTTAGTATTCATTACGGCTTGCATGCAGCCAGTGTGCATTCAAGGGATAATAAATGATTTTCCTAGCCGAAGGTTGTTTATCATGGAAAACGAGCTTGCTACTGATGCAAATAAAAAAAATGCATTTTTATCCCCTCCTTTCTCCTTTCAATGGAATGAAACTCAATTGTCTTTTCCCCTCTTTCCCCTATAAAACAGTTTTTCCTTTGCCCCCACCTTTGTAAAACTGAAGAGCTGCAAGAGGATTTTTTTTATTAAGGCCAGAGAATTCATTTCAGCCTAAATAGGGTTATCTTTCAGTTGGAGAGAATACTCTCTGAAATCTCACTCTTTCATTCTCATTTTTCCTTGCTGTTTTTGGCTTTGTTTTGCTGTGTACATATTCAGACTTTATTACATATGCAATAAGGCACACGCTAAGGGGGTATCTACAAAGTAAAAATAAGCAATAATTTACTCCTGTTGTATTTCTCATTTGTATTTTATTTTCCAGATTTGCTTTTAAGAAAACCATAGTCTGCTATACTGTAAATTAGATCATTGTGAAATGTTTTTTTTCCAGAATTAAAAACAAAAAAAACATGCTGTCACTAAATACGAAAAAGAAACTCTATCAAACACGTTCCTGGAGCAGGTTGGCAGGAACTCTTGATCCTTATGCACTTCCTTTTTTCTTTCTCTTCATAATATTTTAAATGGTATAGTCATGAGTTTAATAATTTTGTTAATTGTTCTAGTTTATGTTCCCAAGCTATGGGTATGGGAAACATGAAACTGAATTAGGTCCACATTTGTCCAGTGTGCCAATACGCATGTTTCAAAATGTCATCTTCCATTGAGATCCTCTAACTCTCTCTCTCTGCCCTGAATAAAAAAACACTGCCTGTTATAGCTGGACTAGTGAGGTATTTACATTGGTAGCTGCCCCCTATACAGCCGCCATCCTCAATGTGCAGCACAGACATATAACAATGTATACCAGGCACACAGCACCTTTAGAGATCTCCCTTGTAACCATCTCAATTAGCAGTGCCACAGCAGAAAGAGCAGATCAAGAGAGTGATCTGTGCACTAGTCAACAGAAATGGCACTGTAAAGGTGTTTAGGGACACAGATGCCAGAAACAAGCTGTTTGGGGACAAATACGACACTGGGAGGCTGTTTGGGGTAAAGATGGTAAGGATAAGCTGTTTGGGGTAAAGATGGTAAGGATAAGCTGTTTGGGGTAGAGATGGCAAATATAAGCTGTTTGAGGCAAAGATGGCTCAGATAAGCTGTTTGGAGAGAAATATGGCACTCTTAACCTGTTTGGAGACAAAGATGGTGACAAGCTGCTTGAAGACACCAAGAGCACTGATAAGCTGTTTGAGAACAAAGATGGCACTGGCAACTGACAAGCTGTTTGGGGACAAATATGGCAACTACAGTTTACTGCCTCCTATATGCAGTGCTTTGCACAAGCTGTATTGAGTTTTAAACTATGTATGTGTACATACACTGTCTAAACAGGCTACCTCCAGCTACTGTGGACTACAGTTTCCACTATACTCAGAAAAAAAACATTTTACTGAATATACCCAATTATGTTTACTTGAGATATAGAGATACTTTGCTGAAGAGGCCTCTTAAGAAAAACTCACCTGCAACATTTCATAATGCAATGGTAAGTGACTGACATGAAATATATCATAGCTTAGTTAATTAACCCTTAAGGATTTTGAATGAAATGTACAGAAACCAGTTTGGAAGATAGGGAAGCATTTGAGATGTTTTTGTTCAAAGTTATGAGACCAAAGAGTTAAACATTTGATCTCAGTAAGAAAATCTCATTTTGAATTAAAGTACATTACTGTGTAACCCTCATGACTCTCTGAGCAATAGAAAACTATGTTTCAAGGTTTAATGTTTATTGTCTGGGTGAATGTTCCCAAGCACTGAAAGGCTTGGTAGAAATTGTTGGCCTTACATAAGTAAACAGAAGTAAGGTAAAACAAAAATATAATGTGCTTTGTAGCTCACAATTAAAATGAATTATTCAACAGGCTTAATAGTTCAAGGTCAGAGGGGAATGTTTGAACTCTATCAGTACTAACCATGCATCCTATACACAAAACAGTGGCTTATATGTTGCGCTTCAAAGAGTCATTGTTTTTTATTTGATCAATTTATTAAGTTTGTCTTATACAGTTATATATGATATAGTTAAAGCCTTCCTTTTGATGGATAACATGTTCATACACTACAAACTCACACTTAATAATACCTAAAATGCCCCCTTTCAAGCACTAACAACATTACAATATTTTTACTTACTCAGTTTCTATTTAGCAATCAGTATTACATGAATATATTATTGAGCAGTGTATATGTGGTGGATCAGTTAATAAAAAGCATCCATCCAGAGAGTGTTATGGATTGCGACATATAATGCATCATATGTCAAAATGTCAGCATGGCCTAATTTCTATATATCTTCCTCATTGGGAAAATATGAAGATTAATTCATAGGGCTAGAGAGTGCTAATGTAACAGTGTGATTAGATTTAAAAATACCCATGTTTTCCACAAGTGTGACATCACTATTGGGTATAAATGAAAAACACCATACTGTGGAAAACTGGATAACAGATGCTTCAGAGTTCAGATAATGTTTTACACACAGATTAAACATATAATCATACATACATACATACATTTCCTAAAATGGTGGAAATTCTGCGTATTAGTTACTGAAATATGTATACGTATCCTTTAATTTAAATGATTGTTGGCAGGTGGAGATTGTAAGTTTTAATGGACATTTAGTCTATTATATCTATGAATAATAAAATACTAATCAATATCTCTTTGTCTAACTTTCACCAATGATCAAATATTCCAATTAGTTTAAAGCATCCATCTATCTAAAAACAAACTAAAACACTTGATATTTTCTTAACGATGTAGTTATAAGATATTAATATTATTTATGACTAGTCCAAAAAAAGGTTAAGCGATGATGCAAACATAATTACATTTTAATTGATTGCTCTGTTTATGGTGTTACATGATTAAGTTTAACTAAATTTAGTATAACTGTCTCTGAAAAAATATCAATTCTGTATATTCTGCATGGAATCAAAGAAAACTGGAGTACCATCAACACACTTCTAAGATATACTTTCTATAACATAAGACTAAATCCTCCTTGATAGATAGATTTATATAGAAAATAGATTTATGCAATATTATTGCATGTTTTTGCACAGCAGATGCACTGGGTGACTATGGTTCTGATATTGTCATAATCATTAACACATGGTGACAGCATATTTGACACATAATTATTTCTTTATAATTAGATGATATAGATATTGTAATAAAATAATTCAGATGGCTTATTTGTGCTGTGTATGAAAGCTAGGCTAGTCTAGGGTTTACCTTTGGGTGTTACTTATTATATATTGTCCTTGCAAATGTAAGGAATTATCATGTTTTAAGTATCTTATGTCTTAAGTATGAAGTTCCGTTCATTTCGTTTTACAGCCTGAAGACTTCTAATGACTTATTCCATGATATCAGTCAGTAAAGATTAAGTGAAGTTAAATATTTATACATAAACAGCACCTTGAGGGCTTTAATTAGTTCCATAGTATTTGCAACAAAGTTAAAAACATGAACAAGTTCTAAACCGACACAGGTGAAAGTAGCCATGCGGGGGGTGGGGATAGCTGCCGATAAGGGCGGGGCTAGCCCCTGATCGCTTAAACCTCTATGAGAATGGGAGGGGAATACGGCAGGCAGTGGGCGTGCCTAGGTGCCGCTTCCGTGTTCCAGATACAAAGCATGGTGATCTGATCATAGTAACCTGATATTTTAGGTGATATTCAATCAATAATAAATTTATAGTATCCTGATAACAACACTTTTTTGTACCAAGCACACGTGGACAATCTTTGTATTTATTAGTATTTTGAAAGTGTGTTCCGATTTGCGCACGAGTCCGTATAGGAGTTGGTATATTTCACTGGGCACTGGGCTCCCACCATACTATTTCACCATAACCATATAAATAACCTGCTACGCAGAGATACACTGATAAATTATTATTAAAACCAACAAAAATACAGTATATCCCCATCTTCCTAGGCACATTATTAATCATGGCCTAATCTGAAAAAGGTTTTTTTTGTTTACACATGATACAACAAGATACAATTTTTATCTGTTTATCTGTACGTTTGGGGCAAGAAAAAAGCAAAACAATGTAAATGATAAAAAATGCCACTGTTATGAACACTGTTATAGGTTGTTCATGAAATGTGTACTTTGCTATCATTTTTGCAATGTTTAAATAGCAATTTAACATGAATCTACTTTAGGAACAGCTGAAACCCAGACAAGGATAACAACTCAGAAGCAGATGTGTTTTACACTTCTAACTGGTCATATTTGATTAATTAAGACTGATACATGTAATTTGTTTTACAGCTGTAATCAAATTGAGGATAATCCATGACATTCAATCACTATTCTTTTTTTCACCGCAGTATTTCACGGAGAAGAACACTACACAATGCAAATGGGCATATTAAATACAATTAGGGTTCCTATAAAATTCACATGTAATAAAATAGCTTTTTAATACCACTTTGCCAACATGCTTTATAAGTATGGTTTATAAAATATTGATTTGCTAGAGGCTCAAATCACTTACAAAATATGCATTATTTTTCATTTCTTGTTTTTATTCGCACAGCAAGTCATTTACATAAAATTTAATGTGGTACAGAAATAACTTTTAGTTTTTTTCATGACATGGTCCAATTAGAAATATTAATGTATAATGTGATGTTTTGCTTCTGACCTTTCTACTGTGTGTCAGCCTGGGTGCTGTTCCAATTCCAAAGGTTGGCTTAGTTTTAGCATCTTAGGGGGAACATGCAGATATATTAAATCATGAGCTACCCCTTTAATCTTCTGCCGTTATTTGTTAATAGTCATGCCAAATTTTCACCTTTCATCCTATGCTTTAGTGTTCTAAGATATATTTTTCTGTAAAAGATTTGGGGTGTGTGGGGGGGTAAGAGCTCAAAAACTATTTGGGAAGGTATGGAGCCTGTCCTGTGCCTCTCCCTTGTTGTTCCTGCCCTGTGAGAAGGAGGGGGTAATTAAGTGCTTTTAAATTCATTTTTTAAATGAAAAAATCAATTTAACCCCCCTAATGTCCACCATTTTGGCACTGAAATAGTGCAAAATACAGTGTGTGGGTAATATAAACCCTTACTACCATATAGTTTTGTTCAGTTAAGCCATCAATCTCCAAAAGCCCAGTATATACTTACAAAAAAGACATATGTGATGGCAGTGGGTTCTGAAATGGCTTCTGTCTGTGTGGGAATGCGTATATACTCCCCTGCATCAGCGTCACAAATTAGTTGGAGGATGCATTACTTTAAATGGGCCCTATTTAAGTCTATGGACCACATAAAAAATTCTAGATCTACAAGTGATTTTGGGAGTATTCACATGTGAGGGCATGCCACCTCAGTTCAGTCTGGTCAGTCAAGTTAACCCTTAAATCAACCAACCACTTGACTTTTTTGTAATTAGACGCCTTTGAATTGGCTTACCAGGGTTCACAGCAAAGCTATGAAGTCTATAGAAATGGTGAAGGGCAAAAGTTCAGGATAGTCACAATGCTGGAAATGAATGATTTCCCACAGAAAACCTTTGTACCTGAAGCACTTCTAGATAAGTGTACACACTAACTGACAATCTGCACAAAAGATCTACATTTTACATGTAGGGTGAGGTATTTTTCTATGCCTTGCTTCTTCCTCCTGGTATGGTGATTCCTCTTATTCTATCTGATGCAGTCCACAAAGTTTATCCAACAGCTAATAAGCCATCATCGTTATGGACCTAAATGTTTTTGGTAAAATAGGAGATCTTAGCATGTTTCTGTCTGTGACATTTAAGATTCTTGTTTGGTTCTCAAGGATGAACAAAAGTAATTATTTCAAATATTTGTCATCTCACATGGCGCACTTAATTTGTATTTTCATGGTATTTTTTGCGTGGGCATATGATAAAATGTGACACACCGAGAAAATGCAAAGATGGGTGTTTTTACATAGTGAATTAGCAGTATTCTAGATAATTCTCAGAGTAAGTATTCTTCTTTTGGAAAAAGCCTTGCAGTGAAGGTGAGCTGTTAATGCAATTGGATTACTCAAACAAGGCCAGGTGCATTATCAAGGGAATACATAAAAAATATAGAGGATCTCTGCAAAGAATGAGGCATAAAGTTTCACAGACGAAGGCAGCGATCAATAACAACTCAGTTTGCCCTGTGTTAAAGGAACATGAGTATAATTAAAGTGGATGTTTTTGAGAACACTCATTCGAGAGGTGGATAGGGATGACCCAAAGGGTCTGACTCTGGCCCCACTTGACTGGAAGCCCCTAAGCCATTTACAAAGTGTCATATTACAGCACTATAGAAGGAACAATCAAATAGAACATATTGGCTGCTAAAGGCTTCACTATGTAGCCCCTTTAAGCTGAGGGAGACATTGAAATCAATGTGGGTAAACTGCCCTGTAAGCCTAAACCGAAAACAATATTGATATGTAACTTTTTTTTGCAAAACTCTTATTTCTACAACAGAAGGTGCAACATACAACTTATGCTCACCGATGAGCAGAAAGATCTAGATTTCCAAAGCTGGAGACTTGGTACAGTTTTGCCCTCCCAGCCTTCAGATGTGCTTGCCTTTGCAAGCTTTTTATAGTCTTTCTTTTTATGAAAGACGTGCAAGTTAGAAATTATTTTGCCTTTAATACAAAAGGTAAGACTAAGAGAGTGCTGCTTAAATAATGGTTAGTTACTATGCCCGTTATCAGGTTTTCAAGACCATTGTTTAAAATAACAGAATTTAGAGTTTTGGTATATTTGGTTCATAGTGGAGGTGCAGATAGATTTAAATAATTGGGACAAAACTGGTGTAATATTTACCAGAATAATACAATTTTGGTGCAAGAGATAAGATTGCTATTCGTTTTCCAATTTTCTGCTTGGAACTATAGAGTCTATGAGTTTCTCCCTGACACTTCATTATTCTGGCCTCTTGGAGTGCTTCTGTAAAAGGACAGAGCCAGAGGGACAGCCTCTCCCCTGATCTTCCAATTGGAGGAAGAGGGTGTGCCTGAAAGCTCTGTCCTTTTGCAGAAGTGCCCCGAGAGGCCTAGTACATGCAGACGCAGCTGAAGAAAGAGGAGAAGCGGACAAAAGAAGAAGAAGAGCTGCGGGAAAGGAGACAGGGATGAGGAAGCTGTTGGCAGAAAAGGTAGGGTGACATTGAAAGTGAGAGTATGTGAGAGAGTGTGAGCAAATGAGAGAGAGTGAGAGTATAAGTGATTAAGAGTTTAACAGCGAGTGACAGTCAAATGCAAACAAAAAATGATTATAGGAGTTATGCTGTACCACTGTTAATGACTGGCTCAGTAAATGGTGATAGCAGTCATGATGTACCACCAACAGTGCCTGGCTCAGTATAAAATGATGGGAGTTTTGCTGTAACAACATCAATGTCTGGCTCAGAATATAGTGATGGGAATTATGATGTACCACCATATGTGGCTTGCCAAATGATATTAATTATTCTGTTAAACTATGTCTGGCACAGTATATAGTGGTGAGAATTATGCTGTAACACAGTCAATGTCTGGTTATATAGTGATATGAGTCATGGTGTGCCATTATCAGTGTGTGGCTCAGTATATAATGATGAGTTTTGATGTATCACCGTCAATGTCTGGTATATATTGATAGGTATATAGTGATAGGAGTTATACTGTACAAACGTTTGTCCTGCTACAAAATTATAGTAGTCAAGCTATACCACCATCTTTGCCCGGATCACTAAATAATGATAGGAGCCATGTTGGACCATCATCTGTGTCTGTGTATAAAGACAAAAGTTATTATGTAACTACATTGATGTCTGGATCACTATGTAATGATGGGAGTTATGCTGTACCACCATCTGTGCCTTGTTCACTATGTAATGATGAGCATTGTGGTGTACCATTGTCAGGCTCAGTATATATTGATGGGAATTATACTGTACCATTGTCAGGCTCAGTATATAATGACGTGGGTTATGCAGTAATATTCTTAGCGTCTTGTTTACTATTATATGATGGGAGTTTAGCTGTACAATCGTCAGTGTATGGCCTGTTATATAATGCTGTACCACTGTAATTGTATGGCTCAATATATAATAATGGGAGTTATATAGTACAACCATCTGTGCCTGGCTCAATATTTAGTAATATGATTTATGGTGTATAACATATGTCAGGCTCACTATGAGCTGCACTGAATTATATCTATGTCTGGGTAAATGTCCTATTAAGCTCATGCAAAAGACTTGCTCAGCCCCCTATCGTCACATAATGTAAAATAATCAGTGGGTTTGGGAGAAATTTGTTTTACATTATCTGATATCATTAATTTTCGAGTTACTTCCTTATCTTACATCCTTGAAATAACCCCTGTAAAAATATAGTGGGATAGCTGGGCAACAATTGTCTGTTCTTGCCTTGGGCACAAAAGGAGCTAGATAAAGCTATGGGAATTATGTTCTGCGCCTTCTTTAAAGTCAGAACACAGAATGTAACTGACATATTCAGTGTAATACTACTTTGGGGCAAATATGTCATTGATAATCTGTTGGCACTGATAGTCTGTTTGGGTACAAAAATGGCACTGATAAGTTGTTTGTGGTAAAAGATTGCACTGACTAGCTGTTTAGGGCTCAAATATGACACTGACAAGCAATTTGAGGGCAAAATGGCGCTGACAAGCTCTTTGGATGCAATGATGGCAATAAGCTATTTCGGGACAAAGATGGCACCGACTAACTGTTCGTACCCAAATATGGCACTGACAAGCTTATTGGGCACAGATATAGTTTATTGGGCACAGATGGGCACTGACTATTGGGGCACAAAGATGACAGGCTGTTTAGGGGTGAAGATGGCACTGGTCAGTTTGAGTGCAAGGATGGTATTGACAAATTGTTAAGAGCAGAGCTGGCACTGTGGGAAGTGGGTGACAAGTTTCAGGGTGGTTGGGGGCCCAAAGAATTGGAGTGGTTGTCATAGAAAATGGGTGTGGTTAGAATTATTATCCTTTTTAAAAGCGAGGAGTTGGCAATATAGCCCTACCCACCTGGGACACAAAAAGTGACCCTAGGCTTGTCACTGCTCCCCCCCTACACACGGTCCATCATTTTAGTACCATTAAGTTATATATTAATTTTATCTGTCTAACAACCTGGCACCCAAAATAATTACTGGATGGGCCTTGCCCCACACATAGGGGGGGTTTGGGGCTGTACGTAGGGATTTTTTACAATTGAATAGAGAAGAAAAAAATGGAGAGGCATGGGATACTCTCCATCCCCTCCAACAGGTTAATTATTCTAGTAAATATACAGTTTTCTTACAGTTGGTAGTATGAAACTGAAGTCTCATACTCCAAAAAAGCTCTTTCCAACTTAAAACAAAGAAAATGGATGTAGAGATACTAACTAGTCCAAAAGTAGATTGTCTTTACTATAAAGTGATGCTGTACATTTTATTGAAGCAATACCAAAAAGTTATCACATTAGATTTGGTTGCTCAGTCATTCCATCTGAAGAAGAAACGTCTGAGATCCAGAAAGGTTATGTGACGCTACATCTTTTTTCTATGCCAGCCCAATAAAAGGTGTAAAATTCTCCATATGAAAATAAGGTTCTTCTGGGTCCCTTATACTGCAGTTTATTTTTCAAGACAAAACTAGTATCGGTTCATTAAAAGGTATTACAACTTACAATCAATTTCCTTCTACTCAAGGGCCAATAAGATAGAAGAACTTTAAACCTTAACACATTTTTCTGTGCCAAGATTAAATTACAGGTTCTCAAGGGCACAAAGTATTTACAGAAGCCAGAAATCGAGCACTGATCAATCACAGTGTTGATTAGACTATTTTATTGAAGAACTTGTGACGTCTGTCTAACATATATCAGGTGAACCTCTTTCTAAAAGAAAATAAATTAAAAATGCTTTATCCCCCTACTATCAACATGTGACATTGGCAGGGAAAATGTAATTACTGTACAAATACAGAAAACCAATCATGCTGCAAAAGCCCATAGGTTTTTTTCCAAACAAATTATTCTCAAATGAGTTAACACACAGCATGGGAATAATGGGTCAATAATTGATTCATACTATGTTTGGTTTGGCTGCCTTCTTGGCTGAAAATAGTTGTTCATCAATTGTATGTTCTGAGTTATGAATTTCCCTGTAAATCCTGTCATGTAAGAGCAACGTGACTGAGTTAGATTGAGACTAATATTATTATCACTATTATTTTTTAATGTTTTATATAGCACCATCCTATTCTGTAGCAATGTACAATTAGTTGACAGGACATAAGTAGTATATAAAATAACACGATGACTTACAGAACAGCAGGTGAAGAGGGCCCTGCTCAAATGTGTTTACAATCTACAGTATGAGAGTCTTTCCTTCACAAGAGACACATAAAATAAGAGGGCATGTTCATATGAAATACACATACCTAGATATGAAAGAAGTTCTAAAGTTATAATTTCAATTTGAGGATAAAATTTTGTATTTGAGCATTGCAGGAATTAAATGTTCTGTAGAGCAAGATACAGGATAAACTCTAGGTGAGTACACCAAGTGGCAGGTGATGCACTTGGCCATATGCATTTCTTGCAGGGCTTTTAGCTGGCAGTAGGGAAAGGGGCAAATGTATTTATGGTGATTCTGCAACCCCCCCCATGCATTTATAAACAGAGCACATTAAGATTTAAAGGGATCACGCAGTTATCATATCCATTAAAGTGCATATGACAGCATGTGTGTCTCTTTAAGCCCCCAAGAATATTAAGAGGACTTCTAATTTTCTTGTCCTAGATCTTCCTCCTCACTCACCTTTGCAAAGACTTAATTCATGATAATTTAATGAGAGTTTCCTGAGAATAGGAAACTAAGATACTTGTCCCCATGATATATGTATAGGCGCCTCTTTAATATGTATAAATTACTTTTTATAATCTTTAAAAAACCATTACCTAGGTTAATTTAGTATATACAAGTGGAACATATGACTTTGGAACATTTAAATCCTCAGCATCAAGATTAATGACTATTCCTGTTACAGTAGAGATTCCCCCACTTTGAAACAGGCAGCATGAGCATGCTTTGAAATACAACCATTGTGAAGTGGGAACACTGTCATCATCACTTTCTGTTTAACGCCTCATTAATTTTCCACCAAGGCATGTTCGTGACAGGTCTTTTCCCAGCATATTCCTCTCATTTATGAAAAAGCAAATGCCTAGAAAATATAAATCACAAAGTCAAACACTAGAATGATATATTCAGTAAGTGTAGGATATATGAGTTCAAATGGGAGCAGGAAGACAAGGTCTGAATCTTAGCAATAAAAAAAAATAAAATAAAAAAATTTGACACAATGGGTATTTTACTACCTTTACTATAACACTCCAAACTAACGTAATACAGGAATTGCAATAATGAGTGTTGTGTGTTTAGTGGCATGTGTTTTTTCTTTGAGCTTTAGCTCTATTTTCCCTTATTTTGCTCTAAAGGTCAAGCATATGTTCCTACAGTTTTTCACCTTTTATCACTTTTAATCTCAAAATATAGGGTATTAGATCTGACTCTTTGGGTTTAGATGTGGCTATCTATCAGCGTATGCAGGGCATTACATTCCTTGCCAAATTCACCCCCACACACAATGCATCTATAGACAGAGGACACCAGAGTAGTTCCCAAGTATGCCTAGAGGTTTTGTATCAGTATGTCAGTATGGGACAATACAAATGTGTATCCTGATAAGCAGCTCTTTTATGGCTAATTGGGAATGTCTGTCCCTGGCAATGCCTGGATGACTTCCTGTAAATTGTTTTTGTTATGACCTAGCACCATTTCACATCTGTCTTCGATCACCAAGCTGGGCCAAGCCAGTCATCCTGGCTTAAACCTGCACTTGCCAGTTACTAGAAATAACCGCCTGCCAAATATATCTAGCATAGAATGATATTAAAAAATATTACAGTTATCTAAGACTTTTCTTTAATCACGTGTAACCATTGTTGATTAATTTAATGATTCTTTTATGAGTATAACCTTCATATTACTCCTCCTTTCCATAATATGTCATTATAAATTTTATATCAGCTCTACATACATTCTTCACACAATTCCATTTATTTTTCTATAGAGCCACTCTATCGGACTCCTTCAATGACTTTTTATCATACATGATTAACACCTCACTCTTTCACCATATCTTTTATTATTTCCACAGAAAGTGGTCCTCCAGCAGTTAGTTGGCAAAAGGAATGATTCATATATCATAAATCTGTATTTAAATATAATAAGCTATTGCAGCTTTGGCATAAATGTGCATTTCCCCATGTTCTCACAAACAGTCCTGTTAGCTTTATTCTGTGAGTGAAACAGTCTGTTTATAGAGCAGGACTCATGCCCTGCATGTTAATACTATCCTCACGCCTGATAAAATACTTGTAGGGTGCGATGACTGGCACTCTTTTGTGAAGAATGACGCTGTGTCTATATGAACGTCTGTCTGATTGAATCCTATGTGCTCACAATCTGCCGGCCCAGTCTGAGCAGGACAAATTAAACCCATTGACTGAAGAAGCAGACAGAGATATGGGAGCTGCATGCTAAAACACAGTTGGGCTCATTTCAACCAAGCAAAACATTTGCATTCTAGTGGTATGTGTGTCTGTAGCAGATCTGCAGGGAAATGTTTCACCCACAATTATTTCATCTAAATCACTATGTGAAAATGGGCTCAATCACATGATATTCATTGTTCTTTATACAAAGTATACATCTGTGTGTGCAAATATAGCTCATACATAAGCAAGACACAGCTGCTAAGACAGATAGCTAAATATATTCATAGATGCTTTTTTGCCCTGCTAAATCATAGAGCAACACGTTGCACAAAATGCCACTAGCCAATTTACAAAATTAAAAAAAATACTTAATACCTTTTGGGAAGGGGTTTGGGGATGTGGCTTCCTAAGGGATGCGCCAACCCCCACCTAAAGTATTGTGTACAGTTCTGGAGAATCAAAAAGCTTATGATTAAGCGACTTTTGCGTAAACCACAAAAAGCTTTTTTGTAGCTGAGATAACACCTTGTGCTGTTCACCTTTTAATCACAAACTGATGGGTTATTTGATTGAATAAATGAAAGCGTGAGTGCCAGACCTGTTTCTTTATTTGGATCCACTAATTGCTGTTGACCAAGCACAGCATGGAGCAGGCACCAGCTTCCTACTGACGGGATAGTCTTTTACTTTTGCTTTCCAGCCGAAGCAGCAACCAAAGACTTTATCTTGCTGTACAGATCTGGAGACTGCATCTCCAGAAGGATATTGGCATTTTGGAGAGCGTTCAGAGGAGGGCTACTAAAAAGATAAATGGCTTGGAGGATAAAAATATATCGGTAAAGACTGAGTGATCTCAATATGTATAGTCTTGAGGAAAAAAACAGAAAAGGGGGATGTACTAGAAACATTTAAATACTTAAACGGATATAACAAATCTAAAACTGGAGGGTCGGAAATGTAGATATAATGTAAGGGAATTTTACTTTACTAAATGGAACAGCCTCCTGACAGAAGAAGTAGAGACTAAAAAGGTGAGCAGATTTAAACACGCATGGGGTGTCAGGGTCAGACCTAGTACATGAGTATGGGGTGCTGTCTGTATTTGTCCAGTACATCATCAGGTTGGGCCTGCACTGAATGTCTTGAATCTAAGACAAAACCAAGGTCTTTACATCAAGAAAAAATGGTGTGTGCAGACAAAGTGGGTTGTCAAATTGCTGTGTTTGTGTGTTTCTTGCCTAAGGCCAAGTACTACCTGGGAAGAGAATGCTATGAAGGCTGTGCCGGCTCTTCCGCCGGGGCTTCTATGATGGAGCACTGGTGTGACATAACCTTCCGGTGCTCAGATGTCCACCGGTCAGTGTTGATAGACACCAGGGAGTCTGGGGGTGCATTGGTAAGTCGGGGGGGTGCCATATCAGGGGCAGACAGCATATTAGGGGGGCAGAGTGGCACTTCTAGGGGGCAGAGTGGGCATTTCTAGGGGGCATAAAGCATATCTAGGGGGTCAGTGGCATATCTGGGGGCATAAAGCATATCAGGGGTTATAGAGCATATTAGGGGAAGAGTGGCATATCAGGGGTTATAAAGCATATCAGCAGAGCAGAGTTGCATATCTATAAGTAAGATGCATAATGAATTAAGGGGGGGACCTTAAAATGGCTATTGGTTTTCTGTTTGTATATAACATATGCTGACAAACTAAGTGGTAGTGGTCACTGCCGGCCAAGTTGCGGGCCCAGGATTTTAAAAGTCTGTACTCGCCAGCAGGGGGCTCGTCTGCCATCAACCAATGAAGTACGCGAATACTCGCCCGAACCGAACACAGGAATGGGCGAACACGAAGAGTTGGCCGGCACCCAAGTCTAGTTATATGCATATTACATATAAAGCCCTGCTTGTCTTTTACAAAATATATAATTTGTATACACTAAAGTCAGGATTGGGGAAATTGAGGTTGAACATACTCATGACTAAGAAATGTGATCAGATTATATATATATATGATTACATAGTTCTACATATGTTATTCATTTCAACATTCCCGCTTTTTGTCCATAGGATAAATACCATCACAAACTTGTAATATTTCATCTGTAACAAATTTCACATATGTGACAATAATGCTACTTTTACAAGGGATTTTGACACATCCTCCCCACCCTAGCTACATTATCAGCAAAGTTCCCTCTGCTGTGGCCAGAAGCTTCCATGACACAGAATACTGGTTTCTGTGTTTCTGGAGTTACAGCTGTTAACACATATTCTTGTTGCAGATGAAGAGTTGGCTGTTAAACAGAATGATGAAGGACACAGATTTTCTTTGTTGCCCAGGTGAAAAAAAATCAATCTAATATGTTCCCTAATTATGCCGACATCCCTTTGAACATCTCCAGAGATGAAGCCACTATCTTACTGTTATTTGTTTGCTTTAATAATCAATGACTAATAGATTCATAATCTTTTACTACAAGGTGTGAAAAATATACCTATGGATTGCATTACTTTGTACACATCTAAAAATATAAAGTATAAATTATAATATCCTGTTTGAAATGCATAGATTGTCAAAAGAAAAGTTACCCCCAAGATGAATCATAAAACAAAATAAAGAAAAACAAACCCTTGCTCTTCTCAGCACTTACTACACACCTGTAGCTCTATCTTACTATCCTTGGACAGCTAGTCGGCTTCCCAAAAATAAATAAATGCAAATGTCTTTAAGGTAGTCTGGCAGCGGCATCCCCTGCTCTGCTCACCCTGCTTTTCCAGGTTACGCCACCCCAGAGACCAAAAATAGACAGGAGAAAGCATTGCAAATATTATACTATTCCCTTCCTGTGTCGGTACTTTCTCACTTTACATAGCAGTATATATATATATATATATATATATATATATATATATATATATATATATATGTTACACACATGTATATATTAAATGTTAAATGAATACATGACAAGTTCTCAGGATTTAAAAAAAAATGAGAACTGTTTCACACTTCAAAATGCATCTAAGGCCTAGAGACTTCAATGCTACATGGACATTTCTAAAATATACTATTTAAAGTTCCTAGTGTAAAAGATTCTCTTTTCTTGACACCTAAATGAGAAATTCTGACACCTTTTCTCCTTTTATCCTCTGTTGAAAGTGGGATGACAGCTGTGATAGGACATGACCTAAAACACTCATTCAGGTTCCACAGATACAAGAGGGTCATCTTGTGGTTTTGGAGGTTGGAGGTGCTGAGAGGGGAGAAAGAGATAATGCATTATGTTTAGTGTTTTAAACTGCATGCAAGGTGACATTGGAAATATGTCAAGAGCAGCACTAAAGATACACTTTTCAGCTCACTCTGATCTTGTTGTGTAGCAGAAATGTCAGCCTTGGAAAAAAAACACATTAGATAACCATGTTATGTTGTTAATTGTAGAGTATCCATAATTAAGACTTTTTCCAAATTATGGCAAAGTTAGTTGGCTCATATCAGAAAAATCATTCATGATGTCATAAAGTCTATCTATCTTACACAATTACAATTAGGAGAATGTCCCTAAATTAATATTAATAATATATTGATATTATGGCATACCTTGGTCTATTCACTAAGAAGGAAAGTGATCAGTCGAGTTAAGGGTTAAGCCAACTGATCAAAGTCAACTGTTTGTGAACGTATGTGACATTAAGTTTTTCATGTTTCATGAAAACTTAGTAGTAGTGTAATCAAGACAGGCCAATAGTTAAGGCAGGCAGCATTATTCACTAAGGGTTAAACAGGCAAAGGAAAAGACGAACCTCAGGAAGAATAATAATAGGGGAAAAACTGAAGATGCACTCAAGAATTTGAAGGGACAGGATATGGGAAAAGGGTAATAGTAGGCACAGCTTAATACTGGGGAGCAGATAGTTTATATACGGTATATAAGTAGAGAGAGAGAGGTTGAAGACCCACACTTCACAAATGAGACAAAAGCTGAATGTTTGAAAATAGGTATATTAAACAAAGCAGATACATATCACCATAAGTAGCAGAGTAGGAGGCATATCAAGTATACAGACTGCTGGGAAGTACAAAGTTAGAATAGTCCAGGTAAGAATCCAAAAGGGTCTGGGACAGGTAACAAGCAAAATGGTAAATCCAAGAGACACATCCAGAGTCTGGCATGAACTATAGCTCCAAAGTAACTTAATGAACTCACACCTCTATTACTGAGAGGCAGGGATATAAAGCCTGTTGATTAGGTCAAGTGTGTTAATGATATAGGGCTCAGGTGAGGGAGGCATGGATACAGCATAACCAACACAACTGAACATAAATGCACAGAACATGGATTCTAAACATAACCAGACAAGACATACATGGTACAGGAGGCCACAAAGGACAGAGAACAAGACAAGGAACACAGGGGATGGAGTGAGGAGCTGAGATCCTCAGATTCTTCTCCTTTAAGCAAGGATAGGATATCTCACACGGGACATGGGGAGAGGAGAGAGGAACTGAGATCCTCAGATGTATAAGGGAAAGAGGTCAAAGGTACATAAAATGCAGACACACAAGTAAACAAAAGTTCAACTCCACGCAGGATCCTGACATATCGGCTGATAACAGATGTGGTCAGGAAGAAAGGCAAGCCTGGAATCCATAGAATCAAACACAGGGAGAAATGGTCCAGGGAATGAGCAATGCTGGTCTGTCTCTTTCACCAAGCTATTCATACCACTCTACTGCTGTATATAGAAAATCTAGGAGAAAAGTATAGTTAAAATGATGCCATTTATTGCCATATAACAATACTTTTCTCCTGTTTTCTCAACGGCTAACACGGTACAAAACCTTTTTATCATTATAGAAAATCTAGACTTAGAGTTAGACTTGTGCATTTGGATTTGTACGAATTGAAGGAGGGACCCCCAACGAAACAAACAAAAAACAAAGCTGAGTTTTTGTTAAAATTTTGTAGGTTCTCTCATGTATGCACTTTCTCTCACACTCTCATTTAGACTCTCTCATGCTCTCTCGGAATGTCTCCCGACCTTCTCTGCTGCCCACTTCTCTGTACCTATCTAAACAGAAGAAGCAGAACAAAGTCACGTAATCAGTTGAGAAATAAGTAAAAAAAAAAAAAGACGAGTACTATGTAAGCCAATTGTTTGTATACTACACTTGCCTGCACAGAAATGTTTTGCTTTATTACAGAGACTTCAAATGGGTATAACAGAATTTTAAAAAAAAATGTAATCATTATCCACATCCATAGTTTACTCATCAAGATACCATAAAACATTAATATATTACATTATATAATACTTTTTAAAAAATATTAAATCCATAGCTTCCAATAGCTCTTAATTGTGGGATAATGTGGCCTAATGACACCTTCTACCTCTCTGTTTAGTAGATATTGGTATTACATTTCCGATTAGCATTGTATATATAATAAAAATATCTCCCGTAATGCAGTACTATTTGTTCCTTTTTTTTAGTTAACAAGAGGATATGCTTCAAAAAAATGACTATATCTTACTTTTGTTTAATATCCCCAGTCTTTTCAAAAGGTACCCACTGGTACAGGCATACATGATGTGGGGATCAAGCAGTTACACTTGCTATGAGCAGGTCCTGCGTGTGTGTGTGTTGGGTTAGGTCCTTGTGTTTTGACATTCAGCACAGCTTTACCTAGCAATTGAATTGATTCTTGAGTACAGTTCTTTAATGTGAGCTCAGCAGGCAGCATTTCAATCTCTGTAAACCTTTGCTTAGTGTAAGATGGCTTTTCACTATTACAGGCAACCTCTTTTCTCTACAAAAATGTTCTAAACAACTGTCCATGACCTCATCCTTGGAACTGTTTGACCCACATTTCTACAAATTACTCATACATTTCAAACACACATGTAATGATCCATCTATTAAAAGGGAAGATTCATAAGTGGTTGGAAAATGGCCATACAAATCAAGTTTCATTCATTTTTACAATATGCGTTGAGTGTTAAAATGGCTTTTAACAAAGGTTTATTTATATTGTTATGGACATAGTCCTAACCATCAAACAATATGTAGAAATGACATTCCTACCTGCTTCTGTAGCGATACTAGATAAATGTATAATTAACCAACTTGTACTACACATACTTACGGGCACCTGGCGGGAGGGGCACTTGGCCCCCTGGGAATTCAAAGAGGCCCACTCGAGCAGCAGTAGAGGAGGGAGAAACAGTAGGCTCTATAGGGAAGATTAACTAGACAAAGAGGCAGAAAAAACACCTGGTAGTCAGCCAAAAAAGCCTTTATCTAAGTATGTGCACCCCTCTTGGTGTGCTTTCTTCCTCTCTTCCCTTCACTGTGGTAGCTGCTTCTTCATATACACAGAGTCCCCGTGTGGGCAGAGACACAGTTTGCAGGCTGCAGACACAAGACAACTAGGGTTACTTAATACTCCAGCTCCCATGACTCTCAGTCAGTCTGGTATGTTAAGTGTCAGGGGAAAGTAAGTACAACTGGAGAGATTAGTGTTTATATCATTATGGGTCAGCACTGCAGCTGCTATGGACTGCGCATCTCATGACATTAAGTCTACAGCAGGTTTTGTTGACTGCATCTATAATAACATCCAGTAGCCATATTTCTGGCTGAACTAATTCCAGTTATTGACTGGGGTTGTGGTGGCTTACACTACACACTAACTGCAGCTCCCATGATATATAGTCAGCCTTTACTGGATGAACACCATTTACATTTATTTATATAGCACCAGCAGATTCTGTAGCATTGTTAAAATAAAGTTAATAAAGTAATTTAAAAATCACAATAACAAATTGGTACAAAAGGAGATGAGGGTCCTGATACTGCAAGGTTACCCTCAAGACTGGGGCAGTTGTGGATAATCTCTACCCCCTTAGCTATTTTGAATGTTCTCGTGTTACGCTGGTACATGCTGATGTATTAACTACTGCTACCATGGTCATGTAATTTATCTATTAATGGATAATTAACAATTGCCTCTCTGAATGAGCCAAAGAAAGACAAGGGGATGAGGTAAGGAGGTATTGGGTTTGGAGAAAGGAAAGGTGGGGAAGATATTTTGCCCCCACTGGAAAAAATCCTGCAGATGCCCAGACACGTACAATAACATTTTATTTCTTCCAATTATATTTATTGGGGTTAATGGGGAACTTTGTGGGAGATTTGAACATGTCACATCCCTGAAACTATTGTGTTCAGTAAAAAGTCAAACCTGTGAGTATCTCCTGCAGGTTGAGCTCACTATACATATTTAAGTTGGTCCACATTCTCTTCTTACAGGTCCATAGACCACTGTACAATTCATTCAGTATTGGGCTGCCATAACAGAATAAGGTTGAAATCTCTTGACAGAATAGGTAGGATTTCAACGGTATTAATAGTTAATGATTAAGTATGTGGTTTTATATATATATATATATATATAGATAAATAGACCCACACTTAGTAAGTAAGTAAGAGCCCTAGGAGAAATCCTTGCATATGGAGTAATCACCATGCAAACCTATAAATTGCTACTATGGTTTTGGTTCTCTTCAAAACACAATGCAAAAAGACAGACTGACTCATATTATAAAAAACTTGATGCATATTTTTATGAGAATCATTTGCCTTCAAATAAACTGTTAGCAGTTTAATCACCTTATGCCTTTTTCTGATTAATTCAAAGTCAAACTAACTAAAACCTCCTTCCAGTCCATTGTGGTCTCCACATATAAATTCCTTGCTTGTTATGGCGTACCAATGTAGCTCATCTTAAATGTAACAAATGTTATAGATAAAATTGAGTTGTCTATAATAAACACTGTACTATAAAAACATATCTCTTATTTATGATATTATACAGCCTGGATCTCTCGGTCTGAAACAATGTTGGGCAGACCATGTTAGTCTATTTTACTGAATTTTAAATCACAACCTCATTGCTGTCTTCTTACAATGAAACACTGAAAACTATTGAGCTCTTATTTGTTAACTTGATGTGAGAAAAATTATATAAAACAGAATTATGACTATGCAGTTAAAAAGCACTCAATGTAAGCCTCATAAAGGAAAACATATTTATATGTTTGAGTAATTGATTAGTTACCTTTGTAAAATTAATAAATGATGTATAATTTATGTATACATATATTGTGTTCTACAAAGTTAAGTTATTTTACCCAGACATAAACCATATTAAAATTGGTTTAAAAAATGCACTCGATAGAAGAGTCTTAAATTGGAGATATGCACACACTTACTTATGATTTTTGACACCAGCAATCTTGGTCTGAACTGCTCGGCCAGAAGACACTTAAGCTTGGCTTGAGCCAGAACCCTGGCTTGATTGTTACGGATCAGCAAGCCAAAGCTAAGGCAGAACCAAAACTTGTGATGTGTCACGTCTTCAGAGATTTTGTTCTGATGGGGTCCTTCCAGTCACACATGGAGATAAATTGAAAGGAACATGGCTCAGTTCACACACTGGGCTTACAAGCCAGGCCCTGGCTCAATGCCAGCTCATTGCTTGTTTTTGGCTGGATTGCCAACCTTTAGGAATGTGTTTATTTCTCATATTTGCCCCTGTATTCTGTACTTAGAGAAACACATTAGAGATTCACATGTAGAAAACCCACACCTGAGTTGAACATTAATTTATATTACGAGTGGGAAGGACTTGGTTGAGATGACCTTAGTGTTTATGTGTTCTATGCATATAATGGGTCTCTAGAGACTACTGCTATCCAGTATATTGGTACAGAGCAAACAGCAGAAGAAAAATGGAAATGTGAAACTGAAGTAGTGGAAGCAGAAGGCTTGAATGCATGATTAAGAAGTGTGTATATATATATATATATATATATATATATATATATAATCGAACAGACAAAGCGAAAGCAAGAGAACAAAAAGGGAAGGGAGGAATAAGAGGGGGAAAAAACAATCCGCATACTGTGTCATACTGTGCGTGTATTGGGGTATTAGAGTCATTTTTGCAAATTGATCCTCAGCTTATATATCATCATCTATATTTAGTTTGTCAGTTTTTATTTTAAATTGCCTTATATATTAAAATATATTCAATTTAAAAAGAGAGATGTATAGTAGGTATGTATTAAGGAGAGACATATAACTTACATAACTACGGTATGCTACCTCAAAGAAGTTTAGGCTTGCAGGAAATGAAAAGAGGTTAAATGGCTGTGATATATGGGAGTCAATTTTCTCTGTGTACCTCTCTGAATTTTAGCTGTTCTTTGCACACTTGCCCCAGTATGCCTGCATAGTGCACCTGCACTCGTCTTTTCACAGGTGTTTTATGTTTTACACTAGACTTCACATTTTATGTTGTACCAATCATTAAACCAAAATAGGATGAACATTTTACCTTCATTGCTTAAAACCCCCAGGATTTTTGCAGGTGCAAATTCCACTACATTTTTCTCGGTTACCTGCAAATTTGTTCATCCCAAGTGTAAAGGGTAGAAGATGAACGGTAAAAGAGAGCAAGAGAAAAAAGGTAATGTTTTACTGCCATCTTCTGTTGAGAGTGTTATGGACAACTAAGCCATCATCTTTGAAATGCTTCTTTAGCACTTAAAAATTCACAAGTTATGGCAGCCACCAACACAAAAGAGATTACTTTATTGACAAAATATAACTGTCCAATGTTCGTCATTTTCAAGCACAATTCCTGTCAGTCCCTGCAGCCTACTAAGTTGAAGCCAATGTATTTTGGGGAATAACTTTTGGTAAAAAGGTAAATTCTAGCAAACCTTATATTCTTGGATTTTTATGTCATTAAAACACTTTTTATGTTTTATGATTGAGTGGCTTTTACAACAAACAGCATTGCTCACAATCCATCGTTTTCATAATTAATATTTTTAGGGAAGGCAAAACCCATAACTGTGCTGTGGGGGTGCAGACAACTCAGATGGCTAAAACGAAAACAAGCAATGTCTCTTATCATTCAGATACACTACTCATTAAGGTTTTTTTTTTTTTCAAATGCTAGCCCTCTTAATTGGCCGTTATGCTATTTCTCATAGAATTAGTTATAGGTGACACTTCAGCTTTAATGAACTTGAGTAAGATGTATTCTACACAGACAACTTTATTACCGAACTTTCCCTTGCTAAAATAGCTAACTGTATGTGACTTCAAAAGACTTGAAATGATCTCTTCTTTCCTACGACTGGGTCATTATTGCAGAATGAAAAGAACTCTGGGTACCACAGTGAAAAAGACTGGATTATTAACAGTATATTTTAGCTTCGCTGTGTGCCTCGTGAAATCAATAAAGTTTATGCAGCACCTGTTGAAATGAACCACTACGGGATATGATTGAACCTTCATGCCCATTAGTATAATGAGTTTCCCTTGTTACACATTTTTTTTTCAGCTAGACACCCGCACTAAAAAAATTAAAAATGCAGTCACTTGAAAAATTAAAATGTATAAAAGTTAGAGGGCTGTGCTTAGATTTAAATCATATTAATGGTGATCACATATGCATGAGCAATGTATCATCCAATTTAATTTTAGTAGTCTACAATGTGGTAATAAACAATTTATATAAAAATAGATTCAGAGCTATGGAAATGATATCTGTCTCTCATATATACACAGAAGTTATTTTGGATGCCCTTTGTGCATTCTTTTGATGCAGTTAGAAAAAGCCTTCAAATCCCATAAGACACAGAAAGCCTAGATCTAACAAGTTTGATCATAAGGGCATCTTTGGGGAAGGCAACCTCTTAGGCTGTGCTTGGCCCCTCTATGCACCCCCAGTTGTGAGCTATCACTTAATACATGCAATCCCCTGCTTGGGCTGATCAGTCTGAATTTTTGTTTGCATTTTGTTGCTTTCAATGCTCTCACACTCTCACTTACTCTCTCTCCTACTCTCATTAATTCCATCTCACACTCTCACTCAGTGTGTCCCTGTCTGCTTTTCTGCAGCTCAGCTTCTCTTGCTTCTTCTGTAGCCCCTTTATCTGTGAGGAGAGCTTGTATTGTTTTTGGTCCATCTTCACAAGCTTAGTGTTGAGAGAGGCCGACTACAGTGATTCACTATGAAGCTCTCTGTGAGCCAATGAGAGCAGCATTCACACGCATCCTACTCAATGTGCAAACGCCTGTACTGTCCAAACTCATAACCAAGAACACAGGTAGAGAAACTCATAGTCCAGAGACAAGCCAGAGGTCAGCAATTATATATATATATATATATATATATATACAGGTAGGTTCAGAACAGGAGCTGGGCACAGGGCAGGATTTCAGCCTAATGGGGAGTGTAAATTGTTAATTGGGAGTGGAGCCTTTATGAAGACCCTCAGCAAACAAGGATACTTTGCCAATGTTTGTGCTGTAAGAGTCGGGCTGATGCTGGAAGGCCACGAGAAAAAAGCATGTAATACAGAGCTAGGAAGATGATGAATTTTGGCAACAGATAGGTCATCTTTAAATGAACCTTTAAGTAATAACCGTGAAGGGCTGTTTAGCCGCAGAAGTGCCAGAGACAGCTAAATGTTTTCCCTTTACACTGGACCCACCTATACTTTTATCACAATATTGATAGGACAGAATGTGTGTGGTATAGTACAGGTTAAGTGGATGATGCATAGGTTCTACAGTCATTGGTCGATTCAATTCTCCCGACTAAATTTAGTCTAAGGAAATACAGAACATTTGTTTTGTATACAAATGTGCGGAGCAGTTCAATGCTTCTAAGAACATGCACAACAAAAAATGTGCATTTCACAAGAGAGATCAATACATTAACAATTTAACAGTGATTTATTCTTGATTGGTCCTTTCACCTGTTGCACAGGCAGTATATGCATCAATGCAAGCAGTATTTATATTTTATGGTTTACCAACACTCCTTATCTTATCCGTATCTTTCTTATCCGTATCTTGTTTTTCTAAAAAACTGATTTCATTAACATTTTGTAGTTGAGTCCGTACAAGTTGAAAGCAATGTTGACTGTTATGGTTAGGGTGACCACATTTTGTAATTTTGTAAGTTTATTGTAACCAAGTTCTGATAATACAAGGAGAAAATATAGCTTCTACTAGAAAAGACTGTGATACCTATATGCAAGAAGCCAGAAATACTTAAAAAGTTATAACTTTAGAAATAAAATTCAAGTTTTATTTGCGAAATTTATTTTTGTAAGTGGTGTGGTAAAGTGTATGGGAGAGTGGTTGATGGGATATATATCTCACCTGGTTTCCTCAGCCAGGCACGGAAGCAAACCCAGGTGCTCTCAGGTGAGGCTTCCTAAGCTCGTTACTGGGGAGGAAAGCCTTAAAAGAGAGGGCTGTTAGGTTTGCAGGGTGGAGGAGAAACTGAGTGAAGGAGCAGCTACAGCCAGCGCTGCAGCCCACCAGGTATGAAGCTTTACCCATGCAAAACCTGTTACTTTGCTTTGTGCCAGACCGTAGGCTTGTAGAGAGGTATCCGGATGTTTAGTTAGAGCCGGACAGGCTTAGAGTGTGTTTTGTTTACAAGGTGCTCTGTGCCTACAGCATCTAAATAAACACACTTTACGTTTGAAACCTGTGTGAAGACTGTCATTGCCGCCCCATGCGTGAGCTGTTCCCTACAATGGCTACACGGTTGTTAATGATGACACCTACACATGGAATACCATTCACAAAAAAACAACAGAAGTGATGCATAAATCTCATTTTTTCAGCATATTACTTTTGCTCTTCCTGATACACAAAGGCAAACACTGCGCTATGATGCAGTAACATTTTGCTAATGCACTTATGGAGCTTATCATTGCGATTAATATTAATATTTTAATTGATGATTCCGAATTTATTTACCTTAGTAATACAAGTACACAATTTGTACTGCATCAGCTAGCTACATTTGTGTCAAGTGGTGAAAGTCTCTTTGGTAGTAAAAGCAACATGAACACAATCATCCAACAGAAATCTGAATTTTAGCAGGGCTCTCCTTAGGATTTGCCAGACCTAGAGAAAGGCCACTTTGAACTTGAAACCTTATGTTTAAAGGATGGTCTTAACCAACAAAACATACCTTGTTTGTAGTGAATATTTATAGGTTTAAATACTAACATCATACAACCGTTTCTTGTAATGTTCTTGGTTAGGATCTACAACGCTGGTCCTATAAACCAAGCAAGGAAACAAACTGGATATAGATACTTCTGTTCCTCTGTATGGCCCTTGGCTTGTTCCTGACTCTGAATTCAACATTTATTCATTGATCCAGCTTTGTAATACTCACTCAATTAATAAATGTTGAATTCGTACTTCTGCTATATGCAAGTCTGAAGAATAGTAATACTTTTGAGCTCTCCGTTCTATGTTACATTCAGGACTTGGTAAGTCTGTAAGTAGACAACCATTTGTTTAAACTCATTAGTATATTATTTACAGTGTAATTATGTTTTTTTTATTATTCTTTATTGATTTTACCATGTATAAACAAAGACAGAGAAAAAAAAAATAATAATAATAATAAAGACAAATATATGCATAAATTCCATAACCACATAACATAGCCAAAATGGATATACATATCGCATATATATATATATAGGACAAATACAACGTAGGACAGAAAAAAATCTGCACGAGTAGGAAGGGACAGTTAGAGAAAAGAGAAGGGGAACTAGTGGCGGTCTACCTTTTTTGCCCACTTGTCCCAGATGTAAAATAATTTGGGGGAATTAAGGAATTACCAGCTCAAGTCTCTCTCTGTTCTAATTTCTAATGTAATCTGGTTTTTGACTTGTACCCAAGGTAAAGTGGCCCAAGTTTTCCAGTTTCTAGCTAATATTACTTTAAATGCCACAAAGCAATGGGTGACTAAACAAAGTTCGGCCTTCCTAAGGGGGGGCAGTCTATATGCAGTAGTGTCCTATTTAACTTGGCACCGGAGAGATGTTCAATAAATTCAAACGTCTTAGTAATCAAATCTTTAATTTCAATACCAGATGTGTAGGTAGGTACCTTCCTTCTTACCACACCTCCAACAGAGGAGTGAAATGGACGGAAATATGCCTGCTGGCCTTGATGGGACAGTACCACCTATTGATTACTTTAAAGTAAGATTAAGGCAGTGGACCTGTTTTAAAGTTTTAGACCAAGTCCTATACCAATCCTCTATTCGTCCTCCCAAATCCTTTTCCCAAGCTTTAAGTTGGCGATGCTTTCCTTGGACTTCTAAACTACGCACTAAATCTGTTGTCTTAGCTATTATTTTTGGTATTTTCTTATGGTTAAAAATTTTCCCAAATTTATCCCAAATTTTAATATCTCCCCTAAACAGAAACTCCTGCAGAAAGTTTTTTACCTGAAGATAATGGAAGATCTCCGAAGTCGGGAGATTGTAATTCGAGGGTAGTAGAGGAAAAGACATTATCTTACCATCTTTCAGTATCTGGTAAATTTTAGATATGCTGTGTCTTTTCCACTTAGTCGGGGAAATATCAGTCATATTATGTTCTAGTGTATTTAAACTTGACCAAACGGGGAGACCATAGTGAATTCCTAGCTTCTTCTTAGTACTCTACTGGATCTGTTCCATTATTGTATTATTGGGTAGCAAATCTGTCATGATTCTTATTCTGCAAATATTCCAATTAACATTTTCCAGCTTCTATAGCATACCAACTCTCTGATTGGGCTGACTCTACTTGAGCTCTGTAGATGTGTGCAATTAGATTTGATATGTTTTGGGACCTAATATTCGGGAAGTTTAGTATCCCCTCCGATGTTCTTTGAGACAAAGTTTTATGACTAGTTCTAGGTTTCTTACCTCTCCAGATAGATATAGAAAAGCCTGGTTGGACTAGTGGAAGCATTTGGAATAAATAGCACCAATGGGGGATGATATTTGAGTTGATCACATGGATCCTGTCCCACCATGAGATTTCCAAATGCTTCCACCCTTTTAACAACTGATTGATACTTCTTAGGAGAGACATAAAATTGTATTCCATAAGATCTTCGACTCTTTTAGTGATAGTGATGCCCAAATAGTCAAATAGAAATCATATTTGCTTTTTATCCAAATATCTGATGTGTTCCCATTAAAATGGTTTTAGAAATATTCATTATATTCATTGAACTTCCATTAGATGGTCTAAAGAAATTCTAGGGTCTGAGATTGTGTTTAAGATATCATCGGCATATAGACTGATTTTTAGCTCTCTGGTTCTATTACGGAAACCCCTTTTCATCGTGTTATTCCTGATATTAATGGGAAGTGGTTCGATAGATATAATGTAGAGGAGTGGTGAAAGAGGGCATCCTTGTCGGGTGCCATTTCTTAGCCTAAACCATCCTAGCCGAAAGGATTCCTATACAAACATAAAATGGCATCTAGTATCCATCCCTGGATGCCAAATACTAACAGAGTATGTTTCAAAAACCTCCAGCCAACCCTGTCGAATGCCTTTTCGGCAGCGACAGACATTGTTAACAATATAGACCTTTTTTTTTTCGTCAGCATCTAAAACGTCAATCACTCTCCTTGAGTTATGGCACGAAGATCTACCGGGAATCTGGTCATTATGTATAATTGAATCCAGAATTTTCTTCAGCCATTCTGCCAGAACTGAGGAGAAGAGCTTGACGTCCACGTTAATCAACGAAATTGGTCGGTAGCTAATTACATTTTGGGGGTCCTTTCCCTGTTTAAGTTTGGCCAGAACATTTGCTCGGACCATCTCCTCTGGAAACTCTCCCGCCTCAACTATAGCATTAAAAGTTATTGCTAAGTACTCACTAATATGCTTAAAGAATAAATTACTAAAACCATCTGGACCTGGAGTTTTATATTTATCCAAAGCTAAAATTGCTCTGTTCACCTCTGTCTCAGTAATTGGGGTGTTCAAAAGATCTTTTTGATCTTGAGAGATTTGGGGAATTTTTGAAGTATTGTTTTATCTTATGAACGGATTCCCTTGCTTGTAAGTTGTATAATTTTTTGTAAAAATAATTAAAATGTTTACCAATATCATTGCGTGTCATATAGCTATTATGTAATTATGTTATATTTAATGGGTAATAATGTAATTAACTTTGTTATGATATATATATATATATATATATATATATATATTTGATTGGCATAGTACCCTTTTAATTAATTTATTTATTAAGTGTTACGGTTTAATATGAATCACATTATCTATATAATTATTTTGTGTTACCGCCTAGTGTTTTGGCTGTGCCTCATAATGGATTTTTTATTAGGCACATCTAGGTGTTTTTATGATAGACATTTAGAGGTTATAATACAAAGTGAAAAAAGCATTTTTTTTTTTGCTTTGCCCATTTCCAGGACTCGAGGTCTAAAAGAAACCTGGTGGTAGAGTTATAAAAATAACCAAGTTTAAAAGGACTAAATAGATACTGTCAGTCAATGCAACCTTGTTATAAGAAAATTAGTAGCTTTATGTAAATTACCAGTTTGCTCCATCTGATTGTATTCCAGAAACAACATATACATAGAAAACTATTAATTTATAAACAAACATTGCAATGCTGGCTTTGTCAGCCATCAGGGAGACAGAAGTAGAAACTGTTCCCACTGTTACATGTACCGTTTCTTTGCTAGCTAGAAGTTATTTATTCCCAATATACTCCCCTTTAGGATATTTTATTTGTATCTATCTGGTTTGCAATCATGCTGTCTTCCCCACTGTTAAGGTAGAGAGATCTCTAGTCTGCTTTCGTTCTAATTTCAAGGCATTAGCTGCTCCCAATCAATAAATTAAAGTCAGTCACTGGAAAACTAATTCAGAAAACCCACAGAGCCTAAATAATTTCAGCTAATTGTAATGGATGCTGTAACGCTCCTACGCCCACCCGCAGAGACCTGTGAAATCTACAAAAAGGATGTCATCATAACAGCTTTTTTTCCCCTCTGCCTGCTTTAGCTTATTTATGTCTAGCAATTAGAAGTATGGCCAGTTACAGTCTATCTCCTTCCAGCAGTTGTTTTGCTTCCTTTAGTTATAGTAACACTGGTTAAAAATTATATTGTATACATTTGCAACATAAACTCACACATAATTTCACATTGAATTACTAATCTTAGTCTATCACGTGATTTTAACTGCCATATACAACACATTTTAATCAAATTTCATAGTGTTTTGGAAACAGTTTGTTCTCTCTGTAGATTGCCTGCCCAAACTATCACAAAAGGTCAGACTGTTTTGTAAAGTTACTGTGTCTACTGGGAGCCAGTGATAGAGCAAATAAAACAGCATTTATACTGAGAAAAACTGCTTTTCTTCTAAAGTAGTATTCCATAACATATATCTCTCTTAATATGGGCAATGCAATCTAACACTAATGTAAAAGTTGGGATGAAAACATATTTTCTTATGATTAGCTTCTGCTGTAATGTAAAGAGACTGTTACATAGGGAAAATAAAAGTGTGATGGGAGTGGGGGTGAATATGTAAAGTTGGGGAAAGAGTGTTTCAGGATTGCTATATATGGCACATGCAATAAAGGTTTAGCCAGGCTATATATGCAGGTCCCTATAGAATAACAAATGGTTTATACTATAGATAAGAGGGATATCAGCGTACAGCACATTTATACCAAAATAAACAAGATACTAATTTAACCCCTTCGCGACCTTTGCCGGTTCAGGACCGTCATGACATGCAGGTCACTAAATGACCTTTGACGGTCCTGAACCGTCAAAAAGTTAAATAAGCTTAGAAAGTGATCAACGATCACTTTCTTCGCTTAAACGGCGTTACTGTAATGCCTCGATGTCGAGGCATTCAGCAAGGCCGGGATCGGCATCGGGGGCCATGTCTGGCCCCTCCCCGGGGCGTCAACAGCCGCCATACATTGTATGGCGGCGGACGCCCGTTTTAAAAGCGTTTAGGAGGCGATCAACGATCACCTCCTAAACTTAAATGGTGTTGCTGGAATGCCTCGATCAGGAGGCATCCAGCGACACCAAACACTTACCTCTGGGTGGGCTGTGACCGCTCCGGAGAGCGGTCACAGCCGCAGCTGCCGGTGATCTTCGCCATCAAGCAAGATGGCGGCCGCCCTGTAAAAGAAACAAACAAGTTTTAAAAGTTCGCTAGATGGTCTAGAGAACTCTGGCTCCACTTGCAGGTTGAATACAAATAAAAAAAAATGGCTGATGGGGTAAATTGGAGTGGCTGAGCTCAAAGATAGGGCAGAGGTACAGACTTTCCAAAATGGACAAAAAAAGCGCACTTCCCAAATGTGGCATTTTAAATCTCAAACAACCCGACAAACCCATGCATGTCGGGTATCACTGCACTCAGGAGATGTTCCTGAACACACATTGGGGTGTTGTTTGACAGTGACATATACCAGAACCTGTATATCTATAACTAAAGTACAATTTGTGTGAAAAAAAAAAAAAAATTACTATTACAAAGTTTGACAAAGTGTAGTTGTATAATTGGTGCATGGAAAGGGTTAAAATAACAGCATTTGGAATACCCTGGGGTGTCTAGTTTTCAAAAATATATGGTTTGAATGGGTTAAATTGAGTTAACCGGCTTCAAAGATATTCCGAAGAAGAGATGGAGGCAGAATGACCAAATGACTACCTGAATTACGCATGCCCCAAAAGTAGCCTTTTACCAGCCAAACAATCTGACAAGCCCATGCATGTGGGGTATCGCTGTACTCAGGAGATGTTCCTGAACACACATTGGGGTGTTGTTTGACAGTGACATATACCAGAACCTGTATATCTATAACTAAAGTACAATTTGTGTGGAAAAAAAAATAAAAGAAAATACTATTACAAAGTTTGGCAAAGTGTAGTTGTATAATTGGTGCATGGAAAGGGTTAAAATAACAGCATTTGGAATACCCTGGGGTGTCTAGTTTTCAAAAATATATGGTTTGAATGGGTTAAATTGAGTTAACCGGCTTCAAAGATGTTCCAAAGAGGAGATGGAGGCAGACTGACCAGATTTGTTAAAAAAGATTTGGAAATCATAAAACGCTGCTTGTACTTATTGCCCTATAACTTACAAAAAACAGCAAAAAAACATAAAAACATTGGGTATTTCTAAACTCAGGACAAGTAGTAGAATCTATTTAGCTAGTTTTTTTACTTGCTTTTTTAGGTGAGTAAAAGATTTTTCAAATAAAAGTCAAAAAATTTGTTTTTTTTCAATTTTTCACCATGTTTTTTTTATTTTTTTTTTTAGTAAATAAGATGATACGATCAAAATAATGGTATCTGAAGAAAGCCCATCTTGTCCTGAAAAAAACAATATATAACTTATGTGGGTACACTAAATGAGTGAGGAGAAAATTACAGCTGAACACAAGCACCACAAAAGTGTCAAAACAGCCTCGGTCCCACAGGGTACAAAACGAAAAATGAGCCCGGTCCTTAAGGGGTTAATCACTTCAATCCCCTATGGACGTACCGGGACGTCCAAAAAATGCCCATTAAGAAACCCCTATGGACGTACCGGTATGTCCAGCCCTTCGTGCAGCGTCAGGGACACAACCCTGCTGCTGCACGGGCGATCAGGCTGTTGTTTGACAGCCTGGACTCCCCACTGACAGCAGAAGCGGGCATCGTCAGCTTTCTGCTGTCTGATCTGATGTAACAGCTCCCGGCATGAAAGCCGGAAAGCTGTTACATTTCAAACTGCCTGATTGCGCAATCGGGCATTCCCTTCCGGGTTGCGTCACTGCTGGCGTAACCCGGAAGTTCATCGGAGGACAGTGTATAGTGATCTTTAGCTTGTTTTTGTGCTGCTATGAAGCTCTGGACACATGCTTGTGATGATGTGATGCTACAAGAGACAGGTGATTTTTACACACTATGCACTTCAGCATTCAGCACCCCTTACCTGTGAGTTTGTGTGGTCTATCTTTGGCTGGGCTGTTACTGCTCCTAGATCCTCCCACTTCACGATAATTGCACCTACAGTGGACCAGAGTGGAGTTCTTCAGTATGACCCATTCTACTGCCAACGTTTCTATGGAGATGAAATGCCTATGTGCTTGATTTTATACACCTGTTAGAAATGGATATGGCTTTAACACTGTAGAAAAGCCCCTTTAAATCCCGGGATATATAACCGTCACCCGTCTGGCTTTCCTTTAACTACTACCGATTCCTCGTCGTATGAAACTAACTCCACTTACACCAGTGGCTAAACACTATGGCAGGGGCGTCCAACATGCGGCCTGCGGGCCAAATGCGGCCCGCGAGACCTCGAGGTGCGGCCCGCGTAAGATCGGCAGCCTGGGCAACCGATCTTACGCGAGCCGCACCTCAAGCCCTGCTACTTACTTGTGGGAGGGTCTTCTGGACTGCACACAGAGGAAGCGGAGTTCACGTGACTTCCTCTGTGCTTTAGCAGAGAAGGCAGAGGGAGGCCGCGCCCCCTGCTGAAGTCTGTCAGCGGCATCGAGGAGCTGCAGTGCAGGTAAGGGGGTGGGGAGGGTGTTTGAATGAGTGTGTGTGATTGAGGGAATGAATCTGGGAATGAATGATTATATGAATAAATGAGTGTGTGTGTGTGATAGCATGGATGTGTAAGTGCTGGAACCTAGGCATGATGGGACTGTGATTGCTGTTAGCAATCACACTCCTATCATGCCAAGTCAGCCAGTACATGTTTGAAACCTGGCCAGCTGCCCCCCTTGTGTATTGATGCTGCCAGCAGTATGGGGTCTGCACTTACAGCCACCCTGTACCAGCATGTACTGGCTGACTTGGCATGATAGGAGTGTGATTGCTAACAGCAATCACAGTCCCATCATGCCTAGGTTCCAGTATTTACTGGATGGATGTGTAAGTGCTGGAACCTAGGCATGATGGGACTGTGATTGCTGTTAGCAATCACACTCCTATCATGCCAAGTCAGCCAGTACATGCTGAAACCTGGTTAGCTGCCCCCCTTGTGTATTGATGCTGCCAGCAGTATGGGGTCTGCACTTACAGCCACCCTGTACCAGCGTGTACTGGCTGACTTGGCATGATAGGAGTGTGATTGCTAACAGCAATCACAGTCCCATCATGCCTAGGTTCCAGCATTTACTGGATGGATGTTTAAGTGCTGGAACCTAGGCATGATGGGACTGTGACTACTGTTAGCAATCACACTCCTATCATGCCATGTCAGCCAGTACATGCTGAAACCTAGCTAGCTGCCCCCCTTGTGTAGTGATGCTGCCAGCAGTATGGGGTCTGCACATCACTTACAGCCACCCTGTACCAGCATGTACTGGCTGACTTGGCATGATAGGAGTGTGATTGCTAACAATCACAGTGAGCACAGTCCCATCATGCCTAGGTACCAGCATTTACTGGTTGCCTGGGTTGCCAGCATTTACTGGTTGCCAAGTCATATTGCTAATTTTGTCCACTTGTGTGTTACCTACTTTTATTAAAAATGTGAGTTTTTATTATTATTTTTAAAGGTGGGGGTCATTTTCGGTTTTGGCTAAGTGAACCCTGAATGTTTTGGTCCAGAATTTTCATTTTAGTTCATCCCTAGAATAAATCCAGGGAATCCTGAATTTGTAGTCGCAAAACTTTCTAGGCCCAGAAATCAGTGAGAGGAAGAGTAAAGGTTTTGTGTCATTTTACTTTATTTTAATCTGCATATTTTATTAAAGGCCATATTTTTTGTCACAGTGAAAAATGAGTGCGGCCCGCGCACGTATACAATTCTGATGAAGTGGCCCACTGCAGAAAAAACTTGGACACCCCTGCACTATGGGTTTATTAAAATAACAAATACATATATATGAGTATACAGAGAAGCATCTGAAATACAAGGCTCTATGACTCTAACTACACTATGCTAATGACTCTATGTGTGCATGTAAGTATGGGGTGTCCCTGTCACCTTGATGTTATCCTTCTTTCTTTCTTTCTGTTTCTCTCTCTTCTCTGTTGCTCACACAACACCTTTTTAGCCACCATGCCCAAACAGTCCCAGCCAATCATCTTCTGAGTTTGTGTCCACTCATCCTTAGGAAGGCACAATCTTGTACCTGCACCAGCTGCCTGTAGAGACCGCTCTTGTCCAGGAAGTCAGGTTGCCCCCACAGTGAAGTTGATGGTCCTCAGGGCAAATTCAGGGTGTGTCTCTGAATGTTGATATTGTCTCCTGCAATCCTTTTGTTGTAGGAGAAACACATGCTTGTCTCCAGCCCAGATACTATCTCCTGCAGTCCTTTTATTGTAGGAGATTGTAGATTGTATCTCCTGTTTATTGTTCCACCCTGGTAGAGAGATAGCCCTTTGATGTATTGGGAGTTCCTGGACATTTGGGCTTTGCCCCTAGTGTAATTCCTTGTAACTGGTTTACTCAAGAGGAATCCCATTGTGTTGGGAGCCAGCTAGTGTCCTTGGAGATTAATCATTGACTTATATTTATTACAAACACTAAAACTCAATAGTTAGGAGAGGTGTCCACAAACATTTGATCATCTAGTGTATCTCGTATTCGCCCTCCAAGTGCCTGGGATATGACCTGATTCCTGCAAAATTCTTCTCTATTTTTTATGAAATATTTTTATTTATGGTCTCAAATAAATAAGACTAATGCATTTAAAGTTTAAATGGTGGCATTCGTTATATAGTGATAACAATTTTTGCTGTGACAACTACTTGAATTTGTTTATGGGATGACTCCACAACATGTCATTAAGTGAGCGCTGAGTAAGTTAGTATATCTGGTTCAAGTACACCCCTCAGTTTATACAGAATGTATGTATGTGGTTGTCATTTTTAATGCTGTACATGTATTTATATATAGTTTTGCTCTTCTATTATTCCTTTGCTTGCACATTAACCACTGTACACGTTGATTAGTTTGATTATCGTTGTTCTTCCTGTAATTGTACCCTGTGCATCTTACTGTAAATGTTCCCTTTAACTGCTTCCTTTAACACTATAATGACTCATATAACTTTGTTAAATGCTTCTTTAACTGCTCCCCATAAGTCAGTTAGCTGTTCCTATAATCAATTCCTATTCGTCTAATTGCTCTGTATAACTCATATAATTCCTCTTGAAAAGAACTGGTAACTGCTCATAAAATTTTATAACCTCTAGAAAGCAAATATGATTGTCAGCCCCTTGATGCATTGTCAAAAAGCACTCTAATATTTAATTAACACTGCTTTATATCAGCTTGACAAAATGACAATATGTAACCCCATGCACGTATCTGAGATGGACGCAGCAATTGCAGGGCTGTGCTGCCCCTTCATCTCACTGTGGCAATGTTCCCTCATCCATCATTCTCATATGCTTTTTTGGTGTATTGCTCTGTCAGCAAACCATTTCAGCAACAATATGCCCATAATTATTTCACCCGGCCATCTCCTGCACAACTTTTCATGAAGTTTATTTTACAATGAAGAAAGACATATAGCCATGTCGCTTGTTTCAGGCTCTGTTAGGTGAGTTTTACTTCAAGGTCGCTTATCTTGAAAAGTAGCATTCCAATCGTATACAATGCTGTGAAAAAGTATTTAACCCTTTCCTGATTTATTTGCCTTTTGCGTATTTGTCACACTTAAATGTTTCAGATCATCAAACTGGTTTTAAAAAGATAGCCCAAGTAAACATAAAATACAGTTTTTAAATGAATTCATGTATCCAATCTACCTGGCCATATGTGAAAAAGTAATTGCCTCCTTAGTTACTAAATCAACCAATTAGCCAAATGTAATAGATAATGAGGTTCATTTGCAGTAACACACAGCCATGCATGATTACTGCCAGCCCTGTTGAATCTGAACATCAATTAAAGAGAAGAAGGCTAATAGGTCTAAAAAAAAAAAACAGCACATGATGCCGCGACCTAAATATATAAAAAAAAAACAGCTGGGAAACGGTAATTGACATCTATCGGACTGGAGAGGTTTACAAAATTTACATTACAATACATTTATTTATATAGCGCCAGCAGATTCCGTAATCCTGTTACAGAGTCAGCTAAAGCAATTAAAATCACAAACAATAAAAAAAACTGGTACAAAAGGGAGAAGAGGGTCCTGCCCTTGCGAGCTTACTATCTAGTCGATGGTTAAGAGGAGGTGAAACAGTAGAAGAGGACTGCTTGCATGGGGTTGAATTGGTTAAGTCAGGATGATCTGTAGAGGTTGTTGGATGTTCAAATAATTTGATTAGGATGTTGGCTGAGAGTGTTTGGAAGAAAGTTTGTACGCTTCTAGAAAAAAAAGAGTTTTTCAGGAAGCTTTTGAAAGTCGCATATGAGATAGCAAGTCTGATAGAACAAGGAAGGGAATTCCAGAGAAGGGGTAGAGCATGGGTGAAATCCTGAATGAGGAAGTGGGAATAGGTAATGAGAGTAGATGAGAGACAGAGGTCATGAGCAGGACAAAGAGGGCAGATAGATTCTGAAGGGTATGGGGAGCAAGTGGAGCGATTGGCAAAGTGGAGCAGCAGATGATGAGCAGTACCAAAGAAAGATTAATCTAGCTGCAGTGTTGAAGCTGTGAAGGGAGGAGAGGGGTAGACCAGTTAGTAAGGAGTTGCAAAAATCCAGATGGGATATCACAATGGAGTGGATTTTCAGGTAAAGGTGGTAGGATTTGGTAAGGAAATAGATGTGAGGGATAAAGCAGAGAACAAAGTTCCTGACATTCAAAGAGGCAGGTTAGAAGAGATGGTGAAAGGTCAGGAGAGCAGATAGATTAGGGTGTAGTCTGTGTATAGGTGGTATTGGAAGCCAAAAGAAGATGAATAGGTATGGATGGAGAATAGTAGAAGTCCAAGAACTGTGCCCTGAGGAACACCAACAGATAGTGGTAGGGAAGGGGAACAAGTTTCACTGAAGGAGACAAAAAAAGGTGTTATCAGACAGAAGTGAGAAGTGGCCTTTTGTTTTAGCAGTGAGCGCAGTCTCTGTGGAATACTGTGAATGAAAACCCAATTGTAGAGAGTCAAGCAGAGAGTGTGTAGACAGAAGCGTAGTTAATCGATTATAAGTTAATCATTCCAACAGTTTGGATGCCAAGGGAAGAATTAAACTGGACTGTAGTTTAATGGATATTTGGGATCAAGGGAAGGCTTCTTTAGGATGGAAGAGATGATATCATGTTTAAATGAGGATAGGAATATGTCAAATGAAAGAGAGTTAGGATTAGGTTTGTTTGGAGAGATGGAGGGCCGGTGTAAAGGAGCGAAACATGTCCTAAGTAAAGCCTTCCTGTAAACTAGACTTCATCCAGGGGCGCTCAGTGATCCGCAAACTTTTTTGTAGGAGACTGGTCTGTCTGTGTAGAATGCCATGGCTGAAGTCAACCGCATAGAGGGTGTCACACAGTTACAGGAGCAACCCTAACTAGAACTAAAGCTAGTGTATGGTTATACTGAGCTGTGGTGACATTAGGACAGGAGGAGAAAGAGATGCATGAATTTCACAGAATTATATTTGTGAGTAGTGTAATGTACTGGACTTCTTGAAATACAGGCTAACAGTGTGTTTTTGGTTGCCATGTCACGTTAACTTCTTCAAGACAAAGGGATTTTTAGACATTTTCACAACAGCATTTTCAACATTTCTGTTATTTCCTTGTTCAACTGTAATGTCCCTCCAATGTACCTACACAAATCATATATTGTTTTTAATAGAAATAGGGATTTCTTTTAAAACTATGTTCATCTATAACCTATCATTTATAATCAAAAAACTATAAACAAAATTATATTTTAAAAAAGTTTTACTGTACTGCTTATAAATGGTATACTAGTGTAAATGAGAAATAACCCCCCCCTCAACATATATTCATATGCCTGTCCTGAGTTTCCTGAGTCCCAGGATTTTTATTTAGTTTTACAGTTATATGGCAAATATTACAATATTTTTTTAGATTGGGATCTTTTAAATATATGGTACTTCTTGTTACTTCAAATTGGTACTTCAAATTCTTGATTTCTCAAAAGTGAATAAGTATGTATAGCATTTTGACATATTTTGTGCATCCATTCCCTCGCCAACCCTAATCAGTGGTAAAGAATCAAATAATCAAATAAAAGGGGATCAAATAATTTTTTTCTTCGCTGTAACTCAACTGACCACTTAACCGGTAGAGGCAGGTCACACAAAAATGCTCCATGCAATATGTTAGTTTGTATTTATGCACTAAAATAACATAACATGAACATGTTGTATCATAATAAATCATTGTTTCAGACCTAAGTATTCATGCTGCAACCCCTATCAGCCTTGTATTTCTGCATTCTTGCATACGCAGTTTTATCTTGTCTATGCAGATGAATAACTGCCACACACAGTAGCCCTGGGGAAATTAGCACTATCATATTGGAAGATTAACATTCTGCTTTTATTCTCAGGCTGGTTTAGTCTCAGTTCTCCCTTTCTTATGCAAGCTGTATGGGAGCCAAGTGGTGCAGGGGCCATGTTGTCGCCTCAGTAGGAACATGTAAGTCAAACCCTGCAAAATTGCTTATATGAGTACTGTATATGCACTCTCACTCACATTTACATACATACAATATTCACTATAATAGATTTTTGTCTTTCTCACCTAAAGTGTTTTTTTTTTACTTTCAATTCTGTTTTTATTGATTTTAAAGTACATAAAAAGAAAAAAAATCAGTAAACATATTAATATGACTTCAGAAAAAAACACAAATAAGGGATGAATAATTTAGCACTAATGACTAAATATATATTGCTCATTCATTATTTTATATTTAACTTAATACAGTTCGTGCATATACCGTATTTTCCGGCGTTTAAGACCAGAGCTTGACAAATTTGTTGTGAATCTAGACGCCAGCTAAAAAAGTTAGGAGCCAGGATTTTTTTTTAAAACTAACAGTTGGTCAGGAGTGATCTGATCATCATCAGCCCACTTACTAAACTCACAGCATTTGACCTGGAAGCACTCTGGACTTTCAGGTCAGTGCTGTTTTTTTTTTTGTTTTTTTTTAATTTATTTTGTTTTTTAACTGTTTCAATGCTGATGTTCCATTGGAGCACAGCATTGCCTGATATTTAGTCCCCACAAGCTTGTTGGGACAAATGTTAACCCCTGCAATGCCACGAATGTGTCATACACAATTGTGGCATTGAAGGGGTTAACGCTACACTGTCGCTCTCATGAAGCGATCGGGCAGCAGGGGAGGGTTGGGGCTGGTCTCCCCACTCGTGGATACCGAAGAACCCTTGTGGGGGCTCGTTTTTGCTGTTGCTGGTCTACCTGGGCTTCCAGGCAGACCACCAGCAGCAGAGCCCGTACAAAAGGGGAACTAACCCCTAAAATGCCGCGATCGCGGCATTGAAGGGGTTAACGCTGCACTGTCGCTCTCATGGAGCGACCAGGCAGCAGGGGGGTGTTGTGTCAGGTCCCCACACTTGTGTGGGGACCCAATCAACACACAACCACCTTCCCTGAAGCTGCCTGTGGCAGCTGAAAACACGATTGCTGGTTTTCCTGCAACCGTGTTTTCAGCCTACAGAATCACTCCGTGGGAGTGATCTCAGACTCGGGGGCGGGCTCGGAGTGGCTGTGCTGGTCTGCAATTTTTTGTGGATGTAACAGGCTGACAAACACCTAGGCGCCAGGACAAAATTCTCTGTCGCCATGGCGTCCTGGCGCCTGGGATTTGTCGAGCCCCGTATAAGACGACTGGGCATATAAGACGACCCCCAACTTTTCCAGTTAAAATATAGAGTTTGGGCTATACTCGCCATATAAGACTACCCCTCTACCCAGTATACAACAACCAGCCAATCACGGCAAGCGATGTACCTTACCGGTGATTGGCTGGTTGTTGTATGCAAAGCCTGCTTGGATTGGGTGGGTCAGCTCTCCCTAACATATGCCTGTCCACACACACCTGTCCATACACATACACTGCCCATACACAGACATATACATACATACACTGCCCTTACACACACACACACACACACATATATATACACATACTAACATACGCCTGTCCATACATCCACATTTATACACTGCCCTCACCACACACCCCTGCCTTTACACACACACACACACACACACATATATATATATATATATATACACTGTTCTTACACACACCTGACCATACACTGACCTTACACACACATATATACACATACACTGCACTTACACCCCTTTCTCCCCATCTCTTACCTTTCTCATCTTCTATCTTTCATCCTGTTGTGGGAACGTGAGGTCTGTCATTTCATACCTCTGCTTTACTGCTCCCTCATCACTATGCGCCGCCAATTGATGCCGAGCGCCGGGATATGACGTCATCCCCACGCTCGGCATCAATAGCCGGCGCGTAGTGATTAGGGAGCAAGGAAGCCGAGGTCTGAAGTGCCAGACCTCGAGCTCCCTAATGTTGGGCTAGTTAGAGGGAGGTCGTGATTTCCCCAACCAGCCCTGCTCATCAGGCGCCCGCTGATCAGAGCTAGTTGGGGAGATCACGATCTTGCACCTACCTTGGCGCGGCCCTGAAGGTTTCTCCGCTCGCCCCTCCCCTAGAGATACGCTACAGTTTTAGGGGCTTCGAGGGGAATCGTGATTCTCCAGTCCGGCTTGGTAAGTTTCAGCACCCCTGGCGTATACACTCTTTTCCTGATTACATCACCAGCATCTATCTGAGGAATTTAGATTTTATTTTTGTTTGTATTAAATACCACAGATTTATAAGTTTAAAATTATTTTCTCTAATTGTTATAGAAAGTATTAAGGTGTATGTCATATTTATTGCATTATACAATTATTTCTCTGTAATTTGTCTCATTGAGTCTCTAGCCCATTTAGTTATAATTGCAGTTGGAGGAATCTCATCCATTTTGTCAATTACTTCATATGATTTAGACATTACTTTTTTTGTATCTTTTTTATTAAATAAATTTTGAAGCTTAAAATGGAGTTCCTTGTCACCTTTGCATGTTGCTTGTGTTAGGAAAGATTTTATTCTTAAATAATTAAATATTTCTGAGCTACGTAAATTGTACTCACAGGACAACTGATCAAATTATTTTATTTCATCTTCAAGAAAAATATCTTCTATTACCATAATTCCAACCGTTTTCCATATCCTTAAATTTACGTCAGGAATAATGGATTCTATGATAGCCAGTTCCGCATTATCTAAGACCTTATTAGTTAAGTCGAGTTTTTTCCTGCTCTTTTTCCACTCTCGTAAAAGATCTCTGATTATTTTATTTTGTATTTCTGTATATTTTGCTTCTAATTTTGTTTGGGGTTGCCACATACATATTGACAAATTAATAGTAGACATAAATCTTTCTATTTTGAACCAGGATTGATTAGTGTTCGTTTGGGATTGTAAATGATATAAATGCAGTAGTGTGCATGCTTCATATGCGCTTTTAACTCTAGGGTAATTCAAGCCACCTCTATTTTTTTTGCCAAATATTTAATACTAATTCACATTTTCTTCCATTATTAATACATTTATTAAAACTAGTTTGTAACATATTAATCCAGGGGCTTGGAATTTTTAGTGGAATATGTCTGAATAAACAGGTCCATTTAGGAAATATATATGCATTAATCACATTTATTCTGCCAATCCAGGATAATTGTATGTTTCGTCATTCTGTTCATTAATGATTTGTTTCCTGCAAAAGAGGCAAAAAAATTTGTTCGACTATATCTTCTACTTTTGGTGCTATTTTGAAACCCAAGTAATTAAGATCTTGCAATTTCCAAGTAAATTTATATTCTCGTTGAATTATTAGTTTACTTTGTGTTGATATATTTAATGGGAGAATTTCCGATTTTTCTATATTTAGCTTATAATGTGAAATGTTTGAATATTTTTTAATCGTTGTCATCAGAGCCCTGATAGATTTTTCGGGTTGCTCTATAGTTATAAGAATATCGTCTGCATACAGACATATTTTTAATTATTCCTGTGAAAAGTAGAAACCTTTTATCTCATCGTTTTTTCAAATGGCAATAGCTAAATCTCCATAGTCCTTATGTATAAAAAGGGGAAAGGGGACAACCCTGCCGAGTCCCATTCGTCAGTTGGAACCAATCAGCTTTAATATGTTGCCCAATTGTTCTCGCTGTAGAATTTGAATATAAAGAATAGATTGCCGAAATAAATGGGCCATCAATTCCGAAAGCACGGATAGAATAAAACATAAAATCCCAATTAACCCGATCGAAGGCTTTCTCTGCATCTAATGCAAGAAAGCAAATAACCTTTATTACCTCTTTTTCTTCTATCGGTTTATTTCATTCTTTTGATTGATCTATAGATATCCTTGGAATAGGTAATTCATCTAAAAAAATTTAAAATTTCTTCTGGATTTGTAGTAGTCTGTATGCTGTAGAGTGATACATAATATTGATTAAATGAGCTTCCAATTCCTTCTGGAGTCATCTATATTATCTTTAACTACCATATTATCTGATTATAAGACGACCCCCCAAAATCTAAATATTAATTTAGGAAAAAAACAAAAAGCCTGAATATGAGACTACCCTATAGAAAAAAAAGTTTTACTAGTAAATATTAATGCATGTAAACAATTTTTCATGTCTAATAAAAGCTATGATTGAGAAAAATATATATATTTTTTATTTCCTTTTATTTGCCAACCTCCACCCACAGTTATGCACATCTGCCCCCAGGGTTGCCACTCTGCCCCCAGAAATGCCTTATACCCCCTATTTGCCACTCTGCCCCATCATGTGCCTTTTAACCCTCTATATTCCAGAGTGGCATATAGGGGGTTAAAATGCATATCATGGGGCAGAGTGGCATATAGGGGGTTAAAAGGCATTTCTGGAGATATATATATATATATAACTTCTAACAGCAAGCACACTCCTATCAAGCCAAGGTAGCCAGTACATGCTGGAACCTGGGGATGATAGGAGTGTGAGTACACAGGAGATGGTGGTGGAGGGCAGGATGCCCCCCACGCTGAGAGAGGGAATGATCACGATCCTGTATAAGCGAAAGGGGGAGAGATGTGACCTGAAAAATTGGCGCCCTATCTCTCTCCTGAACGTGGACTACAAGATCCTCGCCAAGGTACTAGCCACCAGGTTGAAGAAAGTCATTGGGCAGAACGTCCACCCCGACCAGACCTGCGGCATCCCAGTACGCCGGATCGCGGACAGCCTGGCCCTCATCAGGGACACGATCTACTACATCAAGGACCGCAACGTCCGTGCCGCTCTGGTCACCCTAGACCAAGAGAAGGCATTTGATCGACTGTCTCATGCTTTTATGGGTCTGGTACTGCGGAGGTGTGGGCTGGGGGAGATGTTCTGTTCTTATGCTAACCTGATGTACCTTGATATCCGCAGCTCGGTGCTGGTGAACAGCTGGAAGACTGACCCCTTCCCGGTCCTCTCTGGGGTCAGACAAGGCTGCCCTCTCTCACCTCTCCTTTTTGTCTGTTGTATAGAGCTCTTCGCCGAGTGCATCAGACGGAATCCAGAGATCAGAGGGATCACCACGCTGGGCAGAGACAAGAAGGAGATAAAGTGCTCGCTCTACATGGACGACGTGACCATCTTCTGCGCTGATCGTCGGTCCGTGAGAGCGCTCGTCCAAACGTGCGAGGACTTCAGTCGAGCTTCAGGCGCAAAGGTCAACTGCGGGAAGTCAGAGACCATGCTGTTCGGGCAGTGGGACCTGACTTCTGAGCCAATCCCGTTTCCCGTCAAAACCGACTTCCTAAAGATCCTAGGAGTCTGGTTCGGTAGAGACGGGGCGGCCCTGAAAAGCTGGGAGGAGAGACTCAATAAAGTAAAGCAGAAATTTGGGCTGTGGAGCCTCAGAGACCTCACCATTGAAGGGAAAGTGCTGGTGCTACGCAACGAGATTCTTCCCGTGCTGCAGTACGTGGCTCAGGCCTGGCCCTTGCTGGTCATCATTCACCGAGCCATCAACCGAGCAGTTTCCACTTCATCTGGGGCTCCAAAATGGACAGAGTAAAGCGTGCAGTGATGTACAAGGAACCCAGCAAGGGAGACAAAGGAGTGCCTGACATCCCTACCATGCTGAGGGCCTTGTTTGTGTGGAACTGCGTGCGCAGGACTCTCAGAGACGTAGTGAAAGGCTCTGCTGCAAACTCCATGTCTCCCTTCTTCCTACTGCCCCTGGAGGCAGCTCAAGTGGGAAAAGTGGGACAGCTCCGTCCCTTACAATTGGACTTTGCCCTGGTTCTACTCGGACGTGGGCACATTTGTAAGGGAGCACCAACTGGAGGGAGTTAAACCAGACTTGTGGTTACCACAAGCTCATCAGAGCCAAAGACACTATCGAGAACATCCCAGGGCTCCCCGACACCACAGCCAAGACTGTCTGGGCTAACGTGTCGTCGAGCAGGCTAACCAACAGTCATAAAGACATTGCATGGATGGCCATTCAGGGAGGCCTCCCCCTAAGGACATTTATGCATGCCAGGGGGCTGTGCAGATATAGACACTGCCCACAGTGCATTGTGGAGGAGGAGACTTCCCTTCACTTGTTCTGGCAGTACCCGTTTGCACAGGCCTTGTTCAGAGCCCTGGAGCTGGATCTCGAGGACTCTATCGAGAGAAAGTATCTGTCTTACCACTCTGTACTTTACGGACTTTTTCCAGGAACACACACCGAGAGCGCCATTGAAGATGCTTGGCGCCTGATGTGCTGCGTAAAGGAAGCTCTATGGTTTGCCAGGAACTGCCTGGTGCTGAGGAGGGAGCAGGTCACAGTCCGTGACTGCCGCAGGCTTATCCACAGCCTGCTGAGAGACTACTCTCTCAAGGACAGTCTAGAGGCTGAAGACTAGCCCCATTGTACTCGGCCCCCTTTCCCCCCATTTCCCCAGGTTATGTTCCACTAAAGTGCTAACCATAGGTGCCATGTCTGGGAATGTAATTGTACACTGCTTCTACTGAGCTTTCCGTAAACTGAAGTCGTACTGTAACGTGTATTGCCCTGTGCTGCGTCGCAGTACTGCTTATCGTCTATCTGTACCAATATCACTAATCTATGTATTTCTGCTAAAACAGGTTGATGTCTGTTTTATCATAATCAGCTTTGTATAATAAACTTAAATACAAAAAATCTCCCCAGCGGCAGAAGGAGCACCAGGGAGGGGGTGCAGTCGGCATCCCTCCCCAGCGGCTGAGTGAGTACCCAGGAGATGGCGCAGCCGGCCTGTCTCCCTAACGGCAGCAGGAGCACCAGGGAGGGGATGCCGGTGGCATCACTCCCCAGCGGCTGAGTGAGTACCTGGGAGATAACAATAATGTAGGTAGAAATAGCCCTTCCCTTTGTTCATTACATACATATGGTCCAAATGGAACCAATAGGTCCTTCCCCTCTTCCTGAATCACTTAACACTGAACCACAATTCTATCTGTAGTTATCAAATATATGGGGTATAAAAATCAGGTTCTCGGGCAACGAGCTGAACAAACAGACAAAAAAAAACGGAAAAAAACACAAAACATTTTTATTAATAATCGCAGAGTAGACATTGTATATATGTATCATACATTTTACCATATATCACACTTATATCATACATTTTTTTATTCAAATTTATGACAGTATATGAAGTAATCTTAAGTATAAAAAAAGGAAAAAAGAAAAAAACATATACAGGCGTATGTTCATTCTCAAATTAGATATTGTATGTATGTGTCATATTTTACTGTATATTTCACTTATATCATAAATTCTAAATTCTAATTTATAACAGTATACGCAAATATTCTTAAATATTTAATTTAAAAAAAATGTGAATAAGTATCAGGTAGGTGTGTACAAGTGTCAAAAAGTGTATAGTGTTTACTGCCTGGTCTAATATTAACGTGTAAAATTGTATTGGGGCTATAACCTTGAGTGAGGTAAATATGACTACCTTGTCACGTACAAGTAGTTTAGGAGACACCGTGGTCAGGTAGGACTCCAGGACAGAACAGGTCAGACAAGCCGAGGTCAGGTTTCCGGAGAGCAGGATAGTCATATAACGTAGCCGAGGTCAGGATTCCGGAGAACAGGATAAACGTAAACGTAGCCGAGGTCAGGATTCAGGAGAACAGGATAAACGTAAGCGTAGCCGAGGTCAGGTAACAGGAAATCAACAAAGTCAGACAAGCCGGGATCATACACGAGAAAACAGAATCAAAACGCTATCTGGGTACTAGCACAAGGCTTAGACAACCATCAGAAGACAAGGTCTGGTTGAACTGAGGAGGTTTAAATAGGAAACCGCAGGGGAAGTTCGAATCTCCCGCCAAACCGTCATGACCTCACTTCCGGTATCCGGGAATCGCGGCCACCATGAGTGTGGCGTAATCTCCCTTCATATATGCCTGTAGTTCGGGAGTTCACCACTAGAGGGCGGGCGAGCTCCGAAGCAGGACGCCGTGTACCAGGAGGTCTGCCTCTCCTGTGCGGCAATACACCGGACGACGGCAGAATCGGCAGTGCGTTGGAGGGGGGTCTCCCTCTCCTGCGTGGCGGCTGCTGCGGAGGTGGCCGTGCGTTGGAGGGTGGTCTCCCTCTCCTGCGTGGGGGCTGCTGCGGAGGTGGCCGAGCGTTGGAGGGGGGTCTCCCTCTCCTGCGTGGCGGCTGCTGCGAAGGTGGCCGTGCGTTTGAGGGGGGTCTCCCTCTCCTGCGTGGCGGCTGCTGCGGAGATGGCCGTGCGTTGGAGGGGGGTCTCCCTCTCCTGTACCAGGAGGTCTGCCTCTCCTGTGCGGCAATACACCGGACGACGGCAGAATCGGCAGTGCGTTGGAGGGGGGTCTCCCTCTCCTGCGTGGCGGCTGCTGCGGAGGTGGCCGAGCGTTGGAGGGGGGTCTCCCTCTCCTGCGTGGCGGCTGCTTCGGAGGTGGCCGTGCGTTGGAGGGGGGTCTCCCTCTCCTGCGTGCCGGCTGCTGCGGCACGTGGGAGCCGAGGGCAGGTGAGTAACATACCTATTGTATACTTTTCCCTTGTGGACACCTAGTAATAAATGTGCATCAAATATAGAGAAAGAAGAAGGACAAAAAAAGGAAAAATTTTCTGTAGTGACTGGTGCAAAAGTTACAATAATTCTCAATATATGTGACTAAACAGAAACAAGAAAATAAATTATTGGTATATATATATATATATATATATATATATATATATATATATATATATATATATATATAATCAGAGGCAATTAATTTAAACATCGCTTAAATCCAAATAATCTTTGTTAATAGAAAAAAGGCAGAAAAAAGCCAGGCATTCATCTTCTTTTATTTTTCTTTTTTTTTTTATTCCCACCAGTCTTGAGCCTTCTTAGAAGTGTCGAACTGATATAATTGTCCATTACATGTTGCCGTCAATTTAGAGGGGTAAACCCATTTATAGCGCACATTATTTTCTCTAAAAGTCTTAGTAATATCCTTATATGTAACTCTCTGTTGTGATGTTTTTTGTGCTAGATCTTGAAAAAATATAAAATTTTTAAATCTTTCATCTTCTTTTTAATTTTTAATTCTTGTTTTATGTGTATTAATTGTTGTTCTGCACAATCTTGTATACACTGCTGCATATTTTCTTGGGTAAGCATTTCACCTTGTTTAATATTTTTGTTAATTTTCCTCTCAATAAGAGGTGATTCTGTTATTTCGGCATTACCCTCTTCGTCTAAATTTACGTATACTTGTTCTGGTTCTTCTAAAGTCTGGTCTAATATTTTCTTCTGCCCTTTCTAATGTCTTCTGCCCTTCTTCTTTGAATTGAATCATTTTTTTGTTTTCTTTATTCTCTTTATTTTTACTTTCCCCTCTAATTTATAGAGAGCGAATAGTGTTTATGTATTATTGAAGTGAATTTAATATACGAATATATCCAGCGTTTCCTGATATATATATATTTATTATTGCCCCCTCCTCTCCTTCCATCACTCTCTCATCTATTTGTCCTTTAATTTCTTTTCTTCTTTATTTAATTATGTATTTAATTAGTTAATATATCGGAAAGCTCATTCAATCAAATAATAAATAATTAATTCAGACTCACTGCGTGATTCTTTCTTCCTTTATCTCTCTCTCGTATTTACTTCAATATAAAAATATAGGAAGCCTTCTCGGTGTCAGAAGCTCCGTTGCTGCATTAATCAGCAGCTCCCGCCACTGCAGCGTTGTCTCGCGGAGGTCTTAGTAGTGACCGGTGTGGTATCTCATTTTTTCTTTTTCTCAGAGCGAGAGAGGAACAGGGGGTAGGGGGTCCATTTTCGGATAGCCGCGTATCACGGCAAATTCACAGTAAAGGCTGCCCAGGGCTGCTCGTATGCGGGTTAGGGCCAGCTTGCTTGTTTGCCCGCGAACTCAGATGCTCTGTCCCTTTAGCGTCTTACGTCTTCACGCATGCCCCTATCTAATGTGTTTTATGTTAATTATATTACTATATTAACCCCTTCCATTCCAGTTTTTGGTACCTCAAGTCCCTGAGCAATTTTGCCATTTTTGCGCAATGCCGGTTCAGCGATTATTCTCTTTTCCTGTAAATAGTGTACCTATGTAAACTATATATTATTATTTTTTCAAGGAGAGATAGAGCTTTCTTTTGATACCATAGTTAGATGATTAGCTGAAAATCTTGAATGAGAAATGTAGTAAAAACTAGCGAAAATTTGAAAAAAACACCTAATTTTTTTAAAAATTTCCCTCTGAATCCTCACAAAATTAGGTAAAGTGATGGAAAATCCCCTCCAAGTTTATCAATTCAGGTGTCCTGATTTCAGAAATACCTAATTTATATAGATTTTCCATACTTTCCCAGGACCAGGGAACATACTATAAGGTGTACATTTTTTGTAGAATGTTTATGCTTATGGCTTAACGGGTTTGGGGGCTGTGAACGGGGGCAGGAGGGTTATACTGGGTAGATGTTATGCTAGGGCAACGGGGTTAATATTCTAAAACCATTATTTAGCAGCAGCTTTGTGTGCTTCATGCAAATCTATGACACACACCTTCATAAATTACACTCTTTAAGTCATTACCTAAAACCAGAGAATTTAAGTGCCCTGTATAACACTTTCAGTACTGAACTAGATGCCATGCCCACCATGTGAAACGGCTCTTGATTTAGGGCAAAGGTTTTGCCTTCTGTGGTCTCCATCCCCACTGCAGAGCGCTAAAAATACGCCATCAGCTCCCATTATTATACCATAATAAAAGGACAAAGGGAAAGTTCTGCCACACAATACAATAGGTGTAAAAACATATCAGATTCTTGCCCCATAGTGCTTATAGTCTATGTAGTGAGCATACAATAATGGGGATGAAGTGCAACGGTTCTTCTGACATGTAATGGAAGTCATTGTTTGTAAACAAACTGTAGTGCTACAGTTAAAAGGTGTTCCTTTCAGGGTGGGTCTTGGTAAAAGGCAACCAGGACCTGATTTACAGTGTTGCCACTGCATCCATGAGATGCCACTGCATCTAGGCCTCGCACTTTCACCAGTCCTGTTCCCAGGTAACCAGTAACCCAAGGACCCTTCAGATTCATGTAAAACTCGTTTACATGACCCCACAGAAGTAGAGCGCGCCAAAGATAAACAGCATGTGAGAGGTAAGAGGGATTTTTTTTAATCCCACTGAAGTAACACCTGTGCAGGCACACTGTTAATATGTTCACCATCAGAGTATTATAGTAAATGTCAAGGTGGCCAAATTGATTTACATTATTTTCGGTGTGTGCCATCAGCATGTGATGGGGCATATTTGAATTCCATTTGTTGTAACTACTGTTGAACACTTTTGATAATAAATGGTCTGTCTCAATCTTTCCATCAGACAATCAGGCACAAAATATTTTTTATTATCTTATCATATGGTTATTCTTTATCTTCATTGATGAATAACTAGACATGCTTCCGGTCTTTCAGTTTATATATTGTGAGACCAGTAGGAAAGTAAGGAAAAAAACAACAGCTTAATACCTGAAACATGCAGGGATTAGTAATTATGGTGTTAGAGGTGCCACCCCACACTGTAAACTGTGGTGTAGAATTCCCATCACCCTCAGGCAGTAGGATGATGAGGGTGATCAGAGTTGTAGCTCTCAAAAGCTGGTGATCTGGGAGAAAAAAAATTCATAAATCTGGAAATACGTATTTTTAAATTTAGGTTTACTTTGGAACCACCTTCTTATGTATGCGTAACCTGTGTTATATTATGTACTGTCACACATTATTGTGTGTACCATCTTTATGCATATATGAGTACATCTATTGGATAAGAGTTAGTACACACGCTAGTTCAATATATTGGAGTGTGTTTGTGGGAATGTGTACCCATTCGCTGATGTTGGATGCAAAGTTCTGGTGTGCAATCAGCATTCCAATGCATCCCAAAAGTGTTTATTGGGTTTAAGGTCAGGGCTCTGAGTGAGTTGCTCCCTTGTCATAGTTGCAACAAACATCTTTGCCACCAAAATGTCCAATGTTTGTCCCCAAACAGATTGGCTGTGACATATTTGCCCTAAACAAATTGTCAATGCCCCAAACAGCTTGTCTGTGTCATCTGTGCCCCCAGATTGAATGTGCCATATTTGTCACCAACCAGCCTGCCACCCTGGAAAATTTTAAAAGAAGCACTCAAACGCAAACACGACTAAGAAACTAAACAAACTTTATTATTAAGGCAAAATTTGCAGACAGAAGCAAACTATTTGTATTTACCTTAAAGGTAAATTGCCACCTCTGGACTCACAAAGAGTCATTCTTCATCACGCAGGAAAAACCCCATTAATTTTGGGGAAACCTCTGGGGAACCATGTCTGAAGAATAGCCATTCCCTCCAGGCACTAAGAGGTTGATTTCATGTGAAATGTTTTAGAATGCAGTTTAAATTTTCACATTATTATTTCATTATCTCTGCATGCTCCAAACTTCTATTGCTGGTGATGTTCGCTTTCCTTCAGTTTCACAAAGACTTAAGACTAAAAGATATATGCAGTAAGAAGCTGTCCCTCGCCTTGAGTGATCCCTGTTGATTTCCTGCAGAGGAAAGAAAACTTGGGGAAAAAATAATAGTGAAAACTCAGACACCCCTACCATGGTCATCTTTTGCATGTTGTACAGAAAGACCCCACTGTCGTCCTCAAACAGTCTCACATTCAACCAAACCACTTTTGTGTCAAACACCACCACCGTTTCATTTGGCCAGTCTCACATACACTCATATCAAGGTCTCCTAAGGCCGGATGTGCCAACAGACATCCACCACTACCATGACCGCCTCAAGCTGGTTGCACCAACAGACACTACTGCTGTCATCGGCCAGTCTCACATTCCCCCAAATCATGTTTAGTTCAGGCCAGTTGTGCCAACAGACACCACTGTCACATTCGGCCAGTCCCACATACACCCAGATCACGGCCGCCATAGCACAGTTGAGCCTGCGGCCAGTCTCACAACCACCACTACCATGACCGCCTCAAGCTGGTTGCACCAACAGACACCAGCGCCGTCATCGGCCAGTCTCACATACACCCAAACCACGTTCAGTTCATATGCATCCATACCACGGTCACACCAACAGACACCACCGACGTCAACGGTCAATCTCATATATACCCAAATCACGTTTGGATCAGGTCAATTAGTGCCAACAGACATCAAAGTCAATCAGCGCCAACAGGCCTTAGGCCAGATGTGCAAAAAGACACCACCGTCGCCTTTGGCCACTCTCACATGCAACCATATCACAGTCGCGCCTTCGGCCACTCTCACATGCACCCAAACCAGGTTCGTCTCAGGCTAGTTGTGCCAACAGACACCGTTGTCGCATTCGAAAAGTCTGACATGCACTCATATCACAGTTGCCTTAGGCCGGATGTGTCAAAAGACACCACCGTCGCCTTTGGTCGGTCTCACATACACCCAAACCACATTCACACACCACCGTCGCCTTCGGCCAGTCTCACATCCACCAGAACCATGAGCACCTCAAGCTGGTTGCACCAACAGACACCACCGCCATCATCGCCAGTTTCACATACACCCAAACAACATTAAGTTCATATGCATCCATATTACGGGTACACCAACAGACACCACCGTCGTCATCGGTCAATCTCACATATACACAAATCACGTTTGGATCAGGTCAATTGTGCCAACAGACATCACCATCTCATTCAACCAGTCTCACTTACACCCATATCACGGTCGCTTTAGACCTGTCTCACAACCACCACTACCATCACCGCCTCAAAAGCTGGTTGCACCAAGAGACACAACAGCCGGCATCGGCCAATTTCACATATACCCAAACCACATTCGGTTCAGGCTGGTTGTGTCAACAGACACCACCCTCGCATACGACCAGTCTCACGTGCACTCATATCACGGTCGCCTTAGGCCGGATGTGCCAAAAACACCACCGTCTCCTTCGAGCAATCTGACATACCCCCAAACCACTTTCGGTTCAGGCCAGTTGTCTCAACAGACACCACCGTCGCACTCGACCAGTCTCCCATACACTCATATCACTGTCACCTTAGGCCGGATATGTCAAAAGACAGACACCACCGTTGCCTTCGGACAGTCTCACCTACACCCATATCATATGCCTGTCAACAGACAGCACCACCACCACCTTCGGCCAAACTCACATACACCCAAACCACGTTCGTCTCAAGCTAGTTGTGCCAACAGACACCACGGTCGCCTTTGGCCAGTCTCACCTACAGCCATATCACATTTGCATTAACAGACACCAACACCACCACCTTCAGCTAATCTCACATACACATACATGTCTCAGGCTAGTTATGCCAACAGACACCATCGTCGCATTCGAAAAGTCTGACATGCACTCATACCACGGTTGCCTTAGGCCAGATGTGTCAAAAGACACCACCGTCGCCTTTGGTCGGTCTCACATACACCCAAACCATGTTCTGTTCAGGAGGGATGTGCCAACAGACACCACCTTTGCATTTGGCCAGTCACACATGGACTCATATCATGGTCGCCTTAGGCCTGTTGTGCCAACAGACACCCCAGTCGCATTTGACCAGTCTCACATGCACTCATATCACGGTCGCCTTAGGCCAGATGTGCCAAAAGACACCACAGTTGCCTTCGGCCACTCTCACATACACCTAAACCACGTTCGGTTCAGGACGGTTATGCCAAAAGACACCACCGTCGCATTCGATTAGTCTCACATACAATCATAACACAGTCGCCTTAGGCTGGATGTGCCAAAAGACACCACCGTTGCCTTTGGCCACTCTCACATGCACCTATATCACGGTCGCGCCTTCGGCCACTCTCACATGCACCCATATCACGGTCACGCCAAAAAAAGACACCACCATTGCCTTCAGCCAATCTCACGTACACCCAAACCAAGTTCGGTTCAGGCCAGTTATGCCAAAAGGCACCACCGTCACATTCGATCAGTCTCACATACACTCATAACTTAGGCCTTAGGCCGGATGTGCCAAAAGACACCACCGTCGCCTTCGGCCACTCTAACATCCACCCAAACCACGTTCGGTTCAGGCCGGTTATGCCAAAAGACACCACCGTCGCATTCGATCAGTCTCACATCCACCACTAGCATGACCGCTTTAGGCTGGTTGCGCCAACAGACACCACCTTCATCTTCAGCCAATCTCACATACACCCAAACCACGTTCAGTTCAGACCGGTTGTGCCAAAATACTCCACCATCGCCTTTGGCCAGTCTCACATCCACCACTACCATGACAGCCTCAAGCTGGTTGCACCAACAGACACCACCGCCGTCATCGGCCAATCTCACATACACCCAAACCACGTTCGGTTCAGGCCGGTTATGCCAAAAGACACCACCACTGCCTTCAGCCAATCTCACATACACCAGAACCACGTTCGGTTCAGGCCGGTTATGCCAAAAGACACCACCGTCGCATTCGATCAGTCACACATGCACTCATATCATGGTCTCCTTAGGCCTGTTGTGCCAACACACACCGCCGTCGCACTCGACCAGTCTCCCATGCACTCATATCACTGTCACCTTAGGCCGGATGTGTCAAAAGACAGACACCACCGTCGCCTTTGGCCAGTCTCACATGCGTCCATAGCACATTCGTGCCAAAAGACACCACCGTCGCCTTCAGCAAGTCTCACATACATCCAAACCCCGTTCAGTTCAGGCCGGTTGTGTCAACAGACACCACCGTCACATTCAACCAGTCTCACATGCACTCATATCACTGTCGCCTTAGACACAACCGTAGCCTTTGGCTAGTCTCACATGCACCCAAACCATGTTGGGTTCAGGCCGGTTGGGCCAAAAGACACCACCGCCACATTCGGCCAGTCTCATGTGCACTCACCACTCACGGTTGTGCCAACAGACGCTACCATCGACTTCGGCCAATATCACATACACGAAGACCACACCACCACCTTCGGCCAATGTGACATACACCCAAATCACGTTCGGTTCAGGCTGGTTGTGTCAACAGACACCACCGTTGCATTCGGCCAGTCTCACAATCACCACTACCATGACTGCCTCAAGCTGATTGCCCCAACAGACACCACCGCCGTCATCGGCCAGTCTCACATTTACCCAAACCACGTTCAGTTCAGGCCGGTTGTGCCAACAGACACCACCGTCGCCTTCGGCCAGTCTCACATCCACCAGTACCATGACCGCCTCAAGCTGGTTGCACCAACAGACACTACCGCCATCATCGGCCAGTCTCACATACACCCAAACCAAGTTCGGTTCAGGCTGGTTGTGCTAACAGACACCAACGTCGCCTTCGGCCAGTCTCATGTACACCCAAACCACGTTCAGTTCAGGTCAGTTGTGCCAACAGACACCACCATCGCATTCAGCCAGTCTCACATACACCCAAACCACGTTCAGTTCATGCCGGTTGTGCCAATAGACACCACCGTCGCATTCGGCCAGTCTCGCAACCACTACTACCATGACCACCTCAAACTGGTTGCACCAACAGACACCACCATCGTCATCGGCCAATCTAACATATACCCAAACCACGTTCGGTTCAGTCTGGTTGTGCTAACAGACACCACAGTCGCCTTCCGCGCCACTACCATCACCGCCTCAAGCTGGTTGCACCAAGAGACACCACAGCCGTCATCGGCCAATCTCACATATACCCAAACCACGTCCGGTTTAGGCTGGTTGTGTCAACAGACACCACCGTCGCATACGACCAGTCTCACATCCACGGTCGCCTTAGGCCGGATGTGCCAAAAAACACCACCGTCGCTTTCGGCCAGTCTCACATTCACCATTACCATGATCGTCTCAGGCTGGTTGCGCCAACTGACACCCACCGTTGTCTTAAACAAGTCTCACATACATCCAAACCCCGTTCGGTTCAGGCCGGTTGTGCCAAAAGACACCACCGTCTCTTTCGACCAATCTGACATACCCCCAAACCACATTCGGTTCAGGCCGGTTGTGTCAAAAGACAGACACCACCGTCGCCTTCGGCCAGTCTCACCTACACCCATATCATATGCCTCTCAACAGACAGCACCACCACCACCTTCGGCCAAACTCACATACACCCAAACCACGTTCGTCTCAAGCTAGTTGTGCCAACAGATACCACGGTCGCCTTTGGCCAGTCTCACTGACAGCCATATCACATTTGCATTAACAGACACCAACACCACCACCTTCGGCTAATCTCACATACACCCAAACCAGGTTCGTCTCAGGCTAGTTGTGCCAACAGACACCGTTGTCGCATTCGAAAAGTCTGACATGAACTCATATCACGGTTGCCTTAGGCCGGATGTGTCAAAAGACACCACCGTCGCCTTCTGTCGGTCTCACATACACTCAAACCACGTTCAGTTCAGAAGGGATGTGCCAACAGACACCACGTTTGAATTTGGCCAGTCACACATGCACTCATATCATGGTCGCCTTAGGCCTGTTGTCCCAACAGACACCCCAGTCGCATACGACCAGTCTCACATGCACTCATATCACGGTCGCCTTAGGCAGGATGTGCTAACAGACACCACCTTTCCATTTGGCCAGATACACAATGTTCAGAAACATTAATTACAGCTGGATATAACTATGGTCTGAATGCTAAAAAAAAGGAGTTCAAGTGTTGGGTACATCTTAACCACACTGACGTTGAATTCGCTGACAAACAAAACTATTGGCAATGGTTAACTTTTGCAAACAAAGCAACCTGATTCTTCAATACTAAAATGTGTACCACTCACCCTGTTAGTTTTACTGAAATTAGAAATTAATACTGCTTGGTTGCTGCTGAGATGAATAATAGTTTGAATAAAGCATTCACCAATTTTTACTGAAATAGAAATTAAATGTGAAGGCAGAGCATCCCTCACTGACAGCCCATTAAAACATACTGCAATAAACTGGATAAAACAGCCATATCTAGAAACATGAAATGCTAAAATAGTTTCTGTTATGAATGATTATCATAGTTCTGACTTAAGTTGTATTAAGGATTGTTGCACAGAACCCCCCCAAATCGCCTAATCAGATGAGCCCAAAGAGAGAGTCCAAGGTTACAGCACACAGCCGTCTGCAATTCAACAGAGCAAAACCTGTCTGCCAGCTGAGTGCTAAGCCCGATCCTGCTCCTACACAGCGAGTCCAACCTGAGCCAGCACCTGCGTGGCTGACAATCTCCATTGCTGTTATCCCTTTAAAACAGAAAGTTCCCATGAAGAAAATAAAATGTCAGACCTGTATTTGTTTCAGACCACCAGTTCTTCATACTATAGAAGAAGTGACCTTCGCATATACCAACTGGGACCCTGATACACTGCCAGGTAGCTAGCAACATCTATGTCTCCATCCACACGCATCTGAGGTAGCTGAGTGTGCAGGGAATTTTCAGAATGCAAGTGCCTATTGTGGCATCACACTGACATCATTCACTGTTCTCAGCATCTGAAAATGATGGTTAACACAGATATTTGAATCAGACTATATTCTTTATCTATTCTGGACAGAGATAATTTACTGAAAGTCCATGCACTTTGTAAGGGAGTACGAGACTTGAAACATATATCTAGAGGATTTTCCTGATGGCCAATTATTTGTTGAGTTATACTGCTTGGTTGCTGCTAAGATGAATAATATTTTGAATAAAGCATTCACCAATTCTTCATTATGTTTAATGGATTTTGGGTTACACTACTGCTCTGCTTACCAGGCCATATTAATACGGCTGCATATCCATACATCGAGCAAGCTACCGGACTCTGAAACCTATATATTTATATATATATATATAATTGGCCCATGCATGCTGTGTTTTCCATATTGTAAACAGCCAGTTGGTTCGACCAGAGAAATCATTGTAACCATCCCATTACTCAGCAGCTCTTCTGAGAGCTTCAACATTATTTTTCCCAATCAATGAGCTAATGTAAAATTATTAAATGTTTTCTGCAACAGAGCACTGGAAAAAAATTATTTACACAAAGACATGCTAATTCCTGCCATAATTCTTCGTGATGACTTTATGGCGCCTGGGATGGATCGCAGACATTAAAATCAGTGGCGCACAGGTCCGGCTCTACATACACGCAAGACGGCCGCCGGCCTAGACAACTCAGCCTGGGGGAGGGGCTCCTCCGCGGCGGGCTAGCCCGCTCCCACTGCTGGAGGAGAAGAGCCGATTCGGGAGATCTCCCTCTAACGGGCGGTGCAGAAGCAGGACCGGTCCGTCTATGGGACCCATGCGGCTCTATGCCGCCCCAAAGTTATTGGCGGATCCGGTAAGAGGTAAGTCCCGATATTCGGGTTTACCTCTTTAATTTTCTGGAGGAGACAGGGTCACGCAGCGTCATTGCGTGACCCCGAGGGAGCTGTAGTAAGTGCCTGCAAAGGCAACGCGGTGGGTGTTTGATCGGCTTGAGTGTGTCTGAGTTGGTATGTTAGTTTGTCTGTGCTTGGGTATATTTTTATGAGTGTGTGGATATGTAAGTGGGCGAGCATGTGTCTTTGTCATGCATGCGTTTGGGTATGTTATTGTATGTTGGTATTTTAATGAGCATGTTTTTTTTGTATGTTACTGTATGCGGATCTGCAGTGAACATGTTTCTTTTGTGGGTTTCAGTGCATGTTTTTGGGGTATGTTATAGAAAAGTGTGCATGTATAAGGCGTAGTAAAAGGTGAGGTCCTAAACCGTGTGTATGTAGGACCTATCGTGCCCTGGATAGTGGGAGTACAGCGCCAGGGAGGGAAAAGTATAGTATTTGCTATCCTTCATTCTGTGTATTCTGGGTTGGTGTAACCAGAAGAGTAGGGCTGGTCGGTTCTCCATCCCACTAACAGGTTGTCTGTCTCTATGGCTTCCTTTTTGAAGTTATGAAGTGTATTATGGTGAAGAACATGTCACATAGCCTGTATAACCATGCACAAAACGTTCTGCCTGGAAGGAAAATATAAAACCTTATCATTCTAGCACCTGTGGGTTAAAAATTTGTTTAGCAGAATCCATACATATTTCCATACAGAATCTATACAAACCGTTTCAAGCATTCCCATAGGGACACAAAATCTCCATTAACATGAAATACAATAAATAAAAAAAAAAAAAAAAACCATGGGGTTTTTTTTTGTTTTTTTTCTCCATTTAACTACTTTTAACCTCAGATCTGGATGCTGCAAATAATTGTCAGGCATATTGAGCTTATTCTTTATGGCAATGTTAATTAAGTCTTGCTTAGGCAAATAATTACTTTCTTCTATACAACTTCATTAATCAGTCTCAGACCGGGCAATTGAGACTGAGACATTCTGTTTAGTAAACTATCCAGCGGCCCTTCCGCTGCCTTTAATCCAACGCAATGTGGGTGGCCCTCACTTCATGCACAATACATAAATAGTGGGTTTTACCTTCCTGCGCCAAATATTTTCTAGCTGGTCCACTCCCTGCCTGCGTACAATGTGATCCATCAGATTCTCCCTGTACACAATACCATCCTCTTAAGTTCTCCCTTCTTGCACACCACACAATCAAGCAGCTGTTCTATCTCTCCCTGTTTACAACACAACAAGGCAGAGCCTTTGTGTGAATTGTCATGTTAGGAAAGGAAATGAAGAGCCAATCATAGCGCACTTTAAGCATTTTCCAGCATGACCAACAAAGTCAGGAGAGTTATATTTTATAGCAGTAAATGTTGGAATATATTTTAGGTGCAGTCTAATGCATTTTTCTGAATGGTAGTTTTTCGCCATCCCCTGGCTGCCTCTATTGAGACCAAAGACTACTAGTAGTCAGTCACATAATCATTAGTGCTCCACTGACAATCACATTTATGTTAGCTGTGCACCAGTGTTCAGATCGTATTTACGGTATGTAAATTGGCTGCTGTTAAGCCCATTGACAAGAATAGGAGTTTTACTTAGCATTTAGTAGAAGCTTTCAGTAGAGGCAGCCAGGTGAGATGAGCTCCGATGCTTGATGGTGCTTGTTTGCAAGCAGTAAATAGAATCCTAAACAAAGTTGACTCCAATATTCATTTAACATGAAAAAGGAGTAGTACTTTATATGCATGGAAAATATCAGATGTTTCATATACAGGAAATAGCTTCCGTTATAAAACATGTTTTTTTTTTTTTTTTTTTAAACAGTGACTCGTACCCTATGGGATGCCTGCCGTGCCTCCAATTGGACTCCTGCTGACTCCTCTAATCTACAATTGAGAGGAGACTTCTACTTCCATGGGGATCGGCTCGTTGTTCCTCCTGATGTGTGTCTCCAAGTGTTGTACCACTTTCACGACACTCCCGCAGCTGATCATGGGGGTGTCACGCAGACCCTGGACTTGATGCAACGGTCCTTCTGGTGGCCGACTCTCAGATAGGATGTCCAACAGTTTGTACGGTCCTGCAATACATGTGCCAGGTCCAAAATACCCAAAATCCTGCAAAACAGTGGTCTGACTTTCCATGGATTTTATCACTGACCTATCCGCATCAAACCGATTCACCACTCTCATGGTAGTGGTGGATAGATTCACAAAGACGGCTCATTTCATACCCGCCAACCAGCTACCGACTACAGACGAGACAACCACCTTGTTCCTGCGGGAGGTCTTCAGGTTACATAGAGTACGTGAGGCTATTGTGTCAGACAGGGGTACTCAGTTTACCTCCAGGTTTTGGAAGGGTAAGTGGTATGCCACCCTGAAGGCAAAGCGTTACGGAAGCGGCTGGAAATGCAATGTAAATTATGAGCCCCAACCCTGTCCCTCGTGACCCTCCATAGGGTTATTCTATTATATTTAATCCCTATCTCACTGGGCAAGGAATGAGCTGTAATGGGAGCAAACAGCTCCCTTGCTCCCTAGGGTGTTCAGGAAGATATGGACGCTCCACTGTCCTGCCTTTGTTCGAAGGGATGCCTACTGGTTTTTAGAATTTTTGGGGGGTTATTTAAAAGTTTTTTCATGTCACAGAATTTTCAGATTTGGATAGAGAGTAATCAAATGTTCAAACTTCCATGTTTAAAATGTGAAACTTCCAAACAACTTTTATATAAATATATTGTGTTGTAGCATAGGAATGTATGCAACTTTCGGTTGAGGTATGCCAGTGAAGTTTTACTAAATTGATTTATAAATAGACCCTTTTTTTTTTTACTAAATTTGGATATATATATACTTTTTAACTTTTTCTTTCATTTTATAAAATTACACTGTTTAAACTGAGGAATTTTGGCATATGAAAATAGTCATTCATTTTCTTGGTTTCTAATGGCATGCATTTGCATAAATTTGCATTCCATCTGATCACATTAACAATTATTTGCAGGAAGGCACAAATTGGGCCAATTTACTCTGTATCTTAGCATTAGAAAGTGAATTAAAAGGACATTTAATGTCATGTTAATTACCTGCTTTATGAGCAATAATAATCATGATTGCCCCCCCCAAGTCAAATCATTCTTTTAATGGAAACAAGTCACTAAAAAAATCACTAATAAATGTGCCTTATAAATGAGACACCTTTGGTAAATGAACTTATAACATTGGTCATAATGACTAAAAAAAAAAAAACTTCATAGCACACTTTACCCTTAATAGATCTTATATGCAGTAAAATTTATTAGTGTTGAAACCTCCTCTGTAGTAGAAAAAAATATCTAGTAACCCAGTCACAAATTATCTAATAACTGGGAATTTTCAGTCCCAAACCTTCACTGCTTTCAAACTGCTTTTTTTAATGCAAATGCATGCATTTTAATTTTTAATTTTATGACATTTTAAGACATCCTAGGGTTTCTAGTGCCCTAGACAAATCGTGTCCGATGCCTCTTTTCTCTATACACTTGCTTGCTTACACACTATTTAACCAAAACTATGTTGTCACCTGAATATCATACCTAGTTGGTGTTGCGCATCTGCTAGTACGTCAGCAAGGTAGGCCTCCCACTGGGGCCGTGGAGTCCGTTCTCCCAACCTGCTTTTGGGGACATCCTCGGTCTCACACAGTGGGAGAGTCCACATCTTTTTCTCTGGTTCCAGCATACTACAATTGTTGACTGCAGCCTCGCACCACACGCAAGATGACCGCGGTTGGACGTCCTGTATAAACCCCAGTCCGCACTACACCTTGCCCTCTGATAGTTGTATCCCGTCATAGTGCATTATACGTTATTGATCCTGTGTATTTGTTCTGGCTTGATCCTATCTGTTTTCTGGCTTCCTGACCTCGGCTCTGATATGCTGATTGCCCAGAATTCTGGCTTCTTGAATATGGTTTGTTTTGTCTGTCCTCGGTCTTAGAAGATCATCAGAAAATGCCATGGCCATTAAAACCAAAAAGGCTCAACCCAAGGAGGTACCGGTTGGGGGATGAAGGACTCTTCTGTGACAATCGGGCTTCTCATGTGGGGACACTGTGTCCTATACTGCACCAGCATCTCCTTCGGTACAATGCACATGATAGTTGGATATCCTATTTCAAAATCATGAGCATGAAAACAGAATTTGTTCCCATTCAGCCAAAAAAAACATTTGTGAGGTCATGCACTGATGTGTACAAGAAGGTTTGGCTCACAATTGGCATAGTTGAGGTAATGGCTCTGTGCAGGCCACTCGAGTTCTTCCACATCAAACCATGTCTTAATGGACCTTGATTTCTTCACAGGGGCACAGCCATGCTGGAACAAGAACGGCATTCCCCAAACCGGTCCCACCAAGCTGGTAGTTGTCTAAAATGTCTAAAATGTATTTGCATGCTATAGCCCTATATGGGTTGCATACTATTCCAGAAGAGGTCCAGGAGACAGAACTCATCATAGCCTCCAAAGTCACAGTGGCTGTCGTGTACCTTAAGGGGCGTACTCAGATCCTTGACCTCATCAGCAGGTTACAAGCCCAGGTCCCTTTGTTCTCGTAACATTTGGTGTCCTGATTGGTGAAAAGAACATTGCAGTGTATCTGCAAGCATGTGTTACGTGCGCAGCCGACAAAGTGCCCAGGGTCCACCCAGCAGGGGTTTTTCAGCCCCTTCCACAGCTGACATGCCCCTGGATCCACCTAGCAATGAACTTTATAGTCAACCTACCCTGTTCCCAGGAGAATACAGTCTAATCTATTTTATTCTTTTTTTGGGGGGGGGTTCATGTAAAAATGTGTTCCATATAGTACGTGGATTCTACTGCTACGATCACAACATGTATATGTAAAGATCAAGCTGTTAACTGGCTTTTTTCGATGTGAGAACTAATGGGTTAAAATGTGCATATCACAGATTTTATGTAAGTTCTGTTGTTGTGTTTCAACGCGAGTGCACACATTTGTAGAAAATAAAATTGAGATAAACTGTAGATATATATATATATAGATATATATATATATATATATATATATATATATATATATATATATATATATATATATATATATCAGATATCTCCATTACGCTGAGCTCCTGCTTCCTGACCTCAGCTCTGATATATATCTATTATGCTGAGATACAGCAGGTACAGCCTCCATAGGAACTTTTCTTGGTCACAAATCATTAAAATGCAGTGCACCAGAAACAGTGATCTTAGAGATGAGTGACAGGGGGAGGCTGGGGCACTACCTAGAGTCAGACCTATGCCCATGCTTAGCTCAAACGCCACACTATATACTTATCTATTCAAGAAGACTTTCATCTTCTGTTAATAAACGATTGGCAAAATAACTAAGCATCTGGGTTTTACATGACTTGGCTTCACAAATACAGTTGGCTAGTGACAAAGGAAAACATTGGGAAGCTGTGTGCATTTTGCATGAAAGAAACAGATGCCTAAATAACCAACAGTTTGGGTAATAAAACTAAGAGGTATTGGGTCATGACATTTGGAAACAAAGATACAAAGACAAATAGTGACTGAAAGGGTGACATAACGAACACCAAATTAAACACAAGCAATTGGAGATCAGCTATTTTGTGCCAAACAATTGGTCTGTTTAAGAGCTGAAAAGTCTGATTCTCACTAAACATTGAATATTCCATTAGTCTATTTGAATAGAAATCCTATTCTTTTAGACTTACAGAAAAACATGCCTTGGTAATTTCTAACTTAATTATATGATCATACAGATCAATATATTTTCAACAGACATTAGTATTGCATGTATTTTCAGCATAGTGAAATAAGGCAAAGTGTATCCATAAAGGCTAGAGAGAAATGAAAAGATTGTGAAATTAAGAATAACAATAAAAAAGTCATGGTCATGCTTATGCATGGAATAGGATTATGCAGCGGGAGAAGGACCTGTTGCAGCAGTGACATTCACCGCTGCATCCCTCTTATCCATGATCCAGTGTAAGCTGTAGAGCAGTGTAAATGAAGAGTTACACAGCATTCTCCGTGAATTACAGTAATTGTCCATTGCATGCTAATAGATTTGAACATAAAACCAAGACATTGTTTATGTCAGATAATATTGGCCAAGCATTTATTGAAGGGTATAAGATTCATAACACAACTCAAACATTACCGTACGCTATAAACATATCAACCAATAAATATTACTGATTACAATCTGCCCTTTGTTACTAAGATTGTGTAATAAAAGCCTTTGTTTGCCTCAAATCAGAGACAACCTTTACCCTTATAAAATAGCTACAACATAGTAAAGGGAGGGTGGGACAGTCACGCAGGGACAACGATTCTTCAGGTCAGTCGAGGTAAGCAGCTTATATGTCTTATATATGCAAGTGTTTTTTTACTTGTTTTTTTTTATTTGTGATCATAATGGCAAATATTCTAGTCATTTTATAAGGCTTTTATATGAGTGTCCATGTGTGGTCATGCTAGTTTTTCTAAAGTGCAATGAGGAGCCTTTGTGTTAAATATCGCAAAACATTAAACATTACAGGGCACAAACGGGACCATGCGCGTTATAGATTCCAAACGTGAAATTTTCACATTTTGCTTTAGTAGACCTATGTTTCATTTGGGGCTGCTTAGCACCCCCCTAATTATAAATACCCCCCATAAAAGTATATATTTCTGTAAAGCAGACAACCCAGAGTATCTCATCAAGAGCATTTGGACAATTTCCATGAAACCATTTGGTCGCCAATCACTGCCAAAGTCAGCCGTTGCTCTAATTTTGTGCACTTTTTCCACCAACACTTCTGTGTTGCTGAGGATTTTTGGCACAGGGTATGTGTTACGGCAGAGAAATACAGCCTAAAGTGTACAGCCGCCTCTCCTAGACAGACCCTGCTGGGCTACCCGATCGTCCCGTGAACTTCCAGGTCACGTCAGTAGTGACGTGACCTGGAAGGGAAAGCTCGATCGCGTGATCGAGCATTTCTATCTGTAACAGCTTTCCGGCTTCGCGCCGGAAAAGCCTGGTCTCCCGTGCAGCGGCAGGGATGTGCTTTTACCCCTGTTTTCCACCTGGTTTGTCTTTATCCTGCATGTCTCCATACCCTGGCTTAATTGCATTTGTTAGCCAAGGTGTGCAGTCACCTTATCTGACCACTTGTGAGGCAGCCCTATAAATTCCTAGGCCTCACTTGGAAGCAAGCTTGCTTAGAAATGTAGATGCTGTGGCCTTACCCCAAGGGGACTCTTCATAAGTGGGAAGTTAAGAGCTACACTGGAGTTAAACTGGAGGGAACCTACATACTAAGTAAGACTGCAGAAACCAGGATTTCACCTGTGCCGCACCCCTCCTGTGGAATTCCCTTCCCTGTTCCGTTCAGACTTTCTGCCTCATACGCAACTCTCAAAACCTCTCTGAAAACCTACCTGTTCAGGGAAGCGTACAACATTCCTTCCGATTACTCACAACCATCATCATAATCAAGCCATCTGAACCATCAACAGCTTCAACACATAATTGGAACCAGATCAACTCATCCCCATCCAAGCAGCCCTCTCCGATTGTCTCACTTCCCCCTCAACCACCAACTAGGTTGTAAGCTCTTGGGCCCGCTTCTCCTTTGCGCCAGTTTGTTATTGTATTTGTTTTTGTATGTGAAATTGTTCTACTGACTGTAACAGCGCTGCAGAATCTGTGGGGCATTATAAATAAATGTAAATGTAATGTAATTTTCTTTTTATGACCATTTCAATCATAGTTTCTGTGCATAATTTGCAGGTTCATCCTCAGAGTGGCGGGGATATTTTTGTTCTTACCTTAAAGGAGCCATGCTATAGCGCATAACATTATTTTTAATAACATAACACTGAATATATGTGTTGACGGTGGTAACATAAGCTAACTGGCCTGGTGTCTACAGCTGATTCAGGTAATGGTTGGTAATAAACCAACCAAGACCATGTTTGTCAGACAGCATGCGCAGTTTTACTATCCAGTTCTGTTCTAATCTTTTAGATAAAGAGCATTTATAAAATCTCCGTAACACTCACTGATTGAATACTGCTTATCTAATTACTCTACCTATTTGTTTTATTGCAGATACACAGTGATGCTTCTGACAGTGACCCAAAATCATCGAAAACAGAGGAATCCAGAGGGCAATTGTCCATGCCTCCTTGCAATGCCCTGGTCTTCACAGGGTGTTGGGGGAAAAAGAGACCTTTTAGTAGTAGACCCAAAGGGACAATTTATTATTGAACTTTAGTATTAAGAAACATTTGTTGTGTGTACGACACAACCATCTAAACAATCTTTCAAAAGTCAATACTACCAATATATCAATTTTTTTCACTTGTAGGATATGTATATGAGTGGATAGATTTATCTGCAAGTTAACATGTTTACACATCATGCTGTGACTCATGGGAGCTTTCAAACTGCTTTCTTTCATAAAAGTCTAATAGACGTGACACTTGGTATGCCTTCATAAGCACAAGATTCTGTAAAATATGAAGTATATGGTGATGTGTTTCTGACCCCAATGGTGAAGAAAGCATGAATTCAGTAAGTAAATAGTAAGGTTCTACTAAACTCCAGTGCCAAAAACAGATCTTCCCATTTCCCATTGTGCTCATTATCATTTCCTTTCCTTATTTCTCTCCTTTAGGCAAAGCTATATGTTGTTCATGGCTTGTCATATTCTTCCCATATCACTATTGAGTGTGTGTATCGGGTTTTAGCAGGAATGGTTGAGAGGGTGGCCAAGTTCCTGGTTCGCCTCCCGGACTTCGCTTTGGATCAGGGCAGGCGGCAATAGCACAACAACGGGTAACAAGCCGGGTCAGGATAGGAGAGAAACACAAGTAGCATAAGCTGAACACGGAAGGGACTGGGTCTTAGCAGAGCAAAGCTAACAAGAGGGCTCAATAACTAAGCATTGATTGAAGGGTGTACAGGGTTTTTATACTGGTCCACAGATAGAGACCCTCCCTCTGGCTCCTGGGTACTCCCACCCTCACCTGTAGTGCTATGCAATTCCCCTAAGGGATTGTCAGCCTCTTTCTCTGCCTCCCCTATCTCCACCAATGAGATAGGATCCATGGATGCTGGGACACGCCTCCCCCACTGCCCCCAGCATGGAGGTGCTCGTTGGTCATGGCACACGACGGAACAGCCGCACGGTGGATTCTACAGGAAGCCGCAATGGTGTGGCGGACGCTGCGGGAAGAACCGGAGGACGGGGACGCAGGAGGGGCGAGGGGAATGTCCGGGAGCCTGACAGTGTGTTTCAAAAAAGGATGTGTAAATGCATATGTATATCGAGCTTAACTCAACTTATTTCTGTATGCATGTTAACACAGATAAAGATGAGTCTATTATGTTGCATGGGAGGCTAAAGGTTGTGTGGCTGAAATGAGTTGTGAGGCTGAGACGTGTGATGTGTATCTTTGATTACATATCATGTGGTTGAGAATATTGTGTGAGTCCAGAGTAGACAATCTTTCAGGGCAGAGTGTCCCAAAAGAGAGATCCTACTGAGTTATTTGCCCTCCAACCGGTTTCCTCTTGGGTTGAGCCTTTTGGGCTTGAGTGGCTGTGGGACTTTGTGATGATCTTCCAAACACCAGGGACAAACTCTTTGGAGCACAGACAGGATAACTAGAGACAAGACGTAGTCTGGAAACCAGAGTTCAGGATAGTCATATAACAAAGCCGAGGTCGGGAGAAAGAGAACAGAGTAGTCAAGGTCAAGCTAGGGTGAAACTAGGAATTAATACAAAAAGGGGCAGAATACGCTATGACTAGCACAGGGTACAGTGTTCTTGTCTCTGGGGCCTATAGGTGGCTTCCTATGAGATATTGGTGCCAATTTTGGATTGTGGTGCCGAAAGGCACACCATAATGTGTGCACTCCTGCTGCCAACTTTAATATGGCTTATGGAAAGGCACCCAAAATTCCCTCCTACTGTCAACTACCATCTACAGATCTTACCCTTTAAGCACAAGCTACAGCAAAACAGGGGGAAAAAAACAGAAAAAATACAGGTTATTGTTGTTCTTCTTCATTTTAGATGATATGTAAAGAATGTTTTTAGTTGATTGCTCCATCTGGCAATATATGTCCCCCCATTACTGACTACCTAATTCCACCCCAGCCAGGCTGCACATTAAGGAAAACAGCAGGAGATGGTTTTTAATGATGTGAAAATGCTTTGAGTAATGAATTGTTTTGGATGTGCATTTTTTGTTTGCTCACACACGCAAGTGTGTTTTCAATGAATATTACATGAATAATAGATCTCCTTGTTTACACAGTTACAGTCTTAATTAGGGAGCAACAACCACTTATGATAATTAATACATTTTTGATTCAGTGCAGGAAGAAAATAATAATGTTGCAATTTCGGATAAGTGCTTGTAGTGTTTCAGATATGCAAATTCCGGAAAGCGTTATGAGAAAAGAGTAGTGGAATTTTGAAGAGGTTGAGTGTTCAATGTCATCAGTAGTAAGAAGGGACATTTAAAATTACTTGTATGCTGTAAAATAGGTTACTTTTGTAGGACTGCTAATTCAGTTCTGTATTAAGCACTTCTTCAAGTAAGATAATATACAACAAATATTTTGTAGTAAACAATGGCAGATGGCAGTGAAAATTATTAATTAAGGAGATACACCTAATAAGATGCTTACATAAAACATATCAGTGTCACGGACTGGGTCCAAGCTGGTGGCTGGAAGGACCCAGCACGCCCGATGGTTGTGTGCAGGAGTCACGATGCAGCAGTGGAGTCTGGGGCAGGGCCTGGTTGCAGGGTGACCACACTCGCCCAGGAGTTGAGCACCTAGGTTAGTGCAGCCAAACACCAGCGCCCAGATATGGCAGCAGATGTAATCCAGAACAAAACGAATCCTGCAGACACCCTGGAGCAGGCATGAAGCATATCATCACACGGATCACGAGCAGGATGCTGCAGGCTGGGAGAATGGAAGCTAAGCAAAGGGTTAATGTAGCAGACACATAACACAGCAAAGGAAAGGGAGACCAGGCAAGAAACATGATACAAGATATACACGAGAAGTGGCTAGAAGCATGACATGAATTGAAAGATATAAACAGGCACAAGACAAGGAATAAACATAACCTGACAAGACATACATGGTACAGGGCACAACAAAGGACAGGGAAGAAGGCAAGGAACACAGGGGAAGGAGTGAGGAGCCGGAACCCTCGGACGCTTCTCCTATAAGCAAGGATAGGGCATATTAACAGGGACATGGGGAGAGGAGAGAGGAACCGGAATCCTCAGATGATTCAAGGAAGAAGGGCAAAGGTACATAAGAGACAGACAAACATGAATACAGAAAATAAGCCTAGGACTACAAGATAACTATTGGAGATTTCGTCACATGATATGGCCATAGTATGCTTAGCCCACCACTACGCCAAAGTACTCCAATGACGGTGGGTCCTAACGCTAATCCCTGCAGACAAAGATACAAAACAAACCACACATGGAAACTAAACACATAGCACTGAGACATACCTTAGACTGCAGACTGCAGACTGAGACAAACAGAACACACAGGTGGGGCACACCTAATAAAGGAAGCAGAGCTGAAGCAAAGAGCCGGAGCAGAAGCAAGGAATGGAAAATAGAACAAAGCAAAAGGAAATCCAGGAATGGATCAAAGCAAAGCAGAGAAACTACAGCAGGACAGATATGCAGCTCCGCAGCCTGGGCAGACCGTGACAGTATCCCCCTCCGAAAAGAGCGGCCTCCGGACGCGAACAGAAACAGCAATAGAAGGAAGGCCCGCTCCCTGACGGGAGAACGGAGGAAACAAGTCAACCCAGGAACCAGCATACAGAGTCCGAAAAACGTAGGAGTCCTTCGATGACCAGCACTGCCGCTAGTAGACAAATCTCCTCCAAAAACAGGAATCAGAATGACTGTACAGGATTGAGGAAGTAGTCTCTAGCTGACATTTAGGGCCAGACGAAGGCAAGGTACATAAGACACTTGACAAGGCAGACACGGCAGGTAACCCACTTGCTGGGCAGACACGACTGGTACAGGTTCAAGCACAGGCACGGTTCAGGCACTGGTTCAGGTTCAGACAACAGGTTGCCCACTTGCAGGGCACACGGCAGGTTGCCCACTTGGAGAATACTCGACCAAGGTAGCCCGGATGCAGGCACTCATACTGGGAGTCCATAGTGGGTCGCTGGCCGCAACTCAGGAAACCCTCTTTCAGGGTACACGGCGGGTTGCCCACTTGGAGAATACTCGACCAGGGTAGCCCGGATGCAGGCACTCATACTGGGAGTCCATAGTGGGTCGTTGGCCGCAACTCCGGAAACCCTCTTTCAGGGTACACGGCAGGTTGCCCACTTGGAGAATACTCGACCAAGGTAGCCCGGATGCAGGCACTCATACTGGGAGTCCATAGTGGGTCGCTGGCCGCAACTCCGGAACATGACAGGAAGCCCACCGGAAGGGGCAAGCTTGGCAGGAAGCCCACCGGAAGGGGCAAGCTTGGCAGGAAACCCTCTGGAAAGGGCACGCTCGGTAGGAAGCCCTACGGAAAGGGCTCACACATCAGGAAACCCTACGGAAAGGGCACGCTCGGTAGGAAGCCCTATGGAAAGGGCTCACACATCAGGAAACCCTACGGAAAGGGCACGCTCGGTAGGAAGCCCTACGGAAAGGGCTAACGGGTACGGAGGCCCACTGGAAGGGCTGACGGGTACGGAGGCCCACTGGAAGGGCTGACGGGTACGGAGGCCCACTGGAAGGGCTGACGCTGCAAACTCCACTCCGCGAACTCCTGGCCGTTTACCTGCGGCCATGTGTCACGGACTGGGTCCAAGCTGGTGGCTGGAAGGACCCAGCACGCCCGATGGTTGTGTGCAGGAGTCACGATGCAGCAGTGGAGTCTGGGGCAGGGCCTGGTTGCAGGGTGACCACACTCGCCCAGGAGTTGAGCACCTAGGTTAGTGCAGCCAAACACCAGCGCCCAGATATGGCAGCAGATGTAATCCAGAACAAAACGAATCCTGCAGACACCCTGGAGCAGGCATGAAGCATATCATCACACGGATCACGAGCAGGATGCTGCAGGCTGGGAGAATGGAAGCTAAGCAAAGGGTTAATGTAGCAGACACATAACACAGCAAAGGAAAGGGAGACCAGGCAAGAAACATGATACAAGATATACACGAGAAGTGGCTAGAAGCATGACATGAATTGAAAGATATAAACAGGCACAAGACAAGGAATAAACATAACCTGACAAGACATACATGGTACAGGGCACAACAAAGGACAGGGAAGAAGGCAAGGAACACAGGGGAAGGAGTGAGGAGCCGGAACCCTCGGACGCTTCTCCTATAAGCAAGGATAGGGCATATTAACAGGGACATGGGGAGAGGAGAGAGGAACCGGAATCCTCAGATGATTCAAGGAAGAAGGGCAAAGGTACATAAGAGACAGACAAACATGAATACAGAAAATAAGCCTAGGACTACAAGATAACTATTGGAGATTTCGTCACATGATATGGCCATAGTATGCTTAGCCCACCACTACGCCAAAGTACTCCAATGACGGTGGGTCCTAACGCTAATCCCTGCAGACAAAGATACAAAACAAACCACACATGGAAACTAAACACATAGCACTGAGACATACCTTAGACTGCAGACTGAGACAAACAGAACACACAGGTGGGGCACACCTAATAAAGGAAGCAGAGCTGAAGCAAAGAGCCGGAGCAGAAGCAAGGAATGGAAAATAGAACAAAGCAAAAGGAAATCCAGGAATGGATCAAAGCAAAGCAGAGAAACTACAGCAGGACAGATATGCAGCTCCGCAGCCTGGGCAGACCGTGACAATCAGTAGAATATCACACTTCCTATCTCATTGATCAAATAAATATGACAAAATCATACATGAATGTTCCCTTGTACGGCCGTTTACATAGGGCTCATTTTTAGTCACTATTTCACCCTGGGGAGATCTTCTGAATACTGGCTATTGTTTTAAGAGGGTCTCTCATTGTACATCCAGGACAGCAAGAAGTGGAGAATGAAGAAATCATGTCGTACAATTACAGAGAAAAGAAGAAAGGGTAACATGGTGCTCTACACTTTTAGAGAGACCTAAAGGAAGGATATTGATAACTTGTAGAATGATCATACCATCACCATAAAACCCGTAGATAGAGTAGAAGCTTTGGAAATAATGAATATAAAAGCCCATATTGTTAGATTCTCTGATTTAGATTAGAGATTTAAGATTTAGATAGAAAAAGTCTGAACGGAACAGGATAGAGAACTCTAGATAAATTGTACAGCATTGGTGAAATTGTGACTATGCAAGTGGGAAGAGGTAATAATAAGTTGAGGGGAGCAGCAAGAGGAAATGACATGGTGGGGCAGCAGATGCACAATGGGGTAGGAAAATAACTGGCAGTTGTGTTCAGGATGTGTTTGAATGATATAAGGCAGAGAGTGAGAGAGTACGTTTGTGGGGAGTTGCAATAAGCCAAACAGGATACCAAAAGGAAATGAATTCATATTTTGGTTGTCTCTTGTCTGAGGACAATACAAATTGAAAATTGGCTATAGAAAATGAGTTGGGAAAATTTGCAGACACTGAGAATTATATTTCAAAGATGCTGAGCTTTATTCTTAGTGAGAATGTTTTATGCTTGGGGATGTTTTTCCCCTGCAAACTAAGAGGACTGCAATTATGTTGACTGTTGTCCCCAGCTATGTGACTAATGAAAGAGAAATGTATAATCACTAAGAAGCTCCTAATGATAAGATATGAAAAAGTATTGTTATATGATATTTTTAGTTGGTTAGGTAGACCCTATAGCCATCTTGGTTGTTAAGATATAGTTTACATTCTGGTGTTACCTCTGTTGTGTATTTGCCATTGTTAAATATGTGAGGAGAATAGTCCAGTCCAGTCCCAATAAAGTGTCCTCTTGCATTCTGACTGGTGTGCTGTGTCGTGTTGCGACTGGTGCTAGAGTTCTTTGGGACCCATTTTTCCCTGGAGGAGCATCGGAGCAGCTACCCGTCTAGTAAATAAATAGCAGTTTTCCACAGGAATTTATGGTCCATCCACTTTATTTGTTTTAAAGAGGGCACACCAGGAAGGGTCACTAAGCACTCGCTGATATGAGTACAAAGCCTGAAAAGACACCTTTTCTTTCTGTATTTTGGGGTACTTCTCCTTGTTTCATCTGTTAACATTGTAGTAGTGCCATCAAAGGCACTACTTTCTCGGCAAAGTGACAGCATTTCTAACTTCCTGTTCAGGAGAACTACATCATTATTCCACATATTTCCATCACAAAGTTATTCTTCCTGTTTTAAAATGTCACTTGTATATCTAAGCAAGACTTTAAGAAACAGGAAACAAATAAAGTAGTTTTACTGCTTTTGCCACCAATCACAATTTCCCAAGGGGAAAACGTAATAGTCAGTCAAATTTAAGGTTAATTCGACTGACCAAGCGCAGCTTTAGTCACATGCACTCACATGATGATATTTGCAGAACTACTTGATTAGTAATTTACAAATCTTTGACAATATCTTTGCTCTGTCTTGTTTGTTGGTCTATTCAAAGGTTAAGTATGAACAGACTCAACTTTAGTGGCCAGCACTTGCTAAACAACTAGTTTCTTTAATTATATATGATTTGTTGTTTGTGAGTACTTGCAAGTGAATGCAACTTTACATTTTGCTTGTTGCAGGTAAGGGTGTGCAAACTAAATTACAACAATCATGTCCGCACTTAAAAAAACAAATAAACTATTTACTGTGTCTGTCGATACAAACTAGGGTCAGGTCAAAATATATGGTTAAGTGGGTAAAAGGAGATATGAAGCCAAGTTCCATGCGATACCAACAAGATACTGTTATCATGTCTCTCCACAGCATATGTGATGATGAGTGGATCGAGGTTTGATTATATTCTGTAAGTCAAATGACACTAAAGAATAACCAGGGATTGCATCTGCTATTATATGATGCTAATTGACTCGTCTGTGTGAATGTGATTTATAAAAGGGTATGTTTTAGAATGTAGATATGAATTTAACATAGTGTGGCCATGTTATGTATGTAAGTATATTACCTGAGAGAGAAAATACAGATTTCAATATATCTGTAGCAATGTGTAACCAATAGCAAGGCTACGTATGCAGTTTATTAGGATTTCCACAAATTATCCAAGCACGCTTACTTCTTGGTTCCATTTTATCTTTCCAAAATCTACTTGCACCCAACGCAACACAGAAAAAACTGTTCAATTTGCAATCACAAAAAACCATCATCAGTAATTGAAGTTGAAAAAAGCAAGACTGCTTAGGCCCAGATGCTCCTGAAAACCGAATCCAACACCTTCACCCACCCACCATAAATAAAGACATGAATCACTGGTTTAGGTAAGGGCATTGGCCACAGCTTTATTAACAGTTCCCCCATAATCACATAACATTGACGTAACCAATAACAACACGCCAGCTGCTAGGCCTAAGCGGTTCCAAACCACGTAATAACAAGAGTTCTGGCCCAGCAGGTGCCATCTGGACCTGTCTCCCCAAGCCCATTCAGAAGCAGCTTCCAGATGCCACCACTTCTATGCTGACCAAAAAGGGGGGGGGATCTTCCATGCTGTGACTATAAAAGAACCACAGAAAAAAATCAGAATGCAAACACATAATGAAACAACACAATACAATTGAAGGGGAGAGGGTGGGACAGTGCCTGACCTTAGGCTCCAGGCGGGAAAAGAGGTAGGAGTGCCTTTGTCCTTTTAAACACTTGCATGCAACAATGTTACCACCCCACTACCCAATAACGGCCAATGTTATGCTGACTTCCCCATGACCTGACCTGTCATATTCCCCCTTTCCTTATATTCCAGGGGGGGCCTTTCATGTTTAAGACAGTCACAATAGTTAGACTCCATGATAGAAGCTACACTGGCAAAGATAACATTTGAGGCTTTTTCATCTGACTGATTATTACATTTACTCCATAAAAATGATTCAATGTCCTTTAATGTCCACCCAGATTTCATATGTGTAGGTATGTATGCACAAATCATAAGTAAGCAGGACTTTTCATTCTAACTCTACATACTCTCCTCATGTATGTAAATAATGTTTTTGTTGTCACCAAAGGTTTACATCCTATTGCAGCAGTGCTCCTTGTATTCACTCTGTAAATAATGAACGCATAATGTTTTGCCCAATACACATCACTGTCTGCTTAATGGAATTGGTGCTGTTTAGAAATCTGACAGAAGTATAACAAAGCCAGACATTTAGATGTACCTCAGCCCCAAACTTTTTTCTGGTCCCTTATGTTTTTGAGGGAGAAGTCTCAAACTGACCAAGAACAGTCAAAGCAGATATCAATAAGCCCCAATTATTATTAATACTATTATATGACTTGATATAACAATGCACATCTGGTACTTAAAATGTAATCTGACCACGATGACCCATCAAATAACCAGCTTGTTAAAAGAGATCAAGAAGGTAAACCAGTAACCATAAGTAATTAACATCACTTTAGCAACAACCGCAGACATACAATGATCTCCGGACTCAGCATGTATGTCAAAGAGATCTATTCACTAAGAGCATGTACGCTGGTGACAGGGTAGAGGATAATATATTAACCTTGGAAGTGGAGGTGCTATAGAGTCTACCTTTATTCCCTCACCCTCATCTCTTGCACAATGAGATGGGAAGGTTAAAATATATTAATTAAATATCATGGGAGACATTTTTGGTGCTGAGTGCAACCTGAAACCAATGGGAATTAAGTAGTATGTTGGAATTTACAAACATAACCCAGTGCAGCAAGTGGCCGTTTTTTAATCAGCTGCCATTGAAGATAAATGGAAATGCGTTTTTCAAATTTTTCTCCCTGCGTTTTTTTATTAATAATACAGAATCTGGGGGAAATGCAATTTTCCAAGTCAAAATGTTTTAATTCATTTAGTTGTGCAGTTAAGAGCATGTAAGTTTACTTATAATAATATTTTAAATTGTATACACTGGAATCTACACGCAGTCTATTGAATATACAAGATGCACAGTGAGTGCTAGCGTTCAAAGGAATGCGACCTCAGTCAAAATAACCATTAAAATGATTGACCACTCAACTTTTTTAGCGAATAGACCCAAAATCGTTCAGAATAAAATCATATTCTGAAAACAACTACCAGGTGCCTGATTTAGTTAATAATGAAACACACATTTTTTGCTGATTTAAAGTTACCACTTCATTCTCTAATTTATTTTTTTCTTCAGATACTTGATACCTGCTTAGACAAATGTACACATGAGATACTAGATTAACAGAGCCACACTACTACATCTGTTTATGTTTCTTTATTCTTATTTATATATTTTTTATTTTCAGGGGAATGTTAGGGGCCAAAATCTTTAGCCAAAAATCCAGCAACAACTGCTTTTCCTTATGAGTAAAATAAGCTGCCTTTTGCTTTATAAAGGAGATCTTGTCCTTCTTTCATTTCATACTGCTTATACCTAAAGGATACTTTTCATGTGATGGAACATATGTACCTGCTTTATTATAGTCCATGTAGTTGTAAGGGATATTGCAACCAAACTTTGTATCCTTATTCTGTATATACTTGAAATAAAAACACCATACTCAATTTGGAATAAACAGGCCGTGTACTTTTATTTAGCTTAAACAAACATCACAAACTTTAAAGAAACTCTTGGCCCAAACCCATAGTCTCACCTACAATAACTTAACACCATAAATATATATGTACATATATAACCAAGCCATCCGCCCTAAAAGCCAGAAGGCATACACCATTACACCAGTCCTTCCACCAGCCACAAATGGATAATTACATTTGTGGCCCTACCCCATAAAAGACACGGCCTGTTCCACCATATTTTGCAAGTTAACATTAAAGATATCACAACCTATATCAGATAGGTGCACACCATCCTTTCTGTATAACCCCGAACAACCTCCTTCCAATTCAATATGCCTAAAACTGATAAAACCTTCCATCAACATAAACTTCTCCATAGACCTATTCAATTTCCTCCTCACTCTCTCCAAAGCTTTAAATTCAGGTCTAGAAGTCCAAATTAATCTGGGAATAATCTCAGACCAGACCAACATCAAATCCTTAAAAACACGTCTAATGTTTAAAATTAACTCTTTAAACAGTAACAATAATTCAACTGATTTCGTTTTCCCCAAATCATTCCCCCCACAGTGAATAATTATAACATTTGGTGACGGCAACATATTGACATAATCCAATAAAATATTTGACAAATATTCAAACCCCTTATACCAACCCAATATAACTGAACTTTTTTACTATCAAAGCCCAGATTTTCCCCGTAGCTCCTCCGTGCCGCTCTGTTCTGGGCCCAATACACGAAGGAATGTCCAACAATCCACACTATAGATAGATGTTGACCTGCAAGAAAACATTGTTAGCACCTTATAACAAATTAGGTCTAATATAACACAAAAAACGATTCGACTCCCATCTCCCAATTTGTTTAATAATAGACTTGTCCAGACCCAACATTGCAGCTTCAGTCGCTGCCCCAATCCTGAATGAATGCGAAGAGTAATAATCATAATCACTCAAACCAAGCGCTGCAAAAGATTTTTTAAGTACGCTTTGAAATTGAAAGATAGTCAATGGAGTACCTGAACTATGAACCAGCCAATTCCCTTCACCTTCCGGTCTGATAGCATTAAATAACTCCGCATTCAGTACTGGGCACATCTGGGAATCCATTCTAGATAACTCTATCCAACAACCTATACCCAATTTATCGGTTTTAGAGGAACGTAAAAACATCCTCAACTTCTCACCACAAATTACATCCACTTTATTTAAACCCGAACCACCTTTCTTGTTAACCGCTACTAATTCACTAACGCGAAAAGCTCCAAAAAATGCTATTATGAAGGCCATTCTAAACAAACGCCTCTCAAAGTCATTCCAACAGACTTTGTTTAAAATGCTAACCAATTTACCCAAAATTTCAAACGAAATTAACCTTACTATAACCTTTTAAAACTTGTTTTATCAGAAACTCTTTAAAAGAAGATCGTTTACCTGCTAATTTAAAGAAAAAAGAAATACCTAACAGATGCCTCTCTATAAAAGCCCTAGAATAACCATTATTTATCAACATCATAACAAATCCCAGCGCTAAATCCTGCCTATCATCAAATTCATCTACTCCCTTACTTTTCACAAAATTACACCAACATTTCCATGCTTTTGAATAAGCCCTCCAAGTCCCTTTAGACAAAGATTGCGAAATAAAGGAACTTATCTGGTAGAAGTTATTTCCCAAACACTGTCCGTGTAAGATTGGTCTTACCAGAAGGAATCCGATATGCAGGACTGGAACACACTTGCTCAGAACAGAACACACGCAAGGGGCCTGGTGAGGGTAACAGGGCACTTGGTGGTGTGGCTGTAAGCACGAGTGGTCAGAGGTACACGTAGTCGGGTTGGATAGCCAAGGTCGGGATGCCAGAGGTACACGTAGTCGGGTAGGATAGCCAAGGTCGGGATGCCAGAGGTAAACGTAGTCGGGTAGGATAGCCAAGGTCAGGATGCCAGAGGTAAACGTAGTAGCAGGGAGAGCCGGGGTCAGGAAACCAGAGAAACACAGGAAGCCGTTTAGTAGATCAGGGTCGGATACCGGGAGATCAGGAACAAGGTAAATATATATGTATATATATAGGATACGGGGAAGCTCACGTAATACGGACAGAACCAGTATAACTGAGCACTGTGTGTACTGTGCTCGAGGTTTAAATAGCCCGGGGGGGCGTTCCCCGACGTCCGGGACGTGATCGCGTCCTGCGTCGCCATAGCGACGCAGCGGAATCCAGCCGGCGGTCAGCTTCATAAATATTCATGAAGCGGCCGCGTGCGCGAGCGGCTGCTTCATGTTCCAGTCTGCGGTGCCGGCGTTTCTGCCGGGGGAGAGAAGAGGACGGCCGGGAGCTGATTAAGGTAGGTGCCTTACAGGATCCCCCCGCAAGACGCGACCTCCGGGGGCGAGGATGGCCTGGCTTGAGAGGATGCAGTTTATGAAACTTCTGAACACATAATGGAGCATGAACTTGACTTGCCGGTTCCCAGGTCCTTTCTTCTGGGCTATATCCCTTCCATTGTATAAGGTATTCTAGGTGCCCTCGACGGATCCTGGAATCTACCACTTTTTGTACCACGTATTCTTCAACCCCGTCGATGACCACTGGTGCAGGAGGAGGAGGTACCCGGTCGGGAAAAGGATTGGCCACCCAAGGTTTGACTAGCGACACGTGGAAAACCGGATGAATCCGACAGGTAGAGGGAAGTTTCAATTGCACTGTCACTGGGTTGATGATTTTCGTGATACTGTATGGGCCAATGAACTTAGGTCCCAGTTTCTTGGAAGGGATCTGTAAACGCAAATGACTGGTGGACAGCCAAACTTTGTCGCCACAATGGTAAGTAGGGGGACTGGAACGATGGCGATCTGCATATAATTTGTAGGCCTTTCTGGCCTTGATTAAGTTTTGCTTCAGGACTTGAAATTGTCTTGTTAGCACGGTGACTCGATCCGAGGTCCCGGAAATCGTAGGTTCGGTTGGCAGACCTGGAATCATAATAGGGTGGTAACCATAGTTTGCGAAGAATGGAGACATCTTTATAGATCGCTGTGTTTGATTGTTGTAGGTGAATTCTGCGGAAGGGAGAAATTGGAGCCAATCATTCTGAAGGTGCGTGGTGTAACATCTTAAGTAATGCTCTAATATTTGATTGAGACGCTCGGTCTGACCGTTGGTTTGTGGATGAAAGGCTGTGGACAGAGTGGGACGAATGTGCAGCTTGCGGCAGAACACCTTCCAGAAACGAGATGTGAATTGTACTCCACGGTCTGAAGTGATAGTTCGTGGTAATCCATGAAGCCGGAACACTGTATCCAGGAACAAGGTGGCTGTGGTGGAAGCGGAAGGAATGCCAATTGTGGGAATAAAATGTGCCATTTTGGTGAATCTATCGATCACCACCATAATTGTGTCGTGTTTCTTGGAAGGTGGTAGATCGACAATAAAGTCCATAGAGATTTTAGACCAGGGAACCGAAGGAATAGGTAATGGGCGGAGAAGGCCCGTTGGTTTTCTACGTAGGGTCTTGGTACGAGCGCAGGTGGTACATGAACGGACAAACGAGGTCACATCTTGGTCTAGCGAAGGCCACCAGAATTGACGTCGAACGAGGTCTGTAGTCTTTTTAATGCCCCCATGTCCGGAGAGGAGAGAATCGTGGCATGCTTGTAGAACCTTTAAACGGGCCGGGGTCGGTACAAATATCTTATCACGGTAGTATAATAAGTTTCGGGTACGACGAACAGGAGGATTAGTTCTCGGAACTACGGTTCTGCGGGATAAGGAGCGAATAAAGTCCATGAGAGATGGTTGATGTGTGAGGAAGAGACTGGAAGGAAGAATAGTATCCGGTTGAGTCTCGGGACAACTCGATACAGTAGGTAACCGAGACAAGGCGTCTGCTTTGGTATTGCGGGATCCAGGGCGATACGTAATATGTAGGTTGAATCTTGTGAAGAAGAGAGCCCACCGAGCCTGCCTGGGGCATAGTCGCCGTGCGGAGCGAAGATACTCCAGGTTCCGGTGGTCGGTATATACCGTTACTGGATGTTGAGTCCCTTCCAGCAGATGACGCCAGGTGTCCAGAGCCTGTTTGATGGCCAGTAGTTCTCTGTCCCCCACACTATAGTTCATCTCGGCCGGGGTGAGTTTACGCGAGTAGTAGGCCACAGGATGCAAATTTTGTTTCTCCCCATGTCGTTGGGACAGAACTGCTCCTACCGCAAGATCCGAAGCATCCACCTCCAAATGGAACGGTTCCGCCACCATGGGTTGAATAAGGATGGGAGCAGTGGTGAAGTGTTGTTTGAGAGCGTCGAACGCATTCTGCGCTTCCGGTGTCCAGGCAAAACGGGAGTATTGACGAGTCAACTTGGTGATGGGTGCGATAACATGAGAGAAGTTTCTAATAAATTTGCGATAGTAGTTCGCAAAGCCAATAAAACGTTGAACTCCTTTTTTATCAGAAGGTACTGGCCACTCCAAAATAGCTGACACCTTTTTAGGATCCATCTGTAGGTTTCCAGGTGTAATGATGAATCCCAGGAATTCTACCTGATCAGCTTCAAATTGGCATTTCTCCAGCTTCGCATAAAGGTGATGTGTGCGTAGACGGTCGAGAACCATTTTGACCTGGTCGCGGTGATCGGACAGGTTTGACGAGAATATGAGGATATCGTCCAGATAGACCACCATAAAAACATCCAGATAATCCCGAAAGACGTCATTTAAAAAATGTTGGAAGGTAGCAGGGGCATTGCAGAGCCCAAAGGGCATGACGAGATATTCGAAATGTCCATATCGACTTCGGAAGGCGGTCTTCCACTCGTCTCCTTTACGTATGCGGACCAAATTATAAGCCCCTCGGAGATCAATCTTGGAAAAGATCCGCGCAGTTTTGAGTCGATCCAGGAGTTCAGGAATGAGAGGTAACGGATATCTGTTTTTAATGGTGATCTTATTTAGTTCCCGATAGTCTACACATGGTCGCAGACTCCCATCTTTTTTTTCTACAAAAAAGATTCCTGCGCCTGCTGGAGAAGTGGACGGTCGGATGAACCCTTTAGCTATATTTTCTTGGATATAGTCCTTAAGGTGCTGTAATTCAGGTTCTGATAATGGGAATATCCTGCCGAATGGGATGGGAGCGCCAGGGAGGAGATCAATGGGACAGTCATAAGTCCTTTGGGGAGGAAGTGTATCGGCTCCCTTCTTGTCAAAAACATCACGGAACTCTGCATATTGTTTAGGAATACGTGGATCAGGAGGAGGAGGCGAACAATCAGGAAGCAATAGGAGTGTAGGGTGGTCTGTCCGGCATTGATTGCGGCAAAACAGGGATTGGAAGGAGAGGGTCCCCTTGGACCAATCAATTGTAGGATTATGAAGTCTTAGCCAGGGTAGGCCAAGAATTACTGGAAACATGGGTGACGGAATAAGGTCAAAGTTCAAGTATTCCGTATGATTATTCCCCAATAGAGCATGAAGTGGTGATGTTTCGTGTGTAACGGGTCCAGTAGACAGGGGAGACCCGTCGACCACTTGTATATGTATAGGAGCCGGTTTAATTAAAGTTGGTATATGCAGTTGCTTGGCAAAGTCCTGGTCCATGAAGCAACTGCTGGCTCCAGAATCAATGATAGCAGAAACGGTGGTAGAATTATTGATCCACTGTAAAAACAAGGAGATGTACAGGTGAGGAGAACCGCCCTTAGGGAAGGAACTAAGGCAAACTTTATCATGTGCAGGCTTACCCCTGGGAGGGCGTCGTGGACAGGTAGATATCAGATGTCCTGGTTCACCACAGTAAAGACACAGATTGTTCCTCCGACGACGGGCCTTCTCGGCTTCTGATAGTGGGCCACGTGCCACTCCGATCTGCATAGGTTCTTCTGGAGGGGGCATGATCGCTGGAAACTGGAGAGGAGGACCGGTAGGAACCGTAGGAGCAGTATGAACCGTAGGAGGGAAGTGGCGTCTCGGGGTAGGAATGGCTGAAGCTGCGCGTTCCAGGCGTCGTTCCCGAAATCTGCGGTCAAGCTGTATGACCAGGTGTATGAGGTCTTCTAAGGAATCAGGAATGCCCACGCGAGCCAGTTCATCCTTCAATCCCTCAGCCAAACCCAGACGGAACTGATCTAACAGTGCTGGTTCGTTCCACTTGCTTTCCATGGCCAAGCTTCGGAATTCCGTCACGTATTCCTCTACTGGCCTCTTCCCTTGACGTAAAGCACGTATGGCAGCATGAGCAGAGGTAGTGCGAAAAGGATCGTCAAATAAAGTGTCCATAGCGTGGCTGAACTCGGCCCATGAGTTCAGGACTGGATTATTGGTGCGTAGTAGATGGTGAGCCCAGATCTGTGGTTCCCCTGATAGTAGAGAAATCACAGTTCGTACCTTCACATGATCGGAGGCGTAGGTTCTGGGTTGGAGAGAGAACAGGATTTGGCAGGACGTCATGAAGGTACGATAACTAGCTCTGTCTCCTGAGAAGCGCTCGGGAAGAATAGCCTTGGGTTCCGGAGTAGCAGCAGCAGCAAAGGCCCCCTCCATTGGTGGAAGTGGAGCGGGAGCAGGAGATGGTTCCCCAGGGCCAGGAGGGTTAGTTTGAAGTTCATGAAGCTGATGCTGCATATGCGCATGGCTGGCTTGGAGGTCCTGGAAGGAGCGAGTAAGTGCAGTAATCTGTCCAGCGATTGCTGCAAGAGCATCCGAAATTCCTGCGGATTCCATGTCGGGGCTCAGTTATTCTGTAAGATTGGTCTTACCAGAAGGAATCCGATATGCAGGACTGGAACACACTTGCTCAGAACAGAACACACGCAAGGGGCCTGGTGAGGGTAACAGGGCACTTGGTGGTGTGGCTGTAAGCACGAGTGGTCAGAGGTACACGTAGTCGGGTTGGATAGCCAAGGTCGGGATGCCAGAGGTACACGTAGTCGGGTAGGATAGCCAAGGTCGGGATGCCAGAGGTAAACGTAGTCGGGTAGGATAGCCAAGGTCAGGATGCCAGAGGTAAACGTAGTAGCAGGGAGAGCCGGGGTCAGGAAACCAGAGAAACACAGGAAGCCGTTTAGTAGATCAGGGTCGGATACCGGGAGATCAGGAACAAGGTAAATATATATGTATATATATAGGATACGGGGAAGCTCACGTAATACGGACAGAACCAGTATAACTGAGCACTGTGTGTACTGTGCTCGAGGTTTAAATAGCCCGGGGGGGCGTTCCCCGACGTCCGGGACGTGATCGCGTCCTGCGTCGCCATAGCGACGCAGCGGAATCCAGCCGGCGGTCAGCTTCATAAATATTCATGAAGCGGCCGCGTGCGCGAGCGGCTGCTTCATGTTCCAGTCTGCGGTGCCGGCGTTTCTGCCGGGGGAGAGAAGAGGACGGCCGGGAGCTGATTAAGGTAGGTGCCTTACAGTCCGGAACAATCATCCCTTCTTCCTCCGCTTGCGGCGCCAACCTTCGGAAGCTCTTGAAATCAAAACGTGAAAGGGCATCAGCCAACACATTCTTTTTCCCAGCCACATGCCTTGCCTTCAACCATATATTATAAATTAAACATAAATACACCAAACGCCTAAAAACACTTATAACCGGCAACGATTTTGCTTTCAACGTATTAATAACCCATACCACCCCCATGTTATCACAATTTAACAGCAACCTCTTATTCATCCATAATTCACCCCAACATTCCAGCGCAACAACCACTGGAAATAACTCAAGTAACAACATATTCTTGGTCCAACGTGCTTTTATCCACTTATTTGGCCATCTATCAACTGCCCACCTACCCTGCCAATAAATACCAAATCCTGTAGCTCCTGCCGCATCCGTAAAGAACTGCCACTCGTCATTACTGACAAAATCCTCCTGCCAAACCGCAGCGCCATTAAATTTATCCAAAAATAAGCTCCAAACGAACAAATCTTCTTTAATCTGTTTGGACACTCTCACTCTATGATAAAGCTCCTTCCTACCTGCAATCCCTCTACCAATAAGCCTTGAAAATACTCTTCCCATTGGAACTACCCTTGAAGCAAAATTTAACAACCCTAACAATGACTGAAAACAATTTACTGTAACTTTTCTTAAACCCAAAACCAAACGAATCTTACCTTTCAATTTCCTAATCTTATCATCCGGTAGTCTAAAAATCATTTTATCAGTATCAATTTCTATTCCTAGAAATTGCAACTTAGTTGTTGGGTAAACCGTTTTCTCCGCTGCTAGCGGAACACCAAAATATTCTGAAATAACCATAAACGAACTAAGTAACTTCAAACAATCCGCACTACCTGCTTTTCCCATAAATAAAAAATCATCAAGATAATGGATAACCTAAAACAAACCAGAAACCTGAACTACTGCCCATTCTAAAAACGATAAAAAAGCTTCAAAATAATAACATGAAACTGCACAGCCCATAGGCAAACATTTGTCAAAATAAAACTTTCCTTCAAATTGAAAACCTAACGAACAAAAACAATCTGGGTAAATAGGTAAGAGCCTAAAAGCTGCCTCTATATCCACCTTAGCCAAAAGAGCACCTTTCCCCAAAACTCTAACCAATTTCAAAGCATCCTCAAATGAAGTATAATGCACTGGATACTCGAATTTCTTAACCTCATCATTTAGCGAATTACCCTTAGGATAAGACAGATGATGAATAAGCCTAAATGCACCTGCCTCTTTTTTGGGCACCAGACCTAAAGGAGAGAACCTAAAGTTTACGAATGGTGGTTTAGAAAATGGACCCTCAAACCTACCCAAACTTAACTCTTTCTTAATTTTCTCCTTAGCTACCTCCATATTATCCTCCAAAGTCTTTAAATTCCTCACCAACACACATTTATCACCTTCAAAAACTGGCACCCTTGGCTGACCTAAGACATTCTGAGACCTTACAGACGCTGTTGTTCTCTGAGGCAGCATAGTACTGATCCACGTACCCACGTCCTTCATTCCCCAATCCAAATTTTTGTGCACAGATAACTTTTGCCTAAACACCTCATCATAATTGAACCAGGCCAACCCGCCAAAATTCTTGTAAGCTTCCAAAACTGATTCCAAGTGATGAAACAAACCAGAACTTTTATCACTATGCTTTTCGCAATAAACACTAGCATAAATACAGAACGCTTGCAACCAATTATTGAATGACCTAGCAACCGGTCTACATCTATCATCCTCCTTATCATGCTTAGATAGAAATTATTTTGAGGCAGGCAATAAAGACAGTATATCCACATACTCATTGCACCATATTTTTTCTTTTACAGTACTACTCAAATGAAAACCCAAAGCCAAAATTTCACATGACATAGATTCCTTCATACATGCTTCATTAATCACATTCTTCTTCTGTATATTAACTGACCTATCCCAAGCCTGAGCTGGACTAGCACCCTGTAACTCCTTTAAACAACCCACTAAAGAACCCACTTGCTCACTCAATTTATTAAAATTCACATTAATGTACTCACCCCTGCTAGCCCCAGCTCTGCCGCTCTCCTGTTCATTCACATTTTTCGCTCCTTGTTGCTGCCCAGAACCCGGTACTGCCATCCTTTGATGCCCATAACGGTCCTGGAACCCTTCTTCTTCTTCTTATTCCTCCCTCTGGAGTAGCTGTTGCTTCACCCCTATACCTCTACCACTTGGAGAACGAGGCAGGGGCCGTTTTTTATTTGAAGCCGGCTTCTTACCACGGCTCCCGTGCTCTTCATATTCTGCGGACTTCTAGCATCTTCTTCTAGTAGATCGCCTTGCTGTTCCTGATGAAAACTGCGCCGCTTCGGACACTTCCCGCTATGAACCGGCTACTTCACATGATGTACCGGCCACCTCTCGCGATGTACCGGCCACCTCTCGCGATATGCCGGCCAAATCCCGCGATGACGCGGCCAAGTCCCGCGATGATGCGGCCAAATCCCGCGATGTTCCGGCAAAATCTCTGAACGATTCTTCAAACGCAGACGGCACTACCAACGGAGTTGCAACATTCTCCAACTCCGTCTCCGTGACGACCTCCTGCTCACTCCCCAGCCAGTCTTGATTCAAGTCTTCATCCAGATGGATGCCGATACAGCTCTGCAGCCAAGCGTCTCCTCCCTTCGCCAACGCTTTCTCCCGGAGTTTCTCAAGAAGAAGTTCCATCTTCCGCCCGCGGCTCTCCTGCACAGCCGAAAATACAAGCCTTTACAGGTAAGTATCAACAGCTTAGCAGTTCGCCTTGTGGCATGACTGCTAGCGCTCCCACAGCTCCTATTTATAGCGCGGATTCGCGCCTTTTGCGCAGCGCGAGGCGTCTCGAGGGGCACCAAAGGTGCCCGCGAGGCAAAGGCGGCAAATCATTATATAACCAAGGCTATTTTTTTTTTTTAAACTCCTGACATGAACTTTTGACCCTGCCTATTAAATCAATAGCTGACCTCTAGATGAACCCAACCTCCTATCCCCACAACTACATGCCACCCCGTGCTATTTAGGCGACAGGGCTTTTCATTCTTGTTGGTTTACTGGCTGAAAAATGGTGAATCTCCTGATGAGGGGATGGTGTTTTTCTATGTCATATGGTCACATTGCACAAGCCGACTAATCATGATTTAAATTATTTCTATGTTTGCCAAGCAATAAACCAATTACTAATTCACATTTTAGGGATTTGTAAATGCTTGTATCTGATAAATAATGCATGCAAAGCTTACTTCCATGTGAAAAAGTGGCCACGGGTTACATCAATTGCAAAATCATTTTTTTTACTATAATATTATGTAATTAAATATTTTCAGGCTCCAGACTGATTGTTTTTGCTGAAATTCTGTGTGTGCACTCAAGTTAACAATTAAGGCAGGCACCTAGAAATTAAACTTCTCCGTGTTCTGTATTTCTAAAAATACAGTACAGGGGTTTCTGTTGTAAATGTCTGCCTTCAAATTCCCTTCTGAAATGTAAAGCAGCCAAATGTTTGCAAGCTGTGCGTTGTGGTGTAGTGCATGATATCTTTTGTGTGGAATACTAACACAGATTATAATTGGTGTTTGCATTTTAAACACACGAGGAGGCACCAGATCATGATGTGGCATACAGCCATTATCATAATTCTCATTATTTTGCTTGGTCAGATGTGATTTTCTGAAATACTCACACATAATGTTAAACCCTTTGTACTAAGAGAACAATGGTGTAGTGTACTTGTTTGTGCACTACTGGATTAAATATTTTGGGGAAAGTATTTTTATGGAACTTTTGTTTCATTATATGTTTTTGCACTTTATTCAACATCTCATGATTCAAAAACATTCTATTGTTTATGTTATATTAAATGTATTTTACAGTGTCCCTCTTGATCTTCTTTTGTCAAATGATATACTGTATTATTGTTCAGATGGCTACCAGATGGCAACGTTGGTGCATTTATAACTTGCATTTTCAACAACTTCAGCTCAGCTGTAACTAACACAGCACTGCCTTCACTTCCAAAACTCTCTATGTGTAGGGGCAGATTAACAATGGGAAGAATTGGGGGTGCATCCAAACTCAGGTTGACTACCTCAGAGAAGACCAAACTAGAAACTGTAACCTTGGAGGTAGAATACATTAAACAAGTATTGTGTAGGGTAGACATAAATAATATTTCCACAAAGAAAACACAAAGAAAGGATAGATGATGGCAGTGAGCACAGTCCAGCAGGGTTGGATGTTGTAGAAGGGACTAATCCAGGGACTGCAGTGGGGCTGATCCAGGTTAAAATATAGAGTGGCAAAATCGAGGCAGCCTGCTCCAATTGAAGCCAAGATTTAGGGGATGAGTCAGGAGACCGTTCCACTTTTCTTAAAGGTGAGTCACTTGGTAAGGCTTTAAAATATCAGGAAGGCCCAAACCATCAAACTGCTTTGGGAGGCAGAGATGAGGCTTAGTGCCACTCAATACAACCTTGATGAAAAGTTAATAAAGATCCCTAAAAAAGGATCTTCGAATATCGATTGGTAGTGCTTGGAAAAGAAAGTACCCTAGGAAGCACATTAATCTTTAAAACAATGTTGTGCCCAAACCAAGTACTAGGCGACTTAGCTCATATGGCCAAGACTCTCTCCAGGGTGGAAAAGAGGGGAAGAAAATTATCCTGAAATATTAGTTGAAATGAGGGTGCCCTAATATTTAATAATCCTTCCACACCCATGAAAAGGGAGCTTGTGTCGTGACGTTAGTTTTCAGAATTTCGAATTTAGCCACATTCATTTTAAGGTTAGAGAAGGAGCTGAACAAATTACATTATTTAATAATATTGGGCAATGGGATCAAAGACTATGTTCAAATGAACAGCAGGTCATCTATATACTTGGCAAGTCTGTGTTCCCAGTTTTGCAGTAGAGTTATCTATGACCAGGTTTAAGATGGGAAATAATAAAATAGACAGGGTCAGCCCTGTCTGGCGCCATTGTTAATCTGGAACTGTTTAGAGAGCATCCTATTAACACTTAATTTAATTATATTATCTCTGGTCTCCATATTAAGTACAAAATCAACTTGATCCTCATGAACCAGAAAAGAGATATGAGTCCCAAGCAGAGAGGCCAGAACATGAAAGTCCAATACCAGGTCCACAGGGATCATGATGTCTTAACAGAGCAAACTCTATAAATGTGAAGTCCCAGTGTGGTTAGCACTAGCAAGCGTTATGACATCCAAACCTGATCATAACTAAAAATAAAAGGCTCCCTGTCACTCCATAAGAGATTCAAAAGAAAAGGATTTTGCCCCAAAAACTCCACAGGAAGCCAATGCAAACAGGGACCAGTGTGTGAATAGTAGGATATCAAGCAAACAGATAAGCATCACCACTGCCATATACTGTATCGGACATGTCTCAAGCTCCAGTGAGAGCAAAACTGGTAAACTTCAAGTCTTCCCATGAACTAGAACAAAAGCCCTTTGCCATGAGAGGTTATGAAGGAATGGAAAATCATAGCAGATGTCACTGATGAAACAGGAAAGAAGTGCCTGTAAGATGTCACACCAGCACCAACCAGTGTTTGAAAGTCACCAAAACCCCGGACTATACAACCACAACACACAATCACAAGAAAACAATAGGCTGAGGTGGGGGGAAAGAAAACAAAAATGAGGATAAGGAGAGAACGGTAGGAAAGAAGGAAAAGGAAAGAGGGGTGTATTAGGGAGAAAGTGCTCATCAAGACTGTCCGGTGGACATTGGTTATTCCTAAATTATCCAAAGGAAAGGCTGCCACAGTGGCTGGTTCATGATGGAGCTGCTCTAGGGCCCTTCTGTCTGGATGTTTTCTGTGGCAGTGGTTTCAAGTTCAGTAGGAAGGTCCTCTTTAAGCAAATTAAGGACTTTAGTATGCTAAAGGAACTCTGGGTGATCGAAGGGGAACCACAGATCATAAACAGTCTGACTTTTGTGCACTGCCAGACTAAATGGAAACCCTCAGCAATAGGTAGTCCCACTGTTCTTAAGTGCAGTTGTTATATCTCTAGGAGAGAGAATCGAAGCGCTGTATGTTCATGGGGTCAATTAATACAGTGGTGTACCTAATATGTGATCGAACAGGCCCTGAAAAAGCTCAGAATTTTCATGTAACTTTCGTTGCTTCTGTCACTCTAACTCATGCTGTCACCCCACAATCTCTCACACTGTAATTCACGTTTTCTCATACTCTAAATAATTGTCTCTCACTCTGAATGCTTCCCTACCTTCTTCGCTGATGGCTTCCATGTCCCTGTCTCCTTGCCACGCAGCTCTGATTCCTTCTGGTTCCTCACTTGCAGCTTCCTGGTCTTCTTGTTCTTTTTTCCTTTTTATTTGTCTGTTCCTCCGTAGACCTCCCATGAACTGTCGCAAAATGTTCCTTCAAAGGAGATGGAAGCCCCATAAATGGTAAAGGTGGCATTGTTAGGGATGAACCAGCCACACTAGAGCATGAAGAGTTTGAAGGAGAAAAGGGCGGTCAACAGTGTCGACAGCAGCAGAAAGGTCCAATAGGATTAGCATGGAGTAGTGGCCCTTGGATTTAGCAGTAAGTAGAATATAACGTATGCCTTCTAGTATGAATGTGATATGTTCCTGAGGGATGTTGCTTTTGTAGATTGTGTTTTTACAATAAATAATATTTTGATTAACTATCGTTGAATTATAATCTGAAAGGATTTAGGATCAGAGATAAAATATAGGGTATCTCTTTATATTAATATTGTGGATGTGGTCCTACAATAATTAATAGCGTCAGCATTTTGTGTATGTGATAGAATATTGGTTTTGCCTATTTTAGCTAATTAATATTCCTAACAATGGACAGGTGTGGGCTTTTTCTTGACATATCATTATCAAGGTCTACCATAAAGAAGAGACTTCATGACAGCAAATACAGAGGGCTGGCCACAAGGTGTAAACCGCCTTAAAAACAGCATCAACTTTTCTAGCTACACTTGCACACAGTTTTTTTTAAAGGATCTCAGTAGTTCTTGGTTAACTAACCACAGTTTGAAACAGTTGATCTCTCTTCATGTAATCTCAAACATACCCTCAAATAATGTTGAGATCAGGGCTCTTTGCTGAAGATAGTTCTTAATGACTTTAGCTATATATTTGGGGCCGTTGTCATACTGCAGGATATATTTGGCACCAATTAGATGCCTCCCTGATGGTGTTGCCCGATGGATAAGTGTTTGCCTGTAACAGTGTGCCCCAGGACCCCTCCATCCCTTCATCTGTCCCTGAGTCCACCTTCTTCCCATCTCCGTGAGCATTTGAAGAATTGTGGTCCTCTTGCCCCTGGGAGAGCATGCCTTTGATCCATAAAAACCAATGGGATGCATCCAAACATATTAAAAGAAATTTAAAGTGCCCTGGCAAAGCTGTTGGCAAACTTATTTAACCAGCCACTATTAACAGGTAAAGTTCCAGAAGATTAAAAGTGAAGATTTGTTAAATATCTGGATGTAAATTGAGTGACAAACAGCATAGGTTTACTGCAGTTTGATCTTGTCAAACAAAACATTTTCTTTTGACGGGGTGCTTAAAACTTAAGGTATTCAATCTGATGCGAGGGCAAAATGATGGTGCTTGGTGACCTCCTCTCCTCCAGTTCCTGCAGTATATATATATATATATATATATATATATATATATATATATATATATATCGTGTGAAAAAGAATGTACAACCTTACCTTTGAATTTCATTATTTTACATATCAGGACATAATAACAATCATCTGTTCCTTAGCAGGTGTAAAAATGTGTTAAATATAACCTTTGATGAATTACAATACATGACGTATTACACCGTTTCAAGTCTTTTGTGACAAATTAAGTACACCTTATGATTCAATAACTCTTAGAACCACCTTTAGCAGCAATAACTTTAAGTAATAATTTTCTGTTTGGCCTTATCAGTCTCCACATCGTTCTCAGATCCTGTGGCTGCAAAACAAGCCCAAATCATCATCCCCTTCCACCACCAAGCTTGACAGTTGGTATGAGCTGTACTGATATGCTATATTTGGTTTCACCAAATGTGGCACTGTGCATTATGGCCAAACATCTTGACTTTATTCTTGTCTGTCCAAAGGACGTCTTGTGGTTTGTTCAGATGCAAATTTGCAAACCTAAGCCGTGTTGCCATGTTCTTTTTAGAGAGAAGAGGCTTCCTCCTGGCAAGCCTTCCAAACAAACCATACTTGGTCAGCCTTTTTCTAATTGAGTAATCTTTATCATTGTTGAGTGATGAATTTTAAATAGTTTTGAAATGGTCTTATGACTTTTTCCAGATTGATGATCTCTAAGATCATTGCTGATGTCTTTTTCCTCCTTGGCATTGTGTTAATACACACCTGAATTCCCAAGACCAGCAAACTGCTAAAATGTTTGCTTTTATAGAGGTGTTTATACTTGCTGATGATCAATTGATCAAGGGCATTTGATTACCAGCACCTGTCTGCTACTTAGCATCTTATTTCCTATGGGAACAGTAAGGGTGTACTACCTTTGATACATAGCTTCTCCATTTTGGCTTTATGTTTGCTGAATAAATCATAACATGTTGTGTGTCATAATTGTTGTTATTGTTTATCTGAGGTTGTATTTAACTAATTTTTAGAAGTGCTAAGGAACAGATGATTATGTCATGATATATATTCAAGTGTGTACATTTTGATCTTTTCTTCCAAAAAACACGAAAATACTCTGCTGACATGGATACCACACAATGGCCAACACAACACAGGTTTATCCAAAATAAAAAATTTTAACTATATGTGCCTCAATTATTGGCACAATTTTAGTCAATACTTTGTGCTGCCTCCTTTTGCCAAGATACCAGCTCTGAGTCTCCTATAATGCCTGGTGAGGTTGGAGAAAACATGGTAAGGAATCTGAGACCATTCCTCCATACACAATCCACCCAGAGCATTTAAATTGTAAGGTTGACACCGGTGGACTTTCCTCTTAAGTTCACCCTAACGATTGTCAGGTACTGTGTCAGCCTGGGCTGTGTGATATCTTTATCAACAGTCATGCCTTTCTGCAGCCACTATTGGCCACCCTTCCCTCTCAGAAGCACTGATGACTTATTTTCTGTTCAGATGAGACACGTTACCTGGGTGTAGCCCTGGCCTTATATACTGTTTTGCACTTCAATCTGGGCCTTTGTGGTGCATTGTCCTGATCTTGCTCTCAGACCCCGATTTGGCTATAGTTCCTGTGATTTCCTGGTGACCTGGCTTGCCTGTTCCAAGGTCCCCTAGCCAAAGTCTGTTCCATGGTCCCATTTCCAAAGTCTGTTCCATGGTCCATTATCTGAAGTCCGTATCCTGCTGTGGTGCATCTGCCTTTGTGCCTGTGCGTTTATCACACCTGTTAACCACTCCTGTTTCACCTTTTCTGCCAGCACACTCTAATATAGATCTATATTATTTATATATATTTACACCCAGCCTTGTCTGTACCTACCTACTAGTCATGATGCATTGTGGTACAGACAGAGCCCCTGGTATCCCCTGCAACGGGGCTCCTACTCAACCAACTTACCCAAGTCCTGACAAAGTTTTTCTATGGGATTCAAGAGAGGGGACTGGGATGACCATGGTAGGAGCTTGATTTTATGTTTGTATTGGATCATTGCCCTGCTGGAAGATTCAATCACGGCCCATTTTCAGCTTTTTAGCAGAGGTAGTCAGGTGTTCATTTAATGTCCGTTGATATTTGATGTCGTGTATCTTACAAAATGTAAAAAAGAGAGAAGAGTATTTCCAAAAAGGCTATATACTTACTGATACTGCTGCTCCAGTGGCAGATCAGGTCTTGCAGTCCACTGGCTGCTTAGGTACAGCTGCAAGCTTCGAGAATATAAAAAGTAAACAAGTGGTTTTGGGTTTCTGGTGCTGAATTAAGCAATATGTGTATGAGAATTATAGGATATTTGTCCACTATTGAATATACCCAGAATAATTACCGGTAATTGACTTCCCTACTATAAAGTGAATTTATGGATATTAAATAAGAAATCTCACCAATTTTTATTCCTAGTATCAGACTAAATATACATTTTCCATTTTTCTTTCTTTTTTAAGCAGTTCTAGTTTTTGCATAATACAATGTTTTCAACAAGCTGCATAGCAGTCATTTGCATGTGTTATAGCGACATTATCATAGCCATTTCTATTAGACACATGCCTTGACTTCTTATCATATTGCCTATAGTAAACAATACCATAAATCAATCTTTATTAGACAACAGACTCCTGAGTTAATAAAGATGCATAAGTGGTGGGGCAGTGCTGTTGAAACAAATGGTCAACCAATGTGTTACTGCCAGGGACCACTGTCATGTGTTCCTTATTCATGTAATTCCAGAGATGCAAAGAATAAGAGTCATTAAATGTTGGTATCTTTGGCCAAACCTCAAAGTATCTCCTCCATGATGGGTATGAAATTGGATAGAGACGTTGGGGGTGTAAATAGAGGATGCTTCCACAGCTGGCATCATCTGTATTATGAAATGTAGGTGCAACACACCACTCTTTCATAACTCGTGTTAACAGACCTGGTCCTTGGTGTCCCCACACTGCCCCATTGTAGTTCTTTACAAAGTCTTCCATACACTTCCAAGTAAAGTTGTGATGATCATCAAGTCCAAAAACACTGCTGCTACAAACAGTCAAAGTTTCTGCAGCTAGGAAATTCTTATGTGGAATGGGCCGGAGTGAAATGACATCAGTGTCCATATAAATACCACCATATTTCCACATTGAAGCAAATCTGCATCCATCTGAGCTAACATGTATCCAAAAATTTTCCAGCTCTGGTTTAATCTAAAAATAAAAAGTTCATGTTTAAATATAAGAATGTATATATATTATGCAAATAAGCTATTAGCACTTGCTTACAATTATGATAAATTGCAGAAACAATTCATGTTACATGGACTTAAGGGAAGTAAAGCCAGTTTTTCAAAGAAATGGGGTCACTTAGTTTTACCTGGACATCCTCCATGTTAAATAAAGTAAAAAAAAAAAGTTAAAAAAAAACCCAAAAAACAATGTTTTGATTTAAGTCCCGGGCAGGGGCGCCGAATGGTCGCTCGTGAAGTTTTCAGCAACCGATCGGCGCCCCTCACTCTCCGTTACTCTGTCACGGTGCCGGCGTTTCATGCTGAGCACCGGAATATGATGTCATATTCCCGCGCTCAGCTGTGAAGCGCACACCGCAGAAGAGCGGGAAGACTGACGCGTCCCGCTCCCACTGCAGGACTCCAGCAACAGGGTAAGTAAGGATAATGAGAAGGAGAGGGGGTAGATAGTGAGAAGGGGCAGAGGGGGCAGTGAGAAGGGGCAGAGGGGGGTTGCAGTGAGAAGGGGAGAGGGGTTAGATAGTGAGAAAGGGGAGAGGGGGTACATAGTGAGAAAGGAGGGAAGGCAGTGAGACGGGGGAAGGGGGTACATAGTGAGAAGGGGAGGGGTAGAGGGGGAGAGAGGGTAGTGTGAAAAATGCAGCTCCATTATAGGGATGCCAGGGTTTGGTGCTCCTGGTTTAGTAGGCCCTAAACAGAAAACTTTACACAGTATTACTAGTGTAAGTGTCTCTGTCTGGGAAAAAAAAAATAAGAGAAGGTTTTGGTCACCGTGATCTAAGGACACAATATATTCATTAAGTCCATATGAGAGGGAGGAAGGGTGAGGGTACCAGATAAATGGATAATACTAGACACCAAGACAGAAGAAAATTCCCCAGTTATTAGTAAATATGGTAAGTCTTACATAAAGCTGTAGCCAGAAATCCTAAATACTATCAACAGCCAAAGCCAAATAATTTAATGTATGACCAAACATTATTTTCTTAGTCAATACTATTTGCAGGAATATATACATATATATATATATATATATATATATATATATATATATATATATATATATGCACAGGTTACTGCCTATCTGGCATCTCTTCCTGGATGTCCTCTCACCACCCCAAGATAAATATGTCTAAGACATAATCAGACTAATTTATTAATGCCTCTGCCAGACTAATCTATCTCACCCGACACTCTGCATCTGCCGCACCTCTCTGCGAGTCCATCCACTGGCTCCCCATCCATAGCAGAATTAAATTCAAAATACTAACTCTATGCTACAAAGCTCTCACTAACGCCGCTCCCCTCTACCTATCCTCCCTCATCAGCAAATATACTCCAGCCTGCCCTCTAAGATCCAACAATGACCTGCTCCTCACATCTTCACTCATCACCTCCTCCCGTGCCCGCCTACAGGACTTCTCTCGCGCAGCACCAACCCTCAGGAACTCTCTTCCCCGTTCTGTCCGACTCTCACCAACTCTACCCTCCTTCAAACGCTCCCTAAAAACTTTTCTCTTCAGGGAAGCCTACCACTGAAACAAACATCAAAACTTCTCATTCACCCACTTACAACCCTTATCTCGCCATACATTAACATCATTCACTACCAGGCAGTCCTCACCTCCTGTTCTCACCCCTTATCCACCTAGAATGTAAGTTCCTGCGGGAACAGGGCCCTTCATTACTCTTGTATCTGTAAAATTTCCATTTCTACAGCGCTGTGGAATCTGTCGGCGCTTTATAAATAAATAATAATAATATTCCACGGTGAACTTCAATTGGTATTATTGGAAAGTGGAAGCATTTAGGAACAGCAGAAACTCAGGCAAGAAGCAGAAGACTGCTTGTAGTCAAAAAGCGGGGGTCACTGAGTGCTGGCGCGCATGGTGCATAAAAGTCGCCAACGCTCTGCTAGTTCCATAGCTGAAGAGTTCCAAACTTCCACTGGCATTAATTTCAACACAAAAACTGTGGGTTTTCATAGTCGAGCAGCTGCATGCAAGCCTCACATCACCAACTACAATACCAAGCGTTGGATCCAGTACGCTACCACTTCGTGATCTGACAAATCATGAAAACTACAATTAACTTGAGCTGTGAATCATGGAAATTATCTTTTTGTGTGAATCATAATAGTTAGTTCTCCGAATCAATTTTTGGTAGATAAAAATTAGTTGATCTAAATAAATTATTGAATTCATATATTTATCTGAAGTCACATTTTTATTTAACTTATTTATTGTTGCATACCTATCCATGGTGAGCAGCTCTATGTTTTGTTTGTTGGCATTAGATATTTGCACAGATTCTCTGTTTCATGTATTTTTGAGTGCTTATCCCCATACATTTATTTTGCTTATTTACAGTGAACCAGGGAGCATCTAGCAGGGCACGCAGTGGCAAAGGTGGCATCCTATGACAGTACTATATTTAAAGTGCCTGAGCTCTTTAGTACAACCCATTCTACTGTCAATGTATGCAGGGCCGGCCTTTGGGGTGTGCGACCTGTGCGACCGCACAGGGCGCCATACTCCAGGGGGCGCCGCCGCAGCGCGGTCCGCCACCGACGCGGGGTCCGACACCGCCGCCGCAGGGTCCGATGCCACTGTAGCGTATCGCTGCCGCCAGTAGCGTACCTAGCGGGGGGGAGCGGTCCAGGGGGGGGCGGCACCGAGTGCCGCTCATCAGGGGGGCACCCGGCACCCCTGCAGAGACGGACAGTAATGTCCGCCGCTGGAGGAGCAGGCTCGCAAGGGAGTGGTATCGGAGGTCTTTAACAGACCTCCGGCTCCCTTGAGTGATTTTAGGCCAGTTCAAGGATCTCCCTTGATCCCGGCTTAAAATCACTCAAGGGAGCCGGAGGTCTGTTAAAGACCTCCGATACCGCTCCCTTGTGATCTGCGCGGCAACAGCTGCTGTGCACCAGGGTTTGTTGTCAGATCCCGGCGCACAACACTGAAGCCGCGCCCACCGGTGTCCGTGCCCTCTGACCCGGAAGAAGACAGAAGAACTGAAGAAGAGGAGCGAAGAGAAGGAAAAGGAGCTGTAAGGAGAAAAGAGGAAAGGTAGGAAAGCATTCAATGAGAGTGGATTGGTATATGTGTGGGTTGGTGTATGTGTGGATTGGTATGTGTGTGGATTAGTGTATGTGTGGATTGGTATATGTGTGGATTGGTATGTGTGTGGATTGGTATGTGTGTGGATTGGTATGCGTGTGGATTGGTATGTGTGTGGATTGGTATGTGTGTGGATTGGTATGTGTGTGGATTAGTATATGTGTGGATTGGTATATATGTGTGGATTGGTGTATATGTATGGATTGGTGTATATGTGTGGATTGGTGTATATGTGTGGATTGGTATACGTGTGGATTGGTATACGTGTGGATTGGTATACGTGTGGATTGGTATGTGTGTGGATTGGTATGTGTGTGGATTGGTATGTGTGTGGATTAGTATATGTGTGGATTGGTATATATGTGTGGATTAGTGTATATGTGTGGATTGGTATACGTGTGGATTGGTATACGTGTTGATTGGCATACGTGTGGGTTGGTATGCGTGTGGATTGGTATGCGTGTGGATTGGTATATGTGTGGATTGGTAAGTGTGTGAGAGTGATGGGTGTTATGCTGTACCATTTCCAATGTCTTTTTCATGATCTAATTATGCTCTAAAAGTACATCATAACTCCCAACACTCTATACTGTTCCATACAGTGGCAAAGCTGGGAGGCAGAGGCCTTGCACCCCCACCGCAGCACTCCTGAAAGGTAAGTGAACTTCAAAGAGGGAAAGGGTAAATAGTTAGATGGGGGTAGATAGGGAGAAGGGAGTGAGACAGGGGAAAGGGGTAGATAGGGAGAAGGGAGTGAAAAGGGGAAGTTAGGGCAGAAGGGAGTGAGAAGGGGTAGATAGGGCAATTATACTCCTATCATGCCAAGTCTGCGAGTACATCCTGGAATCTGGGTATGCCTGGGCATGATAGGAATGTGATTGCTGTTAATCATATATATATATTTATATTGTTATTTAATTGTTTTGTCCTATTTTGGTGTGTTACTTACTTTAAATAAAAGTGTTAGATTTTTTTATGGTATGGGGAGGGTCATATTCGGTTTTGGCCAGGTAAATGCTGCACTTTCGGTTTCAGTCCAGAATTCGTTTCGGTGCATCCCTACTACTAAGCCAGACAATGAAGTGGTAGGCCTACACCACATCAATGTTTGGCGTAGTATATAGTGATTGGGGTTTTGTTACAAGTTTTTATTCCTTTCTTTTTTGGGATGGGGGGGCGCCAGAGGAGTAGTCCGCACAGGGCGCCAGAACACCTAAGGCCGGCTCTGAATGTATGTGTCATGGAGATGGCATGCTGATGCACTTGATGTTCTACACAAGCTGTTTGGGCACAAAGATGGCACCTACAAGCTGTTTGGGGCAAAGATAGTCCTGACAATCTGTTTAAAGGCAAATATAGCACTAACAAGCTGTTTGAAGGCAAAGATGGCACAGACAAGCTGTTTGGTGAGATATATGGCACCGACAAGCAGTTTGAAGGCAAAGATGGTACTGACAAGTTAGAATGGGAGAACTGGTGAAGGCAGTTAGCCAATATATATATATACACATACCTTTTTATACCAGCTGAAAAGAGGAGTATCTGCATAAAGTTTTTCCATCCGTAGAGGAAACAAGTAGACATTTTCAAAAGATGAAAGAACTGGAAGTATCTTTCGTGCCTGGATCTGGTCATCTTCTGATTTCATGTCAGGCAAACCACTCATGAAGAAAACCACAGGCCTGTCATGGTATACACGAGCTGCTGATTCAATAGAGCACAAGACCAAAGCAGGTGGATCCATCCTGTCAGTTATCTCTAGGAATATGATGCCATTTCCTTCACTTAGGATATTATCTGGACTGAAGACCAAAGGAGGTGAATCTAATCTTTCAGTTGTCTCTAGGGATATGATGCCATTTCCTTCACTTAAGATATTATCTGAACTGAAGACATTGAAGCTTATTTTTCTAAAGAGGAAAAACTTGCTGTCCTCGTGGTGGATTCTAGAAAGAAATCCAACAGCAAATACAAGCAGGATGAAGGCTGACACTTTCAGAGATTTTAGCATTGTTGGGATGTCTGATGACCAAACTGCAAAAAAAATAAATAGAAAAGTGAGTGTTCAATAGATGTACGTAAAATACAAATGTATGTAATACTATAATATACAGACATATCCTAAACACTATAAAGTGAGGTATTAGCCTTTTTGGGCCTATTCACTAAGACTGAGGTAACATGCAAAATTTGTATATTCATTAATATACGAGTTGTTTGCAATTAGATATGATTTGTGTGTGTTGCAGAGTAGGGCATGGAAATTGAATGTCTGAAACGCGTAAAATCATTTATATTATGTTTATTTATTTGTTACCAACTTTATGAAAAGTTGAAAAGCGCAGGCAGTTTTTGTTTTCTTCAATAAGTCAGTTTGTGAACTTTCATCCCTCCTAGATATTCCACGGTGAACTTCAATTGATGTTATTGGAAAGTGGAAGCATTTAGGAACAGCAGCAACTCAGCCATGAAGGCAAAGACTGCATGGAGTTAAAGAGCGGGGGGGTCACTGAGTGCTGTAGTGTATGGTGCATGAAAATTGCCAACGCTCTGCTGATTCTATAGCTGAAGAACAAAAATTGTTTTCATTGCCTCGCCATCTTTCTTTGGGCAAGGAATAAAAGAACCAGGCGGTAAAAGAACCAACCATATCTCCTCATCCTCACAACCTGCTCAGTGGGACGGGGAGGTTAAAATATATAAACCCTATAGGAGGCATAGAGTTAATTGAAGTTAAATATTTTTGTTGTGTAAAAGACATCTATATACTCACCTGTCCTTTGGGATGGAGAGGTTAAGATAGCATTGAAGAGGCAGAGACCCTATTCTGTGCCTCTCCCACTTACTCTATCAATGCCCAGAGAATGGAGGGGATTACATTATATCAACAATGATAATAAGAAACCGACCCTCTAGACATATTCAGAGCTTTATTATTTTGGAACAAATACCTGTCCAGAGAATTAAAGAGGCTAATATTTCCCCTTGCACATGTTTATGTATGTATGCCATTATGCATTCATACAGTATGCCAAATGCTATGAAAAATACCCCTCATCTTGTATTTAAGGTTGTCTTATAATCAGACCTCAAATAGACGTCTGACTATAAGGCTAAGATCCAGATCCCCCGCAGAGCTGCAGGGGACCTGGATCCCTCCTCTCTGGCAACCTCCACTGCTGCCCAGTACTTCCTCTGGGGCTTCTAAGACCAAGCACCAGCATGACATGACCTTCCGATCCTCCAGCATAGAAGATCCAGCTAAAGTGCCAGACGGAAGTGGAGGTTGTCTGTGCGCATCATGTAGCCTTTCGCCGGCTGCCAAAGAGGATGATCCGGTGAACGTCTGCGTGATGTCCATTTGTGAACACTAAATCTAATATGGCCTCCTTGCGAGTTGGCTACTCAACTACTTATTTTAAAGATAATCCCAGTAGGGAGTTTAGCATATCTGCACTCTGACCACAACCGGCTGCTTTGGTTTTTCAGTTCACATCAGGAAGATTAAAGTCACCTATTATTATAACTTCCCCCTTCACTCTCAATTTAGCTTCCTCAATTGGTAGATTTCCTCACTTAGAGTAAAATCACCCCTAAACACCAAAATAATGACAGTTGTTATTTTCTCTGAAAGCACAGCACCTGAGGATTTTAAAGACACCCTTGGCATTGCTGTACTCCTCTGGTAGTGAAGAGACAGGAGATGTGATCAGCAGGCGAATGCAGGAACAATTGGGCGACCTTGTCAAAACTTCAGCCCTACACCAATCGAAAGTGGGATTGTGCCTCTGTAACAATGGGTATCCTAAAACCACTTGGTAGTGTGGACAATGGATAATCTAGAACTGGATGACCTCATTATGAATAGCCCCTACAGCCATGGGCAGGGGAGAGGTCATGTGGGTTATCTGAGCAGGCTGAAATGGGTTTGCTATCAATAGCTTTGATAGCAAGCAAAGAGGCACAGAGCTTCAGTGTGAAGGCACTGTCTATAAAGAGACCTGCAGCTCTAGAATCGATTAGTATCTGGTTTGAAATCTTGTCCCAGGAGACCAGAAAATTTGAAAAACTAAAATGCGCATGTCCCAAATGTGGCCTATTACCCCCAAAACAACCCAACAAACCCATGCATGGGTGGTATCACTGTACTCAGATGCTGAACACATATTGGGTTGTTGTTTGACAGTGAAACATACCAGGAGCTGTAACTTCATACCTGAATTACAAAATGCGTGAAACTGAAGGTGTGTGTGTGTGAAGTTTGACAAAGTTTGGTAGTAGAATTAGTTCATGGAAAGATTTAAATTACTAAAATACTAGTGTTTAACGTACCTTGCAGTGTTTACTTTTCAAATATATATGGTTTGATGGGGGAAATTGAAATGACCACCTTCAAAGATTTCCCAAATAGGACATGGGGCAGACTTTTCAAAAACTGAATTGCGAATGTGCCAAATCGATAAAATCGATAATAATCGATAATGAAAATCGTTGACAACGAATTTCATTATTGACTAGTCAAATCGATTTTTATCGATTATAAAAAGAGGGGTTTTTTTAGAGCAAATGCTCTGAAAAACTCCTCTCCTTATATAATCCGACCTCAAACAGAGATCGGATTATAACACTAGAATCCAGATCCCCCGCAACGCTGCAGGGGACCTGGATTCGCCTCACTGTCAGCCGGTGGGTGTCCGTGCGATGCGCACAGACAACTTTCGTCTCTCCCCTCCACTTCCGCTCGGCTGTCTGTGCACATCCTGCAGACCCCCACGGGCTGACAGAGAATCATCCTCTCTGTCAGCTGGTGGGTGTCTGCGCAGTGCGCACAGACAGCTTCCGTTACTCCCCTTCACTTCCGCTGGGGCTCCTATGAAGCTGCAGTGAAAGTGCCTGTCAGCAACGAAGGTTCACAAAACACCAGGGAGTCGGGAGAGAGACAGAGTGGTGTATGGGAGAGGGGAGGAGGCAGAGTGGTGTATGGGAGCCACCCTCCCATACACCACTCAGCCTCCTCCCCTTCCCATACACCACTCTGCCTTTCTACCTGACACCCTGGTGTCTTGTGAACCTCCATTGCTGACAGGAGGCAGAGTGGTGTATGGGAGGGGGGAGAGAGGCAGAGTGGTGTATGGGGGGGGTAGAATGATGTATGGGAGGGGGGAAAGGCAGAGTGATATATGGGAGGGGGAGAGAGGCAGAGTGATGTATGGGAGGGGGGAGGAGGCAGAGTGGTGAATGGGGAGGGGGAGGAGGCAGAGTGGTGTATGGGTGAGTTATAGTGGTGTATGGGGGGTATAATGAATTTCAGGTTAGCAGAGTGGTGTATGGGAGTGTAATGAATTTCAAGGAGGCACAGTGGTATATCTGGGGGAGTTAGAGTGGTGTATAGGGGGAGGTAGAGTGGTGTATGGGGGGTATAATGAATTTCAGAGTGGCATATCTGGGGGAGGCAGAGTGTTGAATCAGGGAGTATAATGAATTTCAGGGTGGTGCAGGGCATTTATGGGGAGTGGAGTGGCATATCAGGGTGCACAGTGGCCTATAGGGAAGTATAAGGCATAAATGGGGCCGAGTGGCATATTGGAAGTTATAAGGCATATAGGGGGTATAGGGCATATCGATATTAGGCATATCAGGGGGGCATAAGACATATGTAGGGTAAAAGGTATATCAGGGGGCTCAGTTGCATATCACTGGCATATAAGGAGTAGAAGGCATATCGGGGGCGCAGTGGCATATCAGGGGGCACAGTGGAATCTCTGGCATATCTGGGGCAGAGTGGCAAACTGGGGGTAGTTTGGTAAATAAAAGAAAATATAAACAAGGCTTTTTTCTTTTTATTAAATATGAAAAATAGTTAACATATGAATTAATATTTACTAATAACTTTGTATTAAAACCTAGTTTGAGAAACACTGTGTTTGGGTTCTTGTAGCTTTTATCATTATGTCAGTAAAATAAGAAGATGAATAGAGAAATGCCATTGTGATAAAGAGATGAAAGTGTAAATTGTAAGTTTTTTATTACATTATTTTTTATCCGATTAATCGAAAAAATAATCAGCCAACTAATCGATTATTAAAATAATCGTTAGTGGCAGCCCTACTTTTAACCCCCCCCCAACCACCCCGACAAACCCATGCATGGGTCATATGACTGTACTTTTGGGGTGTTGTTTGACTGTGACAAATACCAGGGCCTGTAAAAGCATACCTGAAGTAAAATGTATGTGAACAAAAAGGCTGGTGGTAGAATTAGTACATGGAAAGAGTTAAAATGCTAACTTCCCTGGGGTGTCTAGTTTTCAAACATGTGGTTTTATAGGGGTAAATTGAAATGCTCAGGTTCAAATATGCCCCACATAGGACATGGGGCACTATGACCATATTAAGGTTTTAAAATAGCAATATGCTGTTTGTACTTATTGCAAAAAAAATTGCAAAAAAAACATTGTATATTTCTAAATGCAGAACAAATATTAGAATCTATTTAGCAGTTTTTTTCATTAGCTTTTGAACATGAGTAAAATATTTTTCAAGTAAAAGTCAGAAGAAGTCCTTTTTTTCTGAACTTTTCATCATATTTTACACTTTTTTTATATGATATGATCAAAATGATAGTATCTAGAAAGGGCTTCTTGTCCTGAAAAAAAATATTATGTATAACTTGTGTGGGTTCAGTAAATGAGAAAGAAGAAAGTTACAGCTAAAGACAAACCCTCTGTCCCCTAACAAGGGGTTAACTAAATAACACATAGAAACATAGCATTGTTAGTAAAGAGTAACATACCAAACCAGCCCTACAGGTATAGATCAACTGAAAAAAGAATTACAAACAAACTTAACATTTTAGATATAGATCAAATAAACCATTCATTAAAACCTTAAATTGCAGGCATAGCTCACAGGTCGCAAACCCCAAAGGTTAGCCCTGGCACCAAGAATGCCCAGCACCTTGATTGTTTCCAAAGGACTTGCCCCAGGAATTCTAGGACTACTCCTGTTAACAATGATTCATGAAATAAATCAGTTAACGGTTTTGCTAGTACACCACAAAGTTCTTTTCATAACTTGGGGTATACCCCATCAGGCCCCATTGGCTTATTTGTCTTTACCTTAGCTAGCTGACGTAGAACTATGAGGTGCCGTTAGGGACATTATTTCAATTTTTTATCTCACATATATCATATAGTGAAACGCATACCGTACTTGCCGGCGTATAACACGCACCGGCGTATAACACCCACCCTCCCCAGGACCGGAAGTGAGGGAGACGTCGCTGCAAATCGTGCAGCTCTAGGATTTATCGGCGTATAACACGCAGGTAGGGTTTCAGCTTCGTATTTAGGTTTAAAAAGTGCGTGTTATACGCCGATAAATACGGTATATCATATAGTGAAACGCATATATCATATACTGAAACGCATATATCATATACTGAAACGTATATATCATATAGTGAAACACATATATCATATAGTGAAACGCATGTATCATATACTGAAACGCATATATCATATACTGAAACGCATATATCATATACTAAAATTTTTTCATATATCATATAGTGAAACAGATGGAGTGAAATTTGTATATATATAGACTGAAAAAACGCTTATATCATATAGTGAAACAGATGGAGTGAAATTTGTTTATATCACATAGTGAAACAGATGGACTGAAATGTGTATATATATATATATATATATATATATAGACTGAAAAAACACTTATATCATATAGTGAAACAGATGGAGTGAAATTTGTATATACGGTATATATATATATATATATGTATATATATAAATGTATATATATATATATATATATATATATATATATGTATATATATATATGTATATATATATATATATATATATATGTATATATATATATATATATATATATATATGTATATATATATATATATGTATATATATATATATATATATATATATGTATATTTATATATATATATACTGAAACTGGTCATCAGTCACATGATCATGACCCTGACAGGTTGACTCCGCCTCCTAGAGCTCATTCTGAACTTGCTGGTAAGCAGTGTAGGTCTCTCCATTGAACTGGGTAAGTTTTTCTTCCCATTGTTTTTGTACATTTGAGCCCCTTTGTTTAATTTGTGATCATTTTCCTCATTTTGAATTGTGTATTATATACATTTATGTTAGTATCTGTGAAATGGTTTTACTGTGGTTCAATTAGTTTAATTGCTAATGCTTGTTCAAGATGGCATGATGCTATCATGTGAGTTTTTGGATGGGGGTTCTGGGGTGAGATGGGGACTTCCTTGTTTTGATCTTTTTTGGGCATGTGAATTGATGATTTTTGGGGTTTGTGGGGTTACATGTGGATGTGCTGCCTTGAGATGGTCTGTTGTGGGATTAGTGGTTTTGGGGGGTGGAGGAGGTGTTTGTTTTTATTATTTCAGGGTTTTTTTAACCCCTTCAGCACCGGGACGTACCTGGTACTTCCTGGTTACTGGTCACCGGTAGACCGGGACGTACCAGGTACGTCTCCTCCAAAAAACGCCCCCACATCACCACGATCGCGGTGATCGTGGAGGCGCTGCTGCTGTCTGCCCAGGAGTCCTGGGCAGACAGCACAGCCTCTCTAAACCCGCCCCCAAGCCTACGATCACTCCCACGGAGTGATTTTGTAGGCAGAAACAGCGATTGCAGAAAAATCTGCAATCGCGGTTTCAGCTGCCACAGGCAGCTTCAGGGAAGGGGGGGGCTGTTGAATGGGTCCCCACACAAGTGTGGGGGCCTGATCCAACACCCCCCTGCTGCCTGATCGCTCCATGAGAGCGTCAGTGCAGCGTTAACCTATTTAACGCAATTGCGGCATTGAAGGGGTTAATTCCCGTTTTGTGGGGGCTCTGCTGCTGGTGGTCTGCCTGGAAACCAGGCAGACCAGCAACAGCAAAAACGAGCCCCCAGAAGTCCTCTGATCAGTCCTGTAGGACTGATCAGAGAGACTCTTCCCCTACAATCTCCAGTCTGTTGGAGATTGTGTCCCAGCTGCCAGAGGCAGCTTCAGGGACAGGGAGACAGGGTTCTTTGGTCTCCACATGAGTGTGGAGACCAGCCCCCCCACCCCCACTCAGTTAACCCCTACCCCCCTCTTCCTCAATTAACCCCTTCAATGCTGCGATTGTGTATGACCCCCATCGCAGCATTGCAGGGGTTAATATTAGTCCCCACAAGCTTGTGGGGACTAAATATCAGTCAATGCTGTGCTCCAATGGAGCATCAGCATTGAAAGAGTTAAAAAAAATGTAAAAAAAAAATTAATCATAATTAAAAACAATTAATAAAAAAAAATTAATAAAATAATAATAAAAAAAATAACAGCACTGACCTGAAAGTCCAGGGTGCTTCCAGGTCAAATGCTGGGCTGATCAAATCGCTCCTGGCCAATAGGAGTGATCGGATCATTATGGCAGCCCACGGATGACCCTGCTCTACAAAGAGAGAGGGGTCATCTAGGGTAATTATGAAAAAACACAAATTATTAATAAATGAAAATATCATAATTATTACCTGATCACTTGTCGGTGACATTTTAAGTCGCTGATTATTGATCGGTCTCCCTGATTGATGTCAGCGGCCTAAACCTGTCACTTACAAGTAATCTGATGAAAAAAAATATTAAAAAAAATGTAAATGCACATGTTCCAGTTTTGCCCTCATAGCTTCCTCAAAAAATGCATGAACCATGCATGTGAGGCCTTGTTGGACTCATGGGATGTTGGTGAACAAAATGTGGTGTTTTCTTTCACTGTTGCACTTATGATGTGCAAGAAATTCAGTGCAACATTGAAATGTATGCGTTAAAAACGCAATAAAATTATTTCCCTGTGAAGTTTGGCAGACATCAGTGAAGAAATGACTTGTCTACTGTTCATAAATATATACTTTTATGGGGTAATTTACATTGGGGGGCTTCCAAAATGTCCCAAATGGGATATGGGCCCAGGAAACCAATTTCTGAAAAATCCAAATGTGAAAACGAAAATGCGCATGTTCCAGTTTTGCCCTCATAGCTTCCTCAAAAATTGCATGAACCATGCATGTGAGGCCTTGTTGGAACCGGGGGATGTTGGTGAACACAATTTGGTGTTTTTTTCTGCAGTTGCACATATTCTATACAAAATATAATATAAAATCTAAAGCAACATTGCAACATATGCAAAAAAAACAAAAAAATATAAAAATACCTCAAAATTTGGCAGCAATTGGCGATAAAATCCCTGTTTGAAAAGTGTCAAAATGACCCTAGTTGTACACCTTGACTTATCTACTGTTCATAAACATATAATTTTGGGGGGATAATCAGTATCTGTGACAACTATTGCAGTTATTAGTCTACCATGCCAAATTTGAAAAAAATTACATTTCAAAAACGTGATGCATGCCTTGCAATATTTGCCTTATACTGGTCAAAATAGATAAAAATCCTGGCCATGTTGGGTGGTTTCCAAATCAGGACAAGTTAATGAATATATTTGGGATAATTTTTTCCCATTGGTTTAATGTGTGTACAATTTGTATGTATACAAAACTGTAAAAAAAAATGCGTTTTTTTCATTTTTTCCCCACTTTTATTTCAAATAAAACAATGTACTACCCAGCTTAATATGGTTTCAAATGAAAGCCCTACTTGTGCTGAAAAAAACAATATATGATTTGTGTGGGTGCACCACTTGATAAGAGAGAAATTACAGTTGAAGAAAGACATGGCAAAAACACAAAAACGGCTCCGGTCCTTTAGCAACACCCTAGCTTAAAAATCCCGGTCCTGAAGGGGTTAATGAATTTTGCCATTTCATAATGTTTATCTTTTCATTAAAAAGATAGTGTAATGTGGGTTTGATTTTTTGATTTTAAACTGATTGGATTGGTTGGCGAATTTTGTTATTGATGTCATTGTTGGAAATTTGCTGTTATTGAGACCTTCTTGTTGTGTTGGGTTTTTAAATTTTTCTTTGTACCTTTGTACCGCTGAGCAACCACCCTGTCCCTCTATTGTGGATAATAGGGATCATGGTACAGATGGGCTGATCCTACAATTTCTCCTGACTGTCTGACTGGACTTGTGCGGAGCAGACCTCAATTATAACTCTCTAAAGGCCATCTTGCAACATGCTTTCATGGACCAAGCTATGTGAATGAGCAATGAGTCATGATGATATCCTAATCATTATTATAGTTAAATATTAGTCTCAATTAAGAAAGTAGACTCATGATATCAATATTGAGATAATACAATTCATTTTTTCAAGTTACAAAAATTAATTCAAGACAATTAGTCCTTATTAGGTTGTTAGATGTTCTTGACAGCAGCTGCAGTGGCAGGGATATGCTGACTGTGGGTCTTCAGCTTCTGTGGACAATAATTCCTATTATGGTTAAATAGCATAAACCAGATTTTCAACCTAGTAGGTTTTAGGGCAAAAACAAAGTCAAGAGGTCAATATATACTATGTAGGGTCTTAACTGGGAAAACTAGTTAAGCAAGTAATCTAAAGTCCATGCATTTAAATGGCTAACCCCTGGTTTAGCTGGTTAACTGTAAATCTCCATTTAACAAAACTTTACAAAGTTTGTATGACTATTTTATCTAACTTTTTTCCCCAGTGACAGTATATGTGCTCACCCAAACCAAGTTTATTTTATATAGTGTTGAGATAAGAAATAATTTGCACTTAGGTTTAAAAACAAGGGTTTGCACTGCAGGATTCACCTTTATGGGTAGATATCAACTTGGGGCAAAAAAAAGGAAATTAACTACTGGTTGGGATATGTTATAAATCACCTAATGTTAATAATGATGAGGAAGAGCAGCGGACATAAATTGGGATAGAGGGACTAGTAGTTCTGCAAGGGGATTCAGGTTGGTGAATCTGTTAAATGACACCTTTATGTCACAACTGGTGCAAGCACCAACTACAAAACAGCAATCGGGGCGCATGTGTATATAGGAAAAAAAAGAAATATATATGATAGTGTGATTGTCAGGGTCCATCCAGGCTGCGGAGCTGCATATCTCTGTTTTTCCCTGCCTTGCCTCATTTCCCATGTTTTGCTGTGGTCCACTCCTGGATTTCCATATGCTCTGTCCTGAACCTCTGATTCCTGGATTCTAGTTCTGCTCTTTGCTTCAGCTCCTGTTTCCTTTATAAGGTGTGTCCCACCCGCTTGTTCTGTTTGTCTCAGTCTGCAGTCTAAAGGTATGTCCTTCCCCGTTCTCCGGTCTGTGTTTGGATTCAGTGTTTAGTTTATCAGTACTTTCGTATGCAGGGCTTAGTGTTAGGGCCCACCGTCATTGGAGTACTTTGGCCTAGTGGTGGGCTAAGCATACTATGGCCATATGATGTGACGGAATCTCCAATTGTTATCTCAAAGTCCTAGGCTAGTTCCTGTATTCATGTTTGTCTGTCTCTTATGTACCTTTGCCCTCCTTCCCTGAATCATCTGAGGATTCTGGTTCCTCCTCTCCCCACGTCCCAGTTAAGATGTCCTATCCTTGCTTAAAGGAGAAGCGTCCGAGGATTCCGGCTCCTCACTCCTTCCCCTGTGTTCCTTGCCTTGTTCCCTGTCCTTTCTTGTGCCCTGTATCATGTAAGTCTTGTCTGGTTATGTTCCTTGCTCGGTCTCCCTGTTCCTTGCTCTGTCCTTGCTTGCTATGTTTCCATTAACCTCTGCTTAGCTTCCACTCTCCCAGCCTGCAGCATCCTGCTCATGATTCCAGTGCTATGTTTCATGCCTGCTCCAAGGTGCCTGCAGGATATCTCCAAGTTTGCTCGTTTTGTCAGATCCAAGTTAAGTGTGGATTTCCGCATCCAGCCAAGTTTAGTTCTGCTCTGTTCTGGACTACATCCGCTGCTATGTCAGGGTGCTGGTATGTGGCTGCACAACCCTAGATGCCCACCTGGGTGAGTGTGGTCACCCTGCACCAGGCCCTGTCCTACTCCACTCCTGCGCAATACCCCCTGAACTCCATCTTTGGGCGCTCTGAGTCTTTACAGTCGTCTGTATTGACCCAGTCCGTGACAGTGATACCGTCTAAATCCTCCTCTGTGGAGTCTTTGTCTCAACGCGTTTCGCCTCTTAGTGGGCTTCCTCAGTAGAACGATTCAAAGTATGATCCGCAATAATAGTGTGTGTGTAGCAGTTACGGAGAGTTTGCTTTAAATATCATCTGGATCTGTTCGGGTGCCGGTGCATATGGGAGGCGTCATTACGTTTCTGCGTGTGACGTCGGTATCTCTAGGTTACGAGGACGCTTCTCGTCCCTTCCGGTGCGTGTCAAAACGTCGGCGTCTCTAGGTGACGGGGACACTTCTCCTCCCTTCGACTACGGCGTATCCAGGTAACGGAGACGCTTCATCTCCCTACGGCTCCTCCTCCCTACATGTCCGTATTTTTTCTTTTTTTCCTTTTTTAGGTATCGGTACGGGAGAAATAGTAGTCCTATGAAGACTCAGGGTGTCAAAGACAATCCTGAGCTTTCGTACGTGTCAGAAAAAATTGTAGGGGGGAGGCAAAAGGGATAAAATTATATACATATTGGATAATATATAATATAGTGTGGTAGAGATAGACTTGATACGGGTATTGGGAGAAGGTAGGATATGAAAAAGAGTAGTGTTTTTGAGAGATAAAAATAAGTATATCGTACTATAGGTATATAGGACTTTCTGGTTATTTCTCTGATGTGAGCGTTTTAAGAGAGATATATATATATACTTAAATGAAATTAAATGAAATTAAAATATGGATAAATGAACAAAAAATATTTAATATAAAGTGAATTAAAAATATATTAAAAAATATATGTTGGTGTAAATTATACTCATATGAACGTGAGGATATCTAGATCTGTGTTAAGGCCCCCTTTCTTGTATGTTTGAAAATTTAAAATCCATTGGGTTTCTTTCCTAGATAAGGTGGAAATGATATTACCTCCTCTCCAGTGAGCAGTTACTAAATCTATCCCTATAATTAGGAATTCTGATAATGAGAAGGATTTGCAGGTATCACAGTGTCTGGGGACACTGTGTTTGATACTTTTATTTCGGATCCCTCCCAGACGTTCAAGACACTGCTTGTGAGTGCATATACACATTTACACATATTGATTTTTATAGACGGTATAACACTATCATATATATTTCTTTTTTTTCCTATATACACATGCGCCCCGATTGCTGTTTTGTACATTTTTTGAACACTGAGAGGAGTGTTTTGTTGGGCCGTGGCAGTGTAAAAATAGGGAAGTACTTTGCTTTTTATTTCCATTTTTACTTTTATTTTGGACACGTGACAGGGTGTTAAAGGTTTCATATTACAAGCACCAACTAGAAAGGATTCTTGTCTGGATCTGGTGATAACAAACAATGTTGATCTTTTGTCTAACGTTCTTTTTTTGAAATAAACGCAAAAAAGAAATTGCCCGTGGGGAATACTAAAACATATAATTTTAAGAAGGCCAATTTCAATAAGATAAAGGCAGCTTTACAACTTATTGACTGGCATAAACTCTTCAGGGATAAAAACACTGAGGAAAAATGGAGTATTTTCAAACAAATATTAGCAGGGTACACTTCTCAGTATGTACCACTAGGAAATAAATATAAAAGAAACAAATTGAAACCGATGTGGCTTAGTGGGGATGTTAAGCAGAAAATTAAAAATAAGAAAATGGCTTTTACAGCATTTAAATCTGACGAATCAGAGGCATCCTATATAAGATATAAGGAAGCCAATAAAGCATGCAAAAAGCTGAATAGATGGGCTAAACTAGAAAATGAGAGAGTGATTGCCAAAGAGAGCAAAACAAACCCCAAAAATTCTTTAAGTACATAAATTCTAAAAAAAACAAAGAATGAAAACGTAGGTTCATTAAAAACAGAGAGGGGAGTGTTGGTTAAGGAGGGCCAGAAAAAATCAGAAACTTTAAATAACTATTTTTCCTCACTATATATTAAGGAGGAACCTATGGCAATGGATATACATAGGACTACTGAAACTTTTTTCAGTCAAACTGTGATTGGATGGCTCAAGACAAGGTGCTGCAGCAACTAAAGAAAGTTAATGTTAACAAAGCTCCGAGGCCTGGTGGTATTCACCCACGAGTACTGAGCTGAGTCAGGAAATAAGTGATTCTTTTTTTTAAGGAATTGTACCAGAGGATTGGAGGAAGGCAGATGTGGTTCCTATGTTCAAAAAGGGTTTGTGCCCGGAAATTATAGACCTGTGAGCTTAACTTCTGTGGTTGGGAAAGGGCTGTTTAGGGATAATATTCAAGAATTCATTGGGAAGAACAGTATTATTAGCAAAAATCAGCATGGTTTTATGAAACATAGGTCCTGTCAAACTAATTTAATTGCATTCTACGAAGAAGTAAGTAGAAGTGTCGATCAGGGTGTTGCAGTGGATGTAATCTACTTGGATTTTGCTAAGGCGTTTGACACGGTTCCACACAATAAATTAGTATTGAAACGGAAGGAAATTGATCTAGATGCAAATTCTTGTTCTTGGGTAGAACATTGGCTTAGAGATAGAGAACAGAGTTGTTGTAAATGGTACATTTTCAAGCTGGTCAAAAGTGGTAAGTGGTGTCCCTCAGGGTTCTGTTCTGGGACCAATTTTATTCAACATATTTATAAATGACCTGGCAATAGGCGTTGAAAGTCATGTTTCTGTGTTTGCGGATGACACTAAACTAGGTAAAGTAATACAGGACGAGGGGGATATTACAGTGCTGCAGAGGGATAGGGGTAGGGAATGCACAAGCAACCTACACCCTAAACGGTAGTGAATTAGGGGTCACGACAAATGAGAAGGATTTGGGAATTGTTATAGACAACAAACTAGGCAACAATGTGCAATGTCAGTCAGCAGTTGCTAAGGCCAGTAAGGTATTGTCGTGTATAAAAAGGGGCATCAATTCGCGGGATAAAAATATAATTTTGCCTCTGTATAAATCAATGGTAAGGCCACACCTTGCATATGCTGTGCAATTTTGGGCACCTATTCTAAAGAAGGATATCATAGCACTAGAAAGGGTGCAGAGGCGGGCTACAAATTTAGATTGGTAGATGTAGTTGACAGCAGCTCTGGAGCACTATAACTCCCATTATGCTCACAAAGTATACATCAGCATTTCAACCCAGTATGTTTTGGGGGGAAAACAAAGACTATGGGGCACTATATGGTTTCTTACCTTGGGAAGTCATCCATTCAGTGTTTTTTCATCACGATTCTCACTAGAGCTGAAACAACGAATCGATAAAATCGATAATAATCGATAACGGAAATCATCGATAACGATTTCCGTTATCGATTAATCGAGTGATCAATTCGTTGTTGGAGCACTCGGCTCCTTTTACTTACCTCCGCGAGCGTTCCCCGCTTCTGCTACACGCTCTGCAGTCTCCGCCTTCTTTTAGCTACGTGACGGATGTGACGCGTTCCGGAGGTAAGTATTCTTCATGTCTATGTGCACGGATCGCACAGAGCCACTCGCACAGAGCGAATCGCTCTGTGCGAATGGAGCCACTCGCACAGAGCGGTTCGCTCTGTGCGAGTGGCTCCACTCGCACAGAGCGGTTCGCTCTGTGCGAGTGGCTCCATTCGCACAGAGCGGTTCGCTCTGTGCGAGTGGCTCCATTCGCACAGAGCGGTTCGCTCTGTGCGAGTGGCTCCATTCGCACAGAGCGGTTCGCTCTGTGCGAGTGGCTCCATTCGCACAGAGCGGTTCGTGAGTGTGGGTGCAGGGCAGAGTGGGGGTGGGGGTGCAGGGCAGAGTGGGGGTGGGGGTGCAGGGCAGAGTGGGGGTGGGGGGTGCAGGGCAGGAGACTGGGTGCAGGGCAGAGTGGGGGTGGGGATGCAGGGTGTAAGTGTGGGTGCAGAGCAGAGTGGGAGACTGGGTGCAGGGCAGAGTGGGGGTGGGGATGCAGGGCAGGGTGTGAGTGTGGGTGCAGGGCAGAGTGGGTGCAGGGCAGAGTGTGAGTGTGGGGGCAGGGCAGAATGTGGGGGCAGGGCTGGGTGCAGGGCAGAGTTAGAGACTGGGTGCAGGGGCACAGTGCAAAGTGCTGGGTGCAAAGTGCCAGGGCTGGGTGCAAAGTGCTGGGTGCAAAGTGCCAGGGCTGGGTGCAAAGTGCAAAGTGCTGGTGCAAAGTGCTGAATGCTGGGTGCAAAGTGCTGGATGCAAAGTGCCAGGGCTGGGGCAAAGTGCTGGGTGCAAAGTGCTGGGTGCAAAGTGCCAGGGCTGGGTGCAAAGTGCTGGGTGCAAAGTGCTGGGTGCAAAGTGCTGGGTGCAAAGTGCAAAGTGCTGGGGCAAAGTTTCTTGAACAGTAATAGTCCACCTCTTTTCAGAATGTTTGGGGTTATTTTGTTTCATAAATATTGTGTTTGGGTTCTTGTACTTTGAAAATATTGTTTTTTATTACATCATAACAAAATAAGAATGTTAATGTAAATTTTAAGTTGTTTTTTAACATCCAGTTCATTAAATTCTTTTAAATAAACGAAAAATTTGCATATTGTTTTTTTTTATCCGATTAATCGATTAATCGAAAAAATAATCGGCCGATTAATCGATTATTAAAATAATCGTTAGTTGCAGCCCTAATTCTCACAATTCCTCCATGGCACAGGACACACAAAAAAAATCCACTAGACGACGCATTTTGTTCAAATTGCAGTCATAGGTGCAGTCATTGGTGCATACCCATCCCCTTCAGGGGGTATTTATAGCAAATAAGTAATGTTTTTTTTGTTTGTTTGTTTTGTCCTATGTCAGAGGCATTTAGCATTTTTAGCTTGGAATTAGAAATAAAAGGCAAAGGTTTACTGTTAACTTTTACAGATGGTCCCGCTCACTTTTTAATTGCAACAGGTAACACATTTTAAGCCTGTTTAAGAATTTGTTTTTGTACATAGGATCATCTTTTGATCTTTATGGGCATTAGGGTAAACACATCAATGTTTTTTTCTTTTGATTTAAATGATGGCTTGAGGCACCGTACCCAGGAGGCAACAACTATTTCAGTGGAGTTGCTACACTCTGTTGTGTTATATTATATACACCATTTTTTTTACCTTTCCTGGCTGCAGTGTAAGGGAAGAAGATCCTTGCACTCTCATTAGTGCAGGTGTGGTAGGCATGTGACCATAACTAGACATAACTAGAAACCACAAAGCCCTGGTTCAAAAATGGCCCTGGGGCCTCCCAATTTTACCAAGTAACATGTCCCACAGTGTTTGACCCCAAACATCTTGTGAGTGGGATCTTTGCCTCAAAGCAGCTTATTAGTGCCATCCTAACCCCTCAAACAGCAACAGCTTTTGGATCAACGGCAACAAATTAACAGATATAGGAAAGGCTGAACTTGATGGACGCATGGTCTTTTTTCAGCCTATATAACTATGTAACTATGTAACAAACAGATTGCCTGTGTCATCTTTGCCCCCAGCTTATAGTTCCTCAAACATCTTATTTGTGTCATAATTTCCGCCAAACAGCTTACATCAGGGCTCGACAAATCCCAGGTCGCCATGGCGACAGAATTTTGTCCTGGCGCCTAGGTTTTGTCAGCCTCTTACATCCAGAAAAAATTGTGGATGTAAGAGGCTGAGTCACCACACGGGGGCGCTGTTGCTGTCTGCCAAGAAGTCTGGGCAGACAGCACAGCCACTCCGAGCCCGCCCCCGAGCCTGAGATCACTCCCACGGAGTGAGCCTGTAGGCTGAAAACGCGGTTGCTGGAAAAGCAGCACTTGTGTTTTCAGCTTCCGCAGGCAGCCTCAGGGAAGGGGTTTGTGTGTTGATTGGGTCCCCACACAAGTCTGGGGACCTCACCCAACACCCCCCAGCTGCCTGATCGCTCCATGGGAGCGACAGCGCACCGTTAACCCCTTCAATGCCGCCAATGGAAGCCCAGGCAGACCAGCAACAGTAAAAACGAGCCCCCACAAGCCCTTTGATGACTCCTGTAGGCATGGAAGCCTACAGCAGTCATCAAAGAGACTCCCTCTGCAATGGCTGGTCCATAGACCAGCAATTGAGTCCCAGCTGCCAGAGGCAGCTTCAGGGACAGGGAAGAGGGTTCTTCGGTCTCCACATGAGTGTGGAGACCAGCCCCAACACCCCCCCCGCTGCCTGATCGCTCCCCGAGAGCGACAGTGCAACGTTAACCCCTTCAATGCCGCGATTGCGGCATTTTAGGGGTTAACGCCCGTTTTGTAAGGGGCTCTGCTGCCGGTGGTCTGCCTGGCAGCAAAAAAACGAGCCCCCACAAGCCCTTTGATGATTCCTGTAGGCATAGAAGCCTACAGCAGTCATCAGAGACTCCCCCCTGCAATGGCTGGTCTATAGACCAGCAATTGCTTCCCAGCTGCCAGATGCAGCTTCAGGGACAGGGGGAGAGGGTTCTTTGGTCTTGCCATGAGTGTGGAGACCAGCTCCAACACCCCCCTGCTGCCTGATCGCTCCATGAGAGCGACAGTGCAGCGTTAACCCCTTCAATGCCACAATTGTGTATGACACATTCGTGGCATTGCAGGGGTTAACATTTGTCCCCACAAACTTGTGGGGACTAAATATCTGTCAATGCTGTGCTCCAATGGAACATCAGCATCGAAAGAGTTAAAAAAATGAAAAAAAAATAATAAAAAAACAAAACAAACAGCACTGACCTGAAAGTCCAGGGTGCTTCCAGGTCAGATGCTGTGAGTTTAGTAAGTGGGCTGATGATGATCGGATCCCTCCTGACCAACTGTTAGTTTAAAAAAATCCTGGCTCCTAACTTTTTTACCTGGCGCCTAAATTCACAACAAATTTGTCAAGCCCTGGCTTACATATGCTTTCCTTGGCCCTTGCTCCCTCCATAATATACATAAGCAGATCACATTATGCCATATAAAGTATCATATAATATTTATCAGACTTTTTCACCTGAGTTAAAATTCAACACTGTTTTCACAGATTTCTGTCCTGCAGTCTAAGGATTGATAATCCATTATCTAATAATAAATTCCAGACCTATATTTTAGGGTAGAGCTATCTCAAAGTCTCTACCTTTGAGGCAAAAACTAAGGCAAACAAGTTACTATATAGGACCTTAACTGGGGAAGTAATCCATTCAGTGTGTCCTCCTCATGATTCTCACAAATATGTTCATGAATAACTAGCCTGCCATACTATATGTGAGCAGATGACGTTTTGTCAAGTGAAGTATCATATAATTATTACCACACTTTTTCACTTGAGTTAAAATTCTTTTTTTTTTTTTTTTTTTTATTATAAACATATCAAAATGACAGACATACATAAATACCTTACATAAATAACAATCAGCATATTTAAAACAAGAGATTCTATCAGCAGATTATAAACATGTATATCCGGTCATAAATAAGTTCATAAATAGATCATATATATAACATTAGAATATTTGACCGAATAATATAAATTTATAGTTTAACTGCTTTCATATATTATTTCATAGGTTGTTTAAATTATGTTATTTAATTATTCTATTGCTCATTTTCTAATTACTATATATCTCTCGCTAAAACAATTAAAATTAAAAGTAAATATTTAATAGCAAGCAGGTATCTCTAAATTTGTGTGGTAGCTTATAATTGGTTCTCATTTTCTAGCTCTATATGTGTACGGGTTACCCATGGTTTCCAAATATCAATATATATCTTACTTTTAGCTACATTCTCATAATAGCCTTTTTCCATTTTATGTTGAAATTGAATTTGAGCATGTATCTCATTCCAAAATATTTTACCTTTCATTTTCCAATTTCTCGCTATAACGAGTTTGCAAGCCAAAATTAATTGGACTATCAGATTTCTCTGTGTTTTGTGGAAGTTCGTAAGGCCCATATGAAAAATAAATATTTGAGGGGATGGTTCAATTCTAACATCTACTAATTCTTCAATTATTTTAAAAAGGGTTGATACGATTGATCTCACTTCTTCGCATTTCCACCACATGTGATAAATTGTCCCTTCTTCCTTTCCACATCTCCAACAAAGCCCTGAAGATTTTTTATCGTATTTAGAGATTTGAACAGGCGTTCTATACCATCTATGAATAATTTTGTAATAGAGTTCATGCATCCCAAGACAGTGGGAATATTTTTTAATTTCTATGTAAGCTTGTAGCAATTCCTCTTTAGGGAGTATAACACCTATATCTTTTTCCCATTTCTCTTTATTAGGTATGGAATCGTCCATTCCAATACTTCTCTTTAATATACCTACTCGGTGAATCAGTCTAGTTTTAAAATGTTTATTAAGGAATTCTTCATATCCTGGGGAAGATATTACTTCTACCGTTTGAAGATAGTATTTTATTCTAATATAGCTAAATATTTCTGAATTAGGTAAGTCTCCTTTCTCTTTTAGCATTGGCCAAGATAAGAAAGATTCTGTATCGTATAAATCCGATATAAGTTTTATATTTGTATTAGGGCTGCAACTAACGATTATTTTAATAATCGATTAGTTGGCCGATTATTTTTTCGATTAATCGATTAATCGGATAAAAAAATGAATGTAAATTTTTCATTTATTTAGTATAATTTACTAAACAAATGATGTTAAATACAAACAGCAGAATAAAAAAACTTTGATAATACATTTCTTGTCTTTATTTCCCAACCAGCCCCCCAATATATGCACATTTGAGCCCAGGCTTGCTACGCTGCATCCCAGACATGCCATGCTGCCCCCCCACATATGCCACGCTGCCTACCACAGCACTCCACGCTGCCTCCCACATATACCACACCACGCTGCCTCCCACATTTGCCACTTCACGCTGCCTCCCACATATACCACTCCACGCTGCCTCCCACATCTGCCACGCCACGCTGCCTCCCACATCTGCCACTCCACTCTACCCCCCACATGCCACTGTGCCTGATACGCCTTATACCCCCTGAAACACCACTCCATCCTCCCCAGACATGCCACCCTGCCCTCCCCACATATGCCACGCCATGCTGCCTCCCACATCTGCCACTCCACAATGCCTCCCACATATGCCACGCTGCCTCCCACATATGCCACTGTGCCTTATATCCCCTGATACCCCAACTCCATCCTCCCCAGACATGCCACTTCTCTACCCCCAGATATGCCACTTCTCTACCCCCAGATATGCCTTATACACCCTGATACACCACTCCATCCTCCCCAGACATGCCACACTGCCCTCCCCACATATGCCTTATATACTGTATATGCCTTATACCCCCAGATATGTCACTTCACTGCCCCCAGGATTTAGATTCCCCTAAATTAACCCTAAAGACCCCATCAACCACAGCATCCCCTAAATTAACCCTAAACACACCATTAACCACAACTGCCTCAAATTAACCCCAAACACCCCATTAACCACAGCTGCTCCTAAATTAACCCTAAACACCCTATTAACATAACTGCCCCTAAATTAACCCTAAACACCCAATTAACCATAACTGCCCCTAAATTAACCCTAAACACCCCACTAACCATAACTGCCCCTAAATTAACCCCCACCTCCCCTAACTTTCAGTAGCCCAAATATATATATATATATATATATATATATATATATATATATATATATATATATATATATATTACATACATATATACACATTATATATATATATATATATATATATATATATATATATACACACACATTATATATATATATATATATATATATATATACACATATACTTACAGTTAGACGAGTGTCACAGCCATGTGGTTCTGGTCTGGAGAAGGAAGGGGCGGGGCCAGTTGTCACAGTGATTACAGGGAGGGGAAGTAAGTAGGAGCTGCTGCTGTGAGACGGTGAGTCACTGAAACGGATTATATAATGAGGGGGATTTTTCAGAGCGTTTGCTCTGAAAAAACCCTCATTTTATAATCGATAATAATCGATTCAACTAATCGATAATGAAATTCGTTGCCAACGAATTTCATTATCGATTATTATCGATTAGTTGTTGCAGCCCTAATTTGTATGACTCCATTTAGCTAAATCTAAGTCACTTATATAATTAGTCAGAACTTCTATTGGAGCGGTGGAAAGAAGCCCATCGTTTATATTCATAATTTTTTTACATTTATTAGCTGTTATAATTAAGTCTTTAATTATTAAATTATCGCTCTTAATATATTTATTTGTTTCATGGGTCATCCAAATAATATTTGATAGATGAAGGAGATTTGTAGTTTCTTTCTCTATAATGAACCATGGAGTTTTATCACTTTCTGGTCTGTCTAAAAGTAATAAATGAGTTATCATACACGTTTCATGCAGATCTTTGATGTCGGGAACCGAGAGACCTCCTCTTTGCGTGTGTCTAACTAGGTTACTAAAGGATATTCTAGATGGCTTATTTTGCCAAATATACCTTAAAATTATTTTTTGAATTTTTGAGAGAGTAAGATAGGGGACTCTCAGTGGTATCGCTCTTAACAAAAAAATTATTTTAGGTAAATAATATGCGTTAAAAGCGTTTATTCTTGCTAACCAAGAAATTTCAAGGTTCTTCCATTTACTTAATTTTTCTTCCATTTTCTTCATTAATATATTATAATTGTCTCTAACCATTTCTTTGAGATTGTATTTGATTTTTATACCTAGATACTCCAATGAATCCATGCTCCAGTCAACATTTATATGTGATCTCATTAATTTAGCTTGCTCTTTAGTCTGATTAGCACAGATGATCTGTGTTTTATTAACATTTAATGTATAGTTAGAAAAATTCCCATATTCTTCAATTAATTTCAAAACATATTTCATTGATTTATCTGGGTTCAAGAGAGTTAATATAATATCGTCAGCAAAGAGTGTTATCTTATATTCGTTTTGCCTAATATTGATCCCCATTATTTCTTTCGAATTTCTTATTGATTGTGCTAAAGGTTCAATTGACAAAGCATATAATAGAGGTGCCAATGGGCATCCTTGTCGCGTTCCATTATTAATTCTAAAAGATTTTGATGTTATCATTGGACCTACAATTTGAGCAGTTGGATTTTGATATAATGCTAAAATATTATTTTTAAATTTCCCAGATATGCCAAAGGACTCCAAAGTTTCAGACAAGAATTTCCAGTCCACACGATCGAAAGCCTTTTCGGCGTCTAAAGCCAAAAACGCTGTATATGTTGATCTTTTACTAGTTATATCCATCAAATTTATCATTTTGCGGGTATTGTCTGCTAAACCTCTACCAATAATAAAACCTGCCTGATCTGAATGTATTATTTCTGGTAAATAAATTTTTAGTCTTTCTGCGAGTATCTTTGAATATATTTTAATATCAATATTTATTAATGATATAGGTCTATAATTCGGGACCCTACTTGGGTCTTTATTAGGTTTCGGTATCGGAGTTATGGAAGCCAGTAGCATCTCAGGAGGAATTTTTGAACCCCCTGCTATTTCTTCAAAGGATTTAAATAATAATGGTATAATAATGTCTTTAAATGTTAAATAAAATGGCGCTGTATATCCATCAGGACCTGGAGCTTTTTTCTTTTCCAAGTTTTCAATCACTCTTTTAATCTCATCTTCTTTTATCGGAGCATTTAGTATTTCTAGGTGTTCTATTTTCAGCTTCGGTAAATTTAGAGAATGCAAATAATTTCTAATATCTGTTTGAGACTTTTTGGAGCCTTCTAAATTATATAATGAGTTATAGTAGTCTTCAAAACACTTAGTTATTTGGGAAGGGTTTAGGAAGGTTTTATTTTTGAGTTAAAATTCAACACTGTTGTTATCACAGATTTCTGTGTTGCTGTCTGATAATCCATTATCTAAAGTATATTTATCACCAGTAATAAAATCCAGACCCATATTTTATGAGGGTAGATCCACCTCGCTTTGTTCCTCTTCTGTGATTGTAGGTAAAGAGCTTTCCTGAGGTGATAATGCCACTTACTTGAAAGAAACATCTCCAGCAGTTAGACAAATGTACACACGATAATCTTTTGGTCTGTATTGGCATTAGGGTGAACACATCAGCCATGTGTCCCAGACCTCATTTAATTTTTACATATTGCTGACCAGTGCAGGCATAGGAATGCCCTGTGTTGTGTTGTGTGAAAAGTAAACTGAGTAATCAGTTCCCTTCCATGAGGATCACACTATACAGGGAATAACCTGCAGTTGCACATAGAGTAACCTCTTTTAACATAATCCTAAAAAATGCAGAAGAGTTATTAAAAAATACTTGCAGAAATGTTACAGCTAATTTTAACAGGGATCATTATCGGAATGGGATTAAAGAATGAATGTCTCACCTTTTTTGAAGCACAATTGAAAGTTGCTTCAATGCTGCAGGAGGATTCAAACAGCAGGTTTTCACCTAAATAGCTATGTTACTAAGAAATGCAGAAGAGGTTGTGAAACTACTTATGGCAGAGATTTTCCTCAAAATGCGTGAATAAGGGGCTGGGATGATTTTTTTACATACTCTGCCTGAGGATATGCATCTCAATGAACACCTTTGTGGCAATGTGAAAAAGGAGATTCTTTAGATACCATTATTTTGATCATATGATATAATGTTTGGTGTTTTTTTTTTATCTTTTTACTCATCTACAATAAATTGACTTATAAATAAATTACAGTCTGTAGGTATGGATGTCAGAATAGTTGAATGGATAAGCCAATGGTTGAGTGAAAGGAGAAGATTGTGGTTAATGGTGTATATTCAGAGAAAGGACTTGTCACTAGTGGGGAACCTAAGGGATCAGTATTGGGACCTGTACTTTTTAATATCTTTATTAATAATATTACAGAAGGTAAAATGTATTTTTCCAGATGATACAAAGGTCTGCAACAGGATAGACATTCCGGGTTGAACAACTCAAATGGCAAATTACTTAAGTAAATTAGAAGAATGGTTGAGAATGTGGCAGTTGTAGTTTAATATTAATAATTGTAAAATAGTGCACTTAGGACATAAAAATCCCAAGGCAGAATATAGCATTGGTGGCACTGTCAGTAACAACAAAAGAGAGAGACTTAGGAGCAATTATTTCTGATGACTTGAAGGTAAGCAATGCAATAAAGCATCTCAAAGAGCAAGCTGGGTTGCATAGCGAGAGGCATTAGTAGCAGAAAGAGGGAGATGATTATGCCACTTTACAGATCTCTGGTTGTAAGAAATCAGTTTTATACTTTTATTTTGTTCTGCACATTTTAGGCCTGAATGCAACTTGAGTGCTGGGAACATATGGTATCAATTAAGTGACGTAGTTTAGAGGGTCTTCTGTGGAATGCCGGTGTATCATATTATTGTTCCAATAGGATTCCTTTACGTATACCCTAAACAAATGTAAAGGGGTATAAATTGGCATGACTACAAGGACAAGGTCTCTTTCTACGCTCTTATCTTCATCTCACCAAGATACTTAGCCTACAGTACCTTTTATCAACATTTGTTCCAGCATTGGTATTGTATGAATTGATAATTTGTTATCGAATAAACCTGATTAATAAGACATAGAAGCTGTGGTCTTGATTGCTGTTTGATCACTGGAGAAGCTTAGATATTCAAGACAAAGAATATTCTAACACTGGTCAGGCCTCACATTTCATACAGAGCCCATCATCAGAAGGATATTAACACAGTGGAGAGAGTTCAGAGGAGAGCTGCAAAAATGGTAATTGGTTTGCAGGACAGAAATTCTCAGGAAAGGTTAAGAGATCTTAATTTGTATAGCTTGGAGGAAAGAAGGGGGGATGCAATAGAAACATTTAAATAGTTAAAGGAATTTGACAATGTACAGGAGGTAAGCTTATTTGAAAGGTTTTTACTTATCAAGTTTTCAGCACCCGATCGGCACCCCTCCATCTCCTCTGCAAGCCCTCTAGCTTGGTCTTGGTGCTGGCTTGTAATGCTGAGCACTGGAATAAGATGTCATATTCCGGCGCTCAACAGTGAAGCAGCACGCACCGCAGCAGAGCAGGTAGACTATCGCTGCAGGACTGCTGGAAGGTAAGTGAAGTACAATGGGTGGGGGGTTAGATAACAGGGAGGTAGGGAGATAGGGTAGATAATAGGGAGGGGGTAGATAATGAGAAGGTAGGGAGAGGAAGGGTAGATAATAGGGAGGGAGAGGGGGGTAGATAATAGGGAGGGAGAGGGGGGTAGATAATAGGGAGGGAGAGGGGGTAGATAATAGGGAGGGAGAGGGTCGATTATGAGAAGGGAGGGAGGGAGAGGGGGGTCGATTGTGAGAAGGGAGGGAGGGAGAGAAGGGTCGATTGTGAGAAGGGAGGGAGAGAAGGGTAGATTGTGAGAAGTTAAGGAGAGAGGGAGAGGGGAGTAGATTATATTGAAATGAATAAAGAGTGAGATTTATTGAGAGAATACATGCATTAGTGTGTGGATGAATTGTCTGGATGAGGAAGAGTATGAATTAATGTGCGAATATATTAAAGAAACTGCACAGTTCGGTTGTTATTTTGAAGTCATATTTCATATTTCTTTTGATTTAAATGATGGCTTGAGGCACTGTACCCAGGAGGCAACAACTATTTCAGTGGAGTTGCTACACTCTGTTGTGTTATATTATATACACCATTTTTTTTATATACACCTTTCCTGGCTGCAGAGTTGAGTGGTAAGGGCAGAAGATCCTTGCACTCTCATTAGTGCAGGTGTGGTAGGCATGTGACCATAACTAGACATAACTAGAAACCACAAAGCCCTGGTTCAAAAATGGCACTGGGGCCTCCCAATTTTACCATGTAACATGTCCCACAGTGTTTGCCCCCAAACAGCTTGTGAGTGCGATCTTTGCCTCAAAGCAGCTTATCAGTGCCATCCTAACCCCTCAAACAGCAACAGCTTTTGGATCAACAGCAACAAATTAACAGATATAGGAAAGGCTGAACTTGATGGACGCATGTCTTTTTTCAGCCTATATAACTATGTAACTATGTAACAAACAAAATTAATAAAAGGAATGGAGCACAATAGTTATGAAGAAAGGTTAACAAATTTAAATCTGTTTAGTTTAGAAAAACAGTGCCTCAGAGGGGATATGATAACATTATATAAATATATTCGGGGCTGATGCAAACCATTGTGTGGAAATCTGTTCATAAACAGGACTATGCACAGGACACGTGGTCATGCGTTCAGACTGGAAGAAAGGAGATTTAGTCTAAGGCAGAGGAAAGTGTTTTTTACAGTAAGGACAATAAGGATGTGGAATTCTCTGCCTGCAGAGGTAGTTTTATCTGTGTCTGTACAGATGTTTAAACAGCAACTGGATGGATACTTGGAAAAACATAATATTCGGGGATATAATCTTTAATTATGGGGAAACAGCTTATTGATCCACGGAGAAATCTGACTGCCATTTTGGGGTCAAGAAGGAATTTTTTCCCCTGGTTAGTGCAAAATTGGAAACAGCCAAACTGGGGTTTTTTTGCCTTCTTTTGGATCAACAGCAACAAATTAACCGATATAGGAAAGGCTGAACTTGAGGGACGCATGTCTTTTTTCAGCCTATATAACTATGTAATTATGTAACTATGTAACCTATAAACACAGAAACAAAGAATTTGACAGCAGATAATAACCATTCAGCCCAGCTAGTCTACCAGTTTTTCCTGATGTGCAGGGTTTACAACAAATCAGTCTTTGGGCAGGTCCCAGAGTGAGGAAAGCTTTAAGTCTATCACATGCCTTTTTAAATTTCCTCACATTTATGCTGGGAGACTGTTCCATTTATCTACTACCCTCTGACTAAAGTACAGCTTCCTAAAGATACATCTAAGCCTCTAGTTTATGACCTCTTCTTATAACATTGTTCCTCCTTTCACATAAGCGTACCCCCTGTACTTTGTATTTAAATGTTTTTATTGCATCCCCCATCGTAAAAAGAAACATTAAATAATAAAAAACATGCAATAAGTCTAAAGATTAATACATATCTGATAGTATATCTTAATGACAAAGCTCATACATGTACGGGCTCAAAATGCTTTGTTTTCAATGGGTTTAGGGACCGCCTATTGTCCTTAAGGGGTTAATATATTCAGAGGAAACTTAATAATTGATGAACTTGAAGTGTAAATCAATGCCTTTCTTCCTTATGAAAAGTTAAGGGCATTTTCTCTACTGTTGTTAGTAGGGATAAGGTGTGTGTGTGTATATATATATATATATATAATAGAGAGAGAGAGGAGGGAAATCAAAACCCCTCTTAGCACTCATTATTAAATATGAATGTTATTCATATTTCATATATTATGCATTCAGCAACGCCACGATCGGCATCATCAACATCCGCCATACATTGTATGGTGGCGGACGCCCATTTTAAAAGCGTTTTGGAGGCGATCAACGATCACCTCCTAAACTTAAATGGTGTCGCTGGAATGCCTCGATCAGGAGGCATCCAGCGACACCAAACACTTACCTCTGGATGGACTGTGACCGCTCCGGAGAGCAGTCACAGCCGCCGCTGCCTGTGATCTTCACCATCAGCAAGATGGCGGTGGCCCAGGAAAATAAACAATAAACAATAAAGACGAAAAAGTTCGCTAGATGGTCTCCAGACCCTCTAGAGAACTCTGGCTCCACTTGCAGGTTGAATACAGGTACTGCATTCAACCATGCAAGTCAATGGAGCCCAGCTTTCTAATCACAGTGTGATTAGTAAAAATAAATTAAAAAATAAAATAAAATTAATAATAATTAGAAAAAAATAGTAAAAAAAACAGTAAAATGTAAAAATAATTTCCCACTGATGTCACTATCAGGGGAACCTTCAAGTTGAAAAAAAATGTTAATTTTTTTTTAAAAAAAAGGCAAAAAAATAAAATATATGTTACTTACATGCCCCCGGCTCCCACGTTGCCTCCACAGCCGCCACGCGGGAGAGGGAGACCCCCCTCCAACGCATGGCCACCGGAGCCGCCACGCAGGAGAGGGAGACCCCCCTCCAACGCACGACCACCGGAGCCGCCACGTAGGAGAGGGAGACCCGCCTCCAATGCACAGCCACCGGAGCCGCCACGCAGGAGAGGGGGACCCCCCTCCAACGCACGGCTACCACCGCAGCAGCCGCCTCGCAGCATATTAAATGCCCATGGGGTGTCTACTTTAAAAAAAATGTATGATTTGATGGGATAAAATGAATTGCCAAATAACACGGGGGGGAGGATGGCCACACATCTAATTTCCAATTAGAAAAATGCACACGTACCAAATGTGGCCTTTTAGTTCCCCCAAAAAATGACAAACTCATGCATGTGGGGTGTCACTGTACTCAGGAGATGTTGCTGAACACATATTGGGGTGTCGTGTGACAGCGGCATAAACCAGGAGCTGTAAATTCATACATAAAGTAGGTGTGTGGGGGAAAAATACACACAAAAAAATACTACTGCAAACTTTGAAAAAATTCTGGTGGTAAAATGTGTGCATGCAAAGAGTTAAAACACCAGCATTTAAAATACCCTGGGGTGTCTAGTTTTCAAAAATATATGGTTTTGTTAGGCACACTGAAATGGCCCGGCTCAAAGATGTACCAAATAGGGCATGGGCAGTGGATCCCCAAATGCCAAAGTTCAACATTGAAAAATGCGCATGCCCCAAATGTGGCCCTTTTGTCCCCAAACAGCCAGGCAGAAAATCATTCATGTGAGGTATCGCTGTACTCAGGAGATGTTGCTGAACACATATTGGGGTGTTTTGTGATAGTGACATATACAAGAACCTTTTAATTCATACCTGAAGTAAAATGTGTGTGACAAAACAAATGCAAAAAAATGACTACCACAAAGTTTGACAAAGACTGGTGGTAGACATGGTGCATGGAAAGAGTTAAAATACTAACATTTGAAATACCCTGGGGTGTCTAGTTTTCAAAAATATCTGGCTTTATTGGGCATACTGAAATGGCCCGGCTCAAAGATGTACCAAATAGGACATGGGCAGTTGATCGCCAAATGCCAAAGTTCAACATTGAAAATGCGCATGCCCCAAATGTGGCCCTTTTGCCCCCAAACAGCCAGGCAAAATCATTCATGTGAGGTATCGCATGGAGATGTTGCTAAACACATATTGAGGTGTTTTATGATTGTGACATATAACAGAACCTGTTTATTCATACCTGAAGTAAAATGTGTGTGAAAAAACAAATGCAAAAAAATTGTCACGAAGGGTAAAATCAGCCTTTGTCACGAAAGAGGTTAAATATGAATGTTATTTAAGAATTCCTCCATGACACAGGACACATAAAAAAACCAAAAAGAATCCAGTAGACGCTGATACATTTTGTTCACATTGCAGTCATAGGTGCAGTCATTGGTGCACACCCATCCCCTTCAGGGGGTATTTATAGCAAATAAGTACTATTTTTTTGCCTGTTTAAGAATTTGTTTTTGTACATAGGATCATCTTTTGATCTTTATGGGCATTAGGGTAAACACATCAATGTTTTTTTCTTTTGATTTAAATGATGGCTTGAGGCACTGTACCCAGGAGGCGACAACTATTTCAGTGGAGTTGCTACAACAACAGTCTGTTGTGTTATATTATATACACCATTTTTTTTACCTTTCCTGGCTGCAGAGTTGAGTGGTAAGGGCAGAAGATCCTTGCACTCTCATTAGTGCAGGTGTGGTAGGCATGTGACCATAACTAGACATAACTAGAAACCACAAAGCCCTGGTTCAAAAATGGCCCTGGGGCCTCCCAATTTTACCAAGTAACATGTCCCACAGTGTTTACCCCCAAACAGCTTGTGAGTGCGATCTTTGCCTCAAAGCAGCTTATCAGTGCCATCCTTTACATACTCTGCCTGAGGATATGCATCTCAATGAACACTTTTGTGGAAATATGAAAAAGGAGGTTCTTTAGGTACCATTAGTTTGATCATATGATATAATGTTTGGTGTTTTTTTTTGTTTTTTTTTTTTAATCTTTTTACTCATCTCCAATAAATTGACTTATAAATAAATTACAGTATGTAGGTATGGATGTCAGAATAGTTGAATGGATAAGCCAATGGTTGAGTGAAAGGAGAAGGTTGTAGTTAATGGTGTATATTCAGAGAAAGGACTTGTCACTAGTGGGGAACCTCAGGGATCAGTATTGGGACCTGTACTTTTTGATATCTTTATTAGTAATATTACAGAAGGTAAAATGTCTTTTTCCAGATGATACAAAGGTCTGTAACAGGGTAGACATTCCGGGTTGGCAAATGGCTTAAGTAAATTAAAAGATTGGCGAGAATGTGGCAGTTGTAGTTTAATATTAATAATTGTAAAATAGTGCACTTAGGACATAAAAATCCCAAGGCAGAATATAGCATTGGTGGCACTGTCAGTAACAACAAAAGAGAGGGACTTAGGAGCAATTATTTCTGATGACTTGAAGGTAAGCAATGCAATAAAGCATCTCAAAGAGCAAGCAGGATGCTGGGTTGCATAGCGAAAGGCATTAGTAGCAGAAAAAGGGAGATGATTATGCCACTTTACAGATCTCTGGTCAGGCCTCACATTTCATACAGAGCCCATCATCAGAAGGATATTGATACAGTGGAGAGAGTTCAGAGGAGAGCTGCAAAAATGGTAATTGGTTTGCAGGACAGAAATTCTCAGGAAAGGTTAAGAGATCTTAATTTGTATAGCTTGGAGGAAAGAAGGGGGGATGCAATAGAAACATTTAAATCGTTAAAGGAATTTGACAATGTACAGGAGGCAAGCTTATTTGAAAGGAGGGACAATCTTAGAACAAGAGGTCATGGCAGTAGTTAAACAACATTCATGTTTATGGAAATTCAGTAAATATCCTTATGTTTATTCAGCTAATTTAGCTGTTATTAAGAAGAAAAGAGGGGTAGCATTATTTTTTTCACACAAACTGAAGATAGAACCAATATATGTGGAGATATACGGATGCTTTTTGATACTTGAAATCAACTATATTACGTATACTTTAGTTAATGTTTATGCCCCCAATCGAATCTCATTACACTTTTTTGAGACATTAATTACCAAAACTGAAATGTTTCAGATAGGTATCCTTCTGATTGGAGGGGATTTTAACTCTGTTCAGAACTTGACCATACTTACTCGAAGCCTGATTCTAGAGCTTGTGAGGGTCCCTATCCTAGAATTCTAAATTATTTCTTAAAGAATTCTCTGTATGACTGCTGGATAACTTTCCACCCATCAGACAGAGATTACACTTTTTACTCAAACATGCACCAAACGTATCCATGTATAGATTACTTTTTGTAGACATTTAAATTTAGTGAAGAATTCCAGAATAGGGAATATCACGTGGTCAGATCATGCCCCGGTGTTGCTGGAGACTGCTAATAATTCAGACTACAATATTAGAAACAATTGGAGGTTAAATTAATCTTTATTGAAAATCCATTATACACACAAGAACTGTTAAACGAGGCTCAGCAATTTTTGAAGAATAATTACAATGGAGAAGTTTTGGACACTACTTTATGGTACACGTTTAAGGCTTACATGAGAGGAATACTAGAGACCCTGACTGGTTCCCTATAAAAAAACAGAACCAGCCAGGGTTGTCCACTAGCCCCACTACTATATGTCCAGAGCATTGAACCTTTAGCAGAGCTAATAAGGCAATCTCCTGACATCTATGGTGTAGAAATTGACACTGATTCTTATAAAATATCTCTTTATGCGGACGATGTACTTCTGTCCATGACAAATTTGACTCTTTCTATCCCTGCACTTTTTAAATTAATTGACCAATATGGATTAATCTCTAATAGAGCTGAAACAACGAATCGATAAAATCGATAATAATCGATAACGGAAATCATCGATAACGATTTCCGTTATCGATTAATCGAGTGATCAATTCGTTGTTGGAGCACTCGGCTCCTTTTACTTACCTCCGCGAGCGTTCCCCGCTTCTGCTACACGCTCTGCAGTCTCCGCCTTCTTTTAGCTACGTGACGGATGTGACGCGTTCCGGAGGTAAGTATTCTTCATGTCTATGTGCACGGATCGCACAGAGCCACTCGCACAGAGCGGTTCGCTCTGTGCGAATGGAGCCACTCGCACAGAGCGGTTCGCTCTGTGCGAGTGGCTCCACTCGCACAGAGCGGTTCGCTCTGTGCGAGTGGCTCCATTCGCACAGAGCGGTTCGCTCTGTGCGAGTGGCTCCATTCGCACAGAGCGGTTCGTGAGTGTGGGTGCAGGGCAGAGTGGGGGTGGGGGTGCAGGGCAGAGTGGGGGTGGGGGTGCAGGGCAGAGTGGGGGTGGGGGGTGCAGGGCAGGAGACTGGGTGCAGGGCAGAGTGGGGGTGGGGATGCAGGGTGTGAGTGTGGGTGCAGAGCAGAGTGGGAGACTGGGTGCAGGGCAGAGTGGGGGTGGGGATGCAGGGCAGGGTGTGAGTGTGGGTGCAGGGCAGAGTGGGTGCAGGGCAGAGTGTGAGTGTGGGGGCAGGGCAGAATGTGGGGGCAGGGCTGGGTGCAGGGCAGAGTTAGAGACTGGGTGCAGGGGCACAGTGCAAAGTGCTGGGTGCAAAGTGCCAGGGCTGGGTGCAAAGTGCTGGGTGCAAAGTGCCAGGGCTGGGTGCAAAGTGCAAAGTGCTGGTGCAAAGTGCTGAATGCTGGGTGCAAAGTGCTGGATGCAAAGTGCCAGGGCTGGGGCAAAGTGCTGGGTGCAAAGTGCTGGGTGCAAAGTGCCAGGGCTGGGTGCAAAGTGCTGGGTGCAAAGTGCTGGGTGCAAAGTGCTGGGTGCAAAGTGCAAAGTGCTGGGGCAAAGTTTCTTGAACAGTAATAGTCCACCTCTTTTCAGAATGTTTGGGGTTATTTTGTTTCATAAATATTGTGTTTGGGTTCTTGTACTTTGAAAATATTGTTTTTTATTACATCATAACAAAATAAGAATGTTAATGTAAATTTTAAGTTGTTTTTTAACATCCAGTTCATTAAATTCTTTTAAATAAACGAAAAATTTGCATATTGTTTTTTTTTATCCGATTAATCGATTAATCGAAAAAATAATCGGCCGATTAATCGATTATTAAAATAATCGTTAGTTGCAGCCCTAATCTCTAACTATAAAATCAACTTTGGGGAGACACAAATAATTAAGACTCCTTTCTCTCAGGATGAACTAAATGAGCTTGGGTCTCTGTACATCTTAGATTGGCAGTGTCAAACTATAGATTATTTAGGAATAAAAATCACAAATGATATTCCTTCTCTCATTAATTATAATTTTAAAATCTTAATGGAAAAAACAAAGCTACAATTCCTCGGATGAAAAAATTAAAAAATCTCATGGTTTGGCCGCATAAACCTTATTAATAGATATTTCCTCTCAAAAATATTATATATTTTTAGAACAATACCTTTAAGAGTTTATCCACATATCCTAAATAAATTGTTTCAACAAATTATTGACCAATTTATTTGGCACAAAAAGAAACCCAGAATAGCGCAAAAAACCTCATAGAGGGGGTATTTCTTATCCAAATATTAACAACCTCCATGAAGCAAAAATGGTGACACACTATTTAGCATGGGGTAAAGGATCAAATAACCTTCCCAGGTGGTTACAAATTGAGAGAGCAGATATCAGGAAATGTGAACTATATTCCCTATCTTGGGTTGATCTATCTCAGCTAAATGATATACTTAAATTGAATCCCATAATCTATGATTCACTTAAAACGGTCCACAGACTTACAAAGAAGGCAGATAAACAAATCTCTTTCACCCTCTACTCCCATAGAGTTTATCTATTATATTAGGGATATTGATTTCTTGCAGCATGCTTACACCTGTTTGGTAGGCCTCGTATTACACATTTGTATTTTTGAGCCTGAGACTAGCTTAGCGCACCGACACTTTTTTCTTTTCCCTGTTTGCACATATTTGAGGTTGTTGTCTCCTCATCAGTCTGGTTGCAGCTTGCTGTCCAGGGGTTAATGGGGAGGAGGTTTAATTGCACCTCCCCCAACACATTAATAAGGTTTTGGTAGCAGTATAAACTGCTTTGTGTGCCCACTATGTAGGAGGTGAGAGTAGGTTCTCACCTTATTGAGAGTGTGCCTTGACGTGGCGGGTGAGCTTAATTATGCTTTGGCCAATTCATATAACCAAAACCTCTCATTTATATTATGTTTATATATTTGTTGCCAACTTTATTAGGGTAAGAAGCGCAGACAGTTTTTGTTTCACGCATATTCCTGTTATAGGTCATGATGCACACTGGCTTTTATCTGACCCCAGCCCTGCCAGTAACGAAAACCTCCACGGTCCTCTCATTGTCAATGATGCTCAGCATTCATGCATCCTTTCTATCCTTAAACTTCAATTCTAAGAGCTCCTTTCGGGACAGATTTGAGGTCTCTTTTGTAGCCGGGCATGTGCCAGATGTTGTTTGAAATCTATGAGGTTTGAATGTATAGTACTACAAGCTACTGTACCAAAACAATACAGTAGCTTGAACATAGGGAAACTTGTGTAGAAGTTATCTACATGCAAGTGGTACCCATTGTTCATTAGGGAACATATTAGGTCCCAAATGATGTTTGGGACATGTTTTGGGCAACCTGGAGGGTCAAGTTGTCTATCCTTTCCCTCATATACCTGGAAGGCCTGAGTACACTTAGTCTCGCTCTCGCAGAGCTTATATGTAATCAATAAACCATTTTAGTAGCCCTTCTCTGAACTTTATAAATACCAAAACCTATTGCAAGGAGAGCACGTAAGGAAAAAAAGTATATACAAAGTCAATCTTTATTAAACAATATGATTTAAACACATATAAAAAAATATATATAATAAAAAAGCATCTCGTCACCAAGACACATATAGGAAGGTGCATATGAACAAGGGCACAGGACTACAGGAACTAGGATGGAAATACGTATGTATATGAAGGCACAAATAAGAAACACAAGGATGACTACAGCGATAAAGTGAAAAGGAACAAATGAAATTAGGGCTGCAACTAACGATTATTTTAATAATTGATTAGTTGGCCGATTATTTTTTCAATTAATCGGATAAAAAATGCAATTTTTTAAAATTTAAAATAATGTAATAAAAAACGTACAATTTACACTTTCATCTCTTTATTGCAATGGCCTCTTTCTCTCTATTCACCTTCTTATTTTACTGACATAACAATAAAAGCTACAAGAACCCAAACACATATTTAATAAAAACTGAGAAAAAAGCTTTGTTTATATTTTCTTTTATTTACCAAACTGCCCCCAGTTATGCACATCTGACCCCCAGCTTGCCACTCTGCCCCATATATGCCTTATACCTCTTATATGCCAGAGATTCCACTGTGCCCCCTGATATGCCACTGTGCCCCCGATATGCCTCATACTCCTCATATGCCAGTGATATGCATCCGAGCCCCTGATATACCTTTTACCACCAGAAATGTCTTATGCCTCCCTGATATCCCTAATATCGATATGCCTTATACCCCCTGTATGCCTTATAACTTCCAATATGCCGCTCGCCCCCATTTATGCCTTATACCTCCTTATATGCCACTGTGCACCCTGATATGCCACTCCACTCCCCATAAATGCCCTGCACCACCCTGAAATTCATTATACTCCCTGATTCACCACTCTGCCTCCCCCAGATATGCCACTCTGAAATTCATTATACCCCCCATACACCACTCTACCTCCCCCTATACACCACTCTAACTCCCCCAGATATGCCACTGTGCCTCCCTGAAATTCATTACACCCCCATACACCACTCTGCTACCCTGAAATTCATTATACCCCCCATACACCACTATAACTCACCCATACACTACTCTGCCTCCTCCCCCCTCCCATACACCACTCTGCCTCCTCCCCCCTCCGTACACCACTCTGCCTCCTCCCCCCTCCCGTACACCACTCTGCCTCCTCCCCCCTCCCTTACACCACTCTGCCTCCTCCCCCTCCCATACATCACTCTGCCTCCTCCCCCTCCCATACTCCACTCGGCCTCCTCCCCCCTCCCATACTCCACTCTGGGTCCTCCCCCTCCCATACACCACTCTGGCTCCTCCCCCTCCCATGCACCACTCTGGCTCCTCCCCCTCACACGCACCACTTTGGCTCCTCCCCCTCCCCCTCCCATACACCACTCTGGCTCCTCCCCCTCCCATACTCCACTCTGCCTCCTCCCCCCTCCCATACTCCACTCTGCCTCCTGTCAGCAACAGAGGTTCACAAAACACCAGGGAGTCGGGAGGGAGGCAGGGCGGTGTATGGAAGTGGAGGGGAGAGACGGAAGTTGTCTGTGCGCATCGCACGGACACCCACCGGCCAACAGTGAGGGGAATCCAGGTCCCCTGCAGCGTTGCGGGGGATCTGAATTCTAGTGTTATAATCCGATCTCTGTTTGAGGTCAGATTATATAAGGAGAGGAGTTTTTCAGAGCATTTGCTCTGAAAAAAACCTCTTTTTATAATCGATAAAAATAGATTCGACTAATCGATAATGAAAATCGTTGACAACGGCATGAGCACTTCCCTCTTTCTACTGCTCATACCTCTCGCTTTACAACCAAGCATTCTGCTAGCATTACCTGCTGTTCTACTGCATTGTCTACCTACCTTTAAATCCTCAGAAATAATTACCCCTAAGTCCCTTTCCTCACACGATGAGGTTGAGGACAGTATCAAATATTCTATATATTGGGTTTTTATGCCCTAGATGCATTACTATGCATTTATCCACATTAAATGCCAGTTGCCACAGCTCTGACCATTTTTCCAGTTTACCTAAATCATTTGCCATTTGGCTTCTTCCTCCAGGAACATCAACCCTGATGTCTATCTTCCTCACTTTGGGTATTTTTGTATCTACTAAAGGCTAACTTCTTGTCTTTTACGATTTTGGCCACTTCTTCAGAGTACCACAGCTGTTTCTTTAATTTTTTACTCTTACTGACCAGCCTAATATAATTTTCTGTTATCTTCAATAATACAGCTTTTAAATAATCCCATTTCTCCTGGACTCCAGTCTGATAATGACTCCTCTACACATATTCTCATTTTAGAAAAGTCAGCTTTTCTAAAATCTAAAACTTTTATTTTTGTGTGGTGTGACTCAAACTCAGTCAGAAAAGAGTGGACATGGTCAAATACTACTTCCCTGCCTGGGTAAAGAAGAAACTGACACTGAGAGCTCCAGGTACACTGGTCAATGCAAAAAAGAGCGGCCACACTTAGCATTGGCAACATTGTAAAACATAATTTTGCCCTTGCTAAGTCTCTTATTTGGCCAAGGTTTCTCTTTGTCAGGAACTGGGTCCATACAGACGACTGTAATGACCCAGAGCGCCCAAGGATGGAGAAATGCAGGGATTCAGCATGCAGAAGCAGAGTCACAGGATAGGGCCTGGTGCAGGGCGACTGCACTCACCTGGGTGGTGAGCATCTAGGGTTGTGCAGCCACATACCAGCACCCTGACATAGCAGTAGATGTTGTCCAGAACGAAGCAAAATGATATCCTGCAGGCATAAGACATAGCACTAGAATCATGTGCAGGATGCTGCAGACTGGGAGTGTGGAAGCTAAGCAGAGCAACAGCTGAAACATAGCGAGCAAGGGACAGAGAGAGACCAAGCAAGAAGCATAACCAGACAAGAAATACATAATACATGGAACAAGACAAGGAATACACAAAATCCAACATGAACAGAACAGGACACCCCTCTACCGGGGATACAGGACAGGACACCCCTCTACCGGGTGTAACGGCCAAAGATAGTCAGGGTCAGTAGCCGAGGATCCACAGTGCAGAACCCGTGCACGAACCAGAGGCAGGCAAAATGCTACTGGAGAAGTTCGGATAAACGTGAGACAAAGCCGAGGTCAAGGATTGGAGAAGTCAGGATAGCCGAGAGATGAAGCCGAAGTCAAGGGTTGGAGAAGTCAGGATAACCGTGGTACAAAGCCGGAGTCAGAACTGGAGCAAACACAAAACCGCAACTGAGCCCAGAGAAACAAAGTATGAGACTCTTTGACAGGCAGTGAGTGGACAGCTAAGGAGCCCTCAAATAGCCCCAGGCAGATAACCCCGCCTACAAACTATTAGCATAAATAAACAGGGAAAATGTCCGGCTATCTTAGTTGTGGCGTGCGCATGAGTGAGGGTCTCGTCCGGCAGTGTCTGCAGGAGGCTGCTATGGCTGTAGCAGCTGCAGGTAAGTTGTTAGCGATTACACCATCCCCCGCCACAAGGGCGCGCGCCGAGCGCCCAGGACCAGGCTTGGAAGGCCAGCGCAAATGAAAGTCACGAATCCTGGCCGGGGCATGGATATTGGAGACACAACTCCAGTTCCCAGAGGAGAGCCATCCAGTGCAGAAATAGCTTTAGAGTGGGTACAGGGAATTAGCGGAATACCCATGCTCTTAGCCCAGACGGAGTCAATAAAGTTCCCGGCAGCACCCGAATCTATGAAAGCTTGTGTGGCCACTTTGTGGCCTGTCCACTGGAGAGTAGCTGGAACTAAAAGTCTGTTTTGGACAGGAGGTGTGATAGAAGAAATGCTCAGTGGACCACCTCCGAATTCCACTAAGCCCTGGTGTTTCCCTGCTTCCAGGGGCAGGATACTACTCTGTGACCATTTTGACCACAGTATAGACAAAGTCCTAGAACTCTGCGGCGTCTTTTCTCCTCTTCAGACAGATGCAGAATGGGGCCAATCTCCATGGGTTCCTCTGCTGAAGTGACAGCATAATCAGGACAGGGTGAAGGATATGTAGAAGGCAGAAAAGGACGAGGTCTTCTATCTCTGTCTCTCTCTTGCTTGCGTTCCTGACCTCGGGCATCCAATTTAAGGCAAAGAGCAATGAGATCCTCTAAATTCTGAGGAAGGTCATGATAAGTCAGGGCATCCTTCAGGTGGTCATTAAGCCCTCTCCGAAACGCCGCCCTCAGCGCCTCATTGTTCCACATAGGCTAAGGTACGGAATTCAACCGCATACTGAGCTACAGTTCTTTTGCCTTGCTGTAAGTTCATAATTGTTACCTCAGCCTTATCGCGACAACCCGGAGCGTCAAAAACAGCCCGAAAGGCAGAAATAAAGGAGTCGGCATTGTCCAATAAGGGAGAATTCTGTTCCAACAACGGTGAGGCCCAAGCCAGAGCCTCCCCTCGTAATAGATTAATGATGAAGGCCACCTTGGTGGCATGAGAGGAGAAGGTCTGTGGCTGGGTTCTGAAGTGCAGCTGGCATTGATTGAGGAATCCTCTGCATTCCAGGGGATTACCAGAAAATTTATCTGGCATAGGCATCTTTGGAGGGTTCACTAGAGGACTGGATGCTGCGGACGCCTCTGCAGAGGTGCCAGGAACCGGAGCGGGAGCTGATGGAGAAGTTAATGCCTGCAGAAGATCGGTCATGGTATCCAACTTCTGTTCCAGGGTTAACCGGTGCGAGGCGTGGGAGGCCAAGATCTGGTCGTGTCTTTCCTGTCGGGATGATAAACGACTGAGGTCCGCGGGATCCATGTGGGCCTGTCAAACTGTAACGGCCAAAGATAGGGTCAGTAGCCGAGGATCCACAGTGCAGAACCTGTGCACGAACTAGAGGCAGGCGAAATGGTACTGGAGAAGTTCGGATAAACGTGAGACAAAGCCGAGGTCAAGGATTGGAGAAGCCAGGATAGCCGAGAGACGAAGCCGAAGTCAAGGGTTGGAGAAGTCTGGATGACCGTGGTACAAAGCCGGAGTCAGAACTGGAGCAAACACAAAACCGCAACTGAGCCCAGAGAAACAAAGCATGAAACTCTTTGACAGGCAGTGAGTGGACAGCTAAGGAGCCCTCAAATAGCCCCAGGCAGATAACCCCGCCTACAAACAATTAGCATAAATAAACAGGGAAAATGTCCGGCTATCTTAGTTGTGGCGTGCGCATGCGTGAGGGTCTCGTCCGGCAGTGTCTGCGGGAGGCTGCTATGGCTGTAGCAGCTGCAGGTAAGTTGTTAGCTGTTACACTGGGGATACAGGACAGGACACCCCTCTACCGGGGATACAGGACAGGACACCCCTCTACCAGGGATACAGGACACCCCTTTACCAGGGATACAGGACAGGACAACAAAGCACAAAGATGCCTAGATTAACCAGGCTACACATGACATGAGTACACAGAAATCACAGGACCAAACAGGACTAGCCTAGGACTATAAAATAACAATTGGCGATTCCGTCACATCTTATGGCCATAGTATGCTTAGCTCACCACTTCACCAAAGTACTCCAATATACGGTGGGTCCTAATGCTAAACCCTGCCTACAGAGGTACTAAATAAACCAAACATGAAATCTAAACACATATCAAAGAGACACACCTTTAGACTGCAGACTAACATAACGGACACACCTTATAGAGGAAACAGAGCTGAAGCAAAGAGCAGAACGAGAAGCAAGGAATAGAAGATCAGAACAGAGCATACGGAAATCCAGGAATGGATTGTAGCAAAATAGAGAAACTGTAGCAAGACAGAGATATACAGCTCTGCAGCCTGGGTAGAATGTGACACTCTTATTGACAGTCCTTGCATGATTTTAACTTAAAGTATAGAGGGTTAAAAGGCATTTCTGGAGGCAGAGTGGCATTAAGGGGGTTAAAAGGCATTTCAAAGAGCACTCTGCCTCCAGAAATGCCTTATGCCCCCCATTTAACACCCCCCCCCCTCCCTCCTCCAAACTTACCGGAGCTTATGAGTCCCCGGTGAGTAGTCCAGGCAGCGTGTAGAGCTCTACACGATTCGCGTAGACAACTTCCACTGCAGCCGGGAGGAGGTGTGGTTAGCAGCGGAGGTTGTCAGCGTCCATCGTGCAGACCTTCCCTGCGCGATGGACGCAGTGCCACCTGTCCCTACCTCTGTGCTGCTTTGCCGTCCCATGTTCAGGCCAATAGAGCACAGAAACTGCAGAAGCAGCCAGCTTGTGTGTGCCGTGCTGCTTCTGCTTCAGTGAGACTCTTCCTCCCGAAGAGGCGGTGCCATGTTGGAGGGGGTGGGCTCACAGAGTCAGTAGAGTTCCCCATGTGGCAGTCAGTCCCATGAAGCAGGCAAGAAAGTCAGAGAAAATTTAGCTGGCTGGCTGGGGGCCATGAGTGTTCAAAGTGATGGGGGTAATAATACACAAGAGGGCAGATGGGGCCATTACATGATAAATCAATAGTAAAGGGATCAGTATAATTTTAAAACGAATGGGAGGGAGGCTAACATTAGAATTTTTTGTAATTCTAAAAAAAAAAATCTCTTCTGCTGTGGACTACTCTTCCAATGAAGCTTAGCCAGCATCATGGTGGACACCTGGCTGGCTGAGCATCCTGGGAATTGTTATTCTGTCAGACACCAGCAAGTGTCTGTGTTAGCAAGGTAGAAAGAGCCCAGAATGCAGGACCATCGGAGGATATGAGGAACAGTCCAGAGTAATAGTGGAGATAGGGCACGTGTGAATAAATCAGGTTCAGGCAGCAATCAATAACGTAGTCAGGTCACAGGCAGAGATCAGGTTCAGGCAGCAATCAATAACGTAGTCAGGTCACAGGCAGATATCAGGTTCAGGCAGCAATCAATAACGTAGTCAGGTCACAGGCAGAGATCAGGTTCAGGCAGCAAGCAATAAGCGTAGTCAGGTCACAGGCAATGGTCAGGTAACAAATAGGGATAATCAGGGTTCAAACAAGGAAAGGAGCACAGTACTGGGAACGCTGTGTAGGCACAGAGCGTCTCAGAATATCTGAGCGCCGACATAAGGGAGCTTGGAGGTTTTATACAGGTCTCAGACGTGACGTCTGACGTCACGTCTAGATCTCCACCCTCCGTACCGCCCCCAACCACATCTTTCATGAGAGACGGCACCAGAGGTGCTGCCCCTCCAGAGGAATCCTCTACCCTCAATCCTCCCCCTTCCCTCCTGCACACAGACAGCAGGAGGAGAGGGAATCAGAGCGGCGTGCCGAAGCGCCGCCCCCTTCATGGGGACCCAGACCGCGTCACCAACGTGTTCCCCGGCTGAAGAACACGCTGCCCGAGCTGGTGCCAGGGACCAGGAGCCTGCCGCGAACCGACGCGGTCTTCCCCGGGAGGTACGTCCCGGTACGGTACGTGCCTGACATATTCACAGCTAACATCTGCAGCTTTATCAGCTGTTAATTGCATTTCCCATGATGCTCAGTCAGCATGGGTGTGAGATCTGAGTGCTGGGGCATTGCCTGGATGGGCAATCTGGATGTCTGGCAAGACCTGTGGGTGCAAAGTGGTACTTTGGAAAGTTTTGTTCTTGCAATCAGGTACTGTGGGTGTAAGGGATGTGGGGGCAATAATGTAAGGAGGGCGGGAGAATTCAATATAATGCATGTTACTGTGCAATATTACCTGGTTGGGGCTCTGATATATGATAATGCAAGTTACTGTGTGATATTACCTGGCTGGGGCTCTGATATAGAAAATGCACGTTACTGTGTGATATTACCTAGCTAGGGCTCTGATATATATAATGCATGTTACTGTGTGATATTACCTGGCTGGGGCTCTGATATATGATAATGCACGTTACTGTGCGATATTACCTGGCTGGGGCTCTGATATAGAAAATGCATGTTACTGTGTGATATTACCTAGCTAGGGCTCTGATATATATAATGCATGTTACTGTGTGATATTACCCAGCTGGGGCTCTGATATATGATAATGCATGTTACTGTGTGATATTACCCTGCTAGGGCTCTGATATAGATAATGCATGTTACTGTGTGATATTACCTGGCTGGGGCTCTGATATAGATAATGCATGTTGCTGAGAAATATTTTCAGCGTAAGTAGCATGCATTAGTGCCAGTGTTAAGGCTGATCTGCCTTTGCTGTTGTATTAGATTAATTATTTTTTTTAATACATTGGTTTGGTTGAATTCAATGTGTTGGTTATTTTTAATATGCATGACTGTGCAGACAAAAATGGAGCATGTTTTAAGTGGCGATGCAAGTGTGACATTGTAAAGTGCAATGCTTGTATTGGTGAGTTCCGCGAGAGCGATTTAAAAACAAAATGCCTTAACAAAGTCCTGATGCCCGCGGGGGCCAGCATACAAGGCCCCAAGGTAGTCACAGATGGCTGCCAAAGACTGTACAGGCACGAACTCCATTGTGTAAACAAATCCCATTAACAGGATTGCTGCCAGGGGGAGATTCATTAGCTAAAGGGGATTTAAAGGTTGGGTTGTCTACATTTACCTGTTTATCAATGTTAATGCAATTATGTGGATATATAAGGCTAGGTTTTACAACAATAAAATGTTCATTCCTGCTGTACTCAATTCAAGGTAGTTGTGTCTACTTATTGGGCACATATAGCAGGGTTCCAAGGTCTGCATGCTGACTGGTGTTGGAAGTGATTTCGGGTTACTACAGCTCTCTTGGTGAACCCATTACAATGAGCTTAAGCCATAGAGGCAGGTCCATCTGGTCCCACCTCATACCTCGATTGGCCGCCCCCAAGCGCTTCCGAAACTGCTCATCGTAGCGCCACCACGCCTAACCCCCATACACCCTGTAGGCCTCCCATAGCCCATCAACATAACAGAAAAACACGGAGCATTGCTGCCCAACTGCCCAACAATGCGGCCACCAATTTGGCTTCCCCAACCGCCCCTCCAGCCGGAGGATTCACAATGCTCACCTCCATGACCTGGAGGCGGGGGACCCCTCACCACCAACCGCCCCTCCAGCCAGAACCACCTCCCCCACGACACCCTACCTTGGACGCTACCCACCCCAGGGACCCAGACCTGGTGTACCCCCACCGACAAACCCCCTGTCACTAACGGTGGTTCAGGCTGTGGATCCTCGCTGCAGTACAAGGAAAGGCGCCCCAAGCGGTGATGACGAGCGATGCAGGAACAGATGGTATTAGGAGCAGACAATCGGATAGTCGGGGTCACAAGCAGAGATCAGGACTGGCAGCAAACACAGATAGTCGGGGTCACGAGCAGAGGTCAGGGCAGGCAGCAAACAACGGATAGTCAGGTACAAACTGAGTTCAGGTAAAGGCAGGCGGCAAACAACGGGTGGTCAGGTTCAAGCAGAGTTCAGGCAACAAAAAGGCAAATAAGATACAGGAACGTTAGTGTAGGCAATAAAGGCTCTATCACAGGCAAGGTATAGCTCTCAACTGAGGGTTTAAATATCCCTCCATCCCTAGATCTTCCTACCCACCTAATTAAGGGGGAGGAGGAAAAAAGATAAAAGGTCCCTTTAAGTCCCCTAATGAATATTCATGAGATAGCCGTTCGCTCTCATGACCTCTCGGCGCGCGTCCCGTCTAGATCACTCGATCCACACGGGGGCGCGCGTCCCGCAGCAGGACGGACCTCGCTGCGTTTCCCGCGAGCGGGACGAGCCGGGAGCTGCCTGCGCGAGCTGCGTCTCGGCTCCCCCGCACGAGGACACCGCAGATCCGCCGGCGAGGTAACACCCCCTTCCTTGCGACCCCTCCATGACTCCACCAAAGCACAGAGGTCCTAAATAAAACCCTCGACCGCCCCTACCTGAGCACCCCTATCGTTGCCACTGTGCAGTGTCTCACCCATACCTGAAAGGCCCCCGGCCGTGCCAGACTGCCGGGCTGTTAGATCCTGAACGGTTGCCACCGAAATCCCCGTAGAGGATGCTGCTGGAACCCTCCTCCTGGGCTGCTGAGGAGATTAATCCCTGCTCCTGTCCACGTGGCGAGACCTGGAAGAAGACAAACACCGGGGAGGTGCTGCAGATAGCCCAGATCCCCCTTGCCCACCCCTAACCTGACCCTCTGAACCCCGTCGGTCCCTATCCCCCCGAACTGGACCGACTACCACCCAGAACCCATCGATTCACCGATCTGAATCAGAAGAATTCCCAGATCAAACCTTCAGTCTACCACGCCGAGGAACACCCCCTACTGGAGAACTGAAAGAGCAACTCCCATCACTACCTGTCCGAACCCAGGGCCATCCTCCAGGCCCACAGCTGCCGCTCCAGCATCTTCGTCCCCAGGCGACGCAGAGGACGGGTCTTCCGATCAGGCCTCTTCCCTCCTCCGGCCTGTTCAAGCATTGGGCCAAGTTGCCCACGAAGCCACGCTGCTCCTCTCTTTAGGGCCAACGACCTGACCCTCTCCAACAGCTGCTCCACATCTAGATCCATGGAACCTGCAAAAGAAGAAGGGGGAAGAAAAGAGGGGAGAGAAAACAAGAAAATAGCAAGCCACCAAAGACAAGGGACCAGGACAGACAAACAATACAAGGTAAGGTGACTACAAAATGTCCCTAAAACTCGTGTCACAACCCCTTAAGTAACCTTCCCCTAAAACCCCAACCCACCAAAACTGGTGCCAAAAAGCCTGGCCCTACTCGGGAGCCCAGTCAGGGTCCTCTTTTTAATTCATGTATCAATGATCTCCCATATTGCATTGAGAGCCATGTTGCACTGTTTGCTGATGACACACTACAGTCTAACCTTGATGTTGCTTCTCTCTATACATCATATACTGTAAGTGGTATCACCCTGGGAAAAACTACTAAGGAGAAGGATTATGCCAGCATGGACTATGCAATAGTTATTTGAACTCTTGTCTACCTGCAGCCACTAGTGGCCACCCTTTCCTCTCAGGAGCACCCTTATCCATTATTTGGGACAGATGAGCCTCGTTACCTGAGTTTAGCCCTGCCCTTTTATACCTGCTCTGCCCTTCAGTCTAGACCTTTGGATTGTTTGGCTTGGGTTCCTGTTAGTCTGCTTGCAGCTAAAAATCAGTTTTTTTGTTCTGATTTCCTGTGTATGACCTTGGCTTCATTCTCAATCCTGATTTGTGTACCAGACCCCGGCGTGTCCCAGACTTACCTACCTTGCAAGCCGTGTGCCCTGCCTGAGGGCTTCCAAGCCCAGGGTCGGACTGGGAATGAAAAGCAGTGGGATCCAAAGGGCTAAGAAACACAGAGATTAATGTTAGTTGCAAGGGTGGCTTACAAAGTTGTTACCATGATTGTAGTATGTAACCATACTATAACAAGTCACACAATGTAGTATCACTTACTGTGTGGCAACATGTGGTAAGAAAATATGTTTGACCAACAGGAGTGTGTATTGTGTCTCTTTTACCAAAGTGTAATAATGTGCATAGCCTTAACCTTGGAACTGCATTCTCATAGAGTGTAAGGACATCAATTTTGTGTGTATGCCTTTTTTTATTTTTTTCCTTTTGGATGTAGTTTTTGGTATATAAATGCTTTAATGAGCCAGTATTCTAAGATGAGATCAAAATACTCATTTGGTTTTGAAGTAAATGCCCTGCATTCGGTATGTAGGCTATGGTTAGCTCTACAGTATTAAGAGTAGCTAGTAGAACTTACTATTGCCTATTAGGAAATTAATTATTCAGTGGATAGATTTACATTTTGGAGCTAGGTTAAAAAACAATGACTGCAGTATTTTATACTTCAAAGGCCTTTGGGAAAATGTACATATTACTATCAGAAAAAAAGAAAAATGTAAAACAGTAATCTTTAATTTAAAACTTTTTATTGGAGACTTAGACATAAGCAAGAGATAAAGTCACACGCCATCAGTGAAACAGAGAGAAACAGCAGTACTATTATGAAACTATCCATGCCCACAAATAATTAAATTCAAATCTTAGGTGTCCTCTGTGTAAAGGGATTTTCTGTGGCTATGACCTTAAGAAAAAGGAGAGATCATCTCCGGCCACCAATGGAAGAGCATTTCTTTTATAAAGGACTGAGAATCTGTATAGTCTTTAGTCTTATGGTGAAAACATGTATAATACAGAGCAAATAAAAGTAATTAATAATTATTGGTAACTGTATTAAAAAAATAGGACTTTGCAAAATATTCCCACCACTGAATTAAGTAGTGTAGTACTGGAGTGGAGTGATCTGCCCTATATACCACTTCTCCCCATTTAGCAAATATTCTAAAAAACAATATGGATGGCATGGACCCCAAGCCATACCTTTCCAATCCACCACCAGTTCCCAATATAATTGGTTTTAGTTCCCTTCAAATTCTATGCTTCTTTGTTTCATTGGTTAAATATTGCCTCTCACATGAACAGATAGTGTAATAATAAGTACCACTTCATAAGAATTTTCTTTTACTGAAAGACAAGTGCAGCTAGAGCTGCAAGTTAAAAATGTCCTCTTCAGGCCATCATCACTTGTCAGAAGTCAGAGTCATGGCTTAATCCAATGACCTGTCTTATTGTTTCAATTGAGGTGATTTTAATTTTTTTAAAGGATGATCATTAAAGTACTTGCAGAGTATGTTAACATACACTGTTCTTTAATGGGCTTGTCAAGGTTGCTTTAACTTTGCAACATTGTTTTTATCAATGAAGATTGTCAAAGTTCTGTTGGCACATATATAATATGTAATCGTTGCTCACATATTGTATGCAAATTTGTAATAACATACACTATATAGACAAAAGTATTGGGACACCTGACCATTACACCAATGGAAACTTTTATGACATCACATTCAAAATACATAGACATTGTAGTTGGTCCCCCATTTGCTATATCAGCTTCTACTCTTGTGAAAAGCTTCTCCGTAGGATTTTGTTTCTGTGGGAATTTTTGCCCATTCACCCATTTGTGAGGTCAGGTACTGATGTTTGAGAATCTCTGTTTCAGTTCATCTCAAAGGTGTTCAGGGGGGTAGAGGTCAGCGCTCTGTGCGTGTCAGTCAAGTTAATCCAGACCTAACTAATCTAACCATGTCTTTATGGACTTTGCTTTATATGCTGAGATATATATGAGACACAGTCATGCTGGAATAGAAAAGAGCCTTCCCCAAACTGTTACAAGAAAGTTGTCTTGGTATGCTGAATCATTAAGATTTGTCTTCACTGATAGTAAGGGGCCCAACCCCTGAAAAACAGACCCATGCTATTATTTATTCTCCACCAAACCTTACAGTTGGCACAATGCAGTCAGGCAGGTAATGTTCTCCTGGCATCCACCAAACCCAGACTTGCTTATCAGGCTGCCAAACAGAGAAGCATGATTTGTCACTCCACAGAACATGTTTCTGTTGCTCCAGAATTCAGTAGTGGCGTGCTTTACACCACTCGATCCAACACTTGACATTGTACTTGGTGATGTGAGGCTTTTATGCAGCTGGTAGGCCATGGAAACCCATTCCATGAAGCTCCTGCCACACAGTTTCTGTGCTGATGTTAATGCCATTAGAAGTTTGGATCTCTTTAGCTTTGACATCTATGTGACTTTACATGGTCTTTCACTTTATGATGAGTTATTGCTGTTCCTAAACACTTTCATTTTCCAATAATACCACTTACAGTTGACTGTGGAATATCTAGCAGTTAGGATGCCACCTTTGTTTAAATTTTCTATCACAGTACCATGTTGAATTCACTGAGTTCCATAATTAAGAGGTGTGTTCCAATACTTTTGTCCATATATTGTTATATACATATGATGCTAATGTGAAAGGTTTTAGAAACATACAGGTAAAGCTTGTATTTCACTCTCAGGCCATTGCAATGAAGCCTGGACATGTTTTATCATCTACCCAGTAGCGTACCTAGCGTGGGCCCACTTATCAGGGGGTGCCACCACACCACAGTAATGTCCGTCTCTAGAGGAGCAGGTTTGGTTGGGGAGATCAAAGATCTCCCTCCAACTGGCTTAAAGTCAATCAAGGGAGCGGGAGGTCTCTTAATGCAGCCCTCCGATCCTGCTCCCTTACGATATGCACGCAACTGATGCTGTGCGTTGGGATTTGATGTCATATTTCGGCGCACAACACTGAAGCCACGCCCACCGCCTACCGCGCTCACAGCACCGAAAGGACAGGACAGTGACAAAGAAAAGGTAGGAAAACATTCAATGAGTGTATTAGTAAGTGTGTGAGAGTGATGGGTGTTATGCTGTAGTGTATGCTGAAGGTTTGTGAATGGGTGTGTGTGTGTGATAGGATGTGTAAATGTGTCGGGGGGGTAGCATGGCATAGGGAGGCTGTAATCATATTCCTATCATGCCCAGGTTCCAGCATGTACTGGCTGCCTGGGCATGATAGGAGTGTGATTGTTGTTAGCAATTATATATAAATATAGTATTGTTGATTCTTTTTTGTTGTTGATTTTTTGGTCTGATTTTGGTGCAACCACACTTTTATTAAAAGTAAGTAACGCACCAAAATTGGACAGAAAAATTCAACAACAATATTAATGTATATATATGATTGCTAACAGCAATCACACTCCTATCATTCCCAGGCAGCCAGTACATGCTAAAACCTGGGCATGATAGGAGTGTGATTGCTGTTAGCAATCACACTCCTATCATGCTAAGTCAGCCAGTACATGCTGGAATCTGTGTATGCCTGGACATGATAGGATTGTAATTGCTATATATATATATATTGTTGATTTTTTTGTATAATGTTGGTGTGTTGCTTACTTTTAATAAAAGTTTTTTTTGTTTTTAAAGGTGTGGGGTTTCTGCCAAGTGTATGCTGAATTTTCGGTTTCGGTCCAGAATTAAAATTTCGGTGCATCCCTGCTATATACTAAGCCAGACACTGAAGTCATAGGCCTACACCACATCAATGTTTGGCTTAGTATAAAGCGATAGGGGTTATGCTGCATTATTGTAAATGTCTGGCTCAATGTATAGTGATAGGTATTACTCTGTACCACCACCAGTGTGTGCCTCAGTATATAGTGATAGGTGTTATGCTGTACCACCGTCAGTGCGTGCCTCAGTATATTATGATAAAGGTTATCCTGTAGCACCATCAATGTTTGCCTCAGTATATAATGAAAGCAGCTATGCTGTACCACTGTCAAGTTTGCCTCAGTATATAATGGAAGCAGTTATGCAGTACCACCGTCAATGTTTGCCTCAGTATATAATGAGAGCAGTTATGCTGTACCACTGTCAATGTCTGCCTCAGTATAAAGTGATAGGACTTATGCTGTACCCCCACCAATGTCTGCTTCAGTATATAATGACAACGGTTATGTTGTACCCCCGTCAATGTTTGCCTAATGATAGAAGCTATGCAGTTTTAAAGTGTGTGTGTGGTGCCACATACAGGATCCGCCCCAGGTGCCAAATACTCTAGGTACGCCCCTGCATTTACCTGTGATTAATTCAACCTAAATGCTTAAATACCTTGTTCTCGTTTTCCTGTGATATAGAATTGAAAATAACATTCTGACTTAGATTCCTAACTAACATACAAAGCTAATTGATTCAGAAAATACAGAATGGGTGTTTAAAACATAATATGAATGTACAAATTCAATGCTCCAGACTAAAAGCAAATGAACATCTATCCAAGTATCCATGCATGTAAGTGGTAAGCAACAGTATCATGCAATTGCACTACTATGTGCCCCATGAGAATGGCCAAACCACTGAACCACCAAGTAGATTCAATTAGGGCTGCAACAACTAATCGATAAAATCGATAATAATCGATAATGAAAATCGTTGCCAACGAATTTCATTATCGATTAGTTGAATCGATTTTTATCGATTATAAAATGAGGGTTTTTTCAGAGCAAACGTTCTGAAAAATACCCCTCATTATATAATCCGTTTCAGTGACTCACAGCAGCAGCTCCTACTTACCAGTCCCTCTCTGTAATCACGGTGACAACTGGCCCCGCCCCCTCCTTCTCCCAGAAGGCCAGAACCACATGGCTGTGACACTCATCTAACTGTAAGTATAAAATTTATATTTGGGCTGCTGAAAGTTAGGGGAGGTGGGGGTTAATTTAGGGGCAGTTATGGTTAATGGGGTGTTTTAGGGTTAATTTAGGGGCAGGTATGGTTAATGGGGTGTTTAGGGTTAATTTAGGGGCAGCTATGGTTAATGGGGTGTTTAGGGTTAATTTAGGGGCAGTTATGGTTAATAGGGTGTTTAGGGTTAATTTAGAGGCAGTTGTGGTTAATAGGGTGTTTAGGGTTAATTTAGGGGTGTTATGGTTGATGGAGTCTTTAGGGTTAATTTAGGGGATGCTGTGGTTAATGGGGTGTTTAGGGTTAATTTAGGGTAGTTGTGTTTGATGGGGTATTTAGAGTTAATTTAGGGGTAGTTATGGTTAATGGGGTGTTTAGGGTTAATTTAATGAGGACTGAGGGTTAATTTAATTAATTTAATGAAGTTAACTTATGGTGCAGTTAGAGGTAAAAGGGGGACAGACTAAGGGGAATCTAAATCCTGGGGGCAGTGAAGATTAACCCAGTACTTATTTATAAAAGTATGGTGTCAGTGTGCTGTGAACAGGTCTGTGACTCTATGAGGGGACTATGAGGTATCTGGGGGGTATAAGGCTTATCTGGGGAGGACCTAGTGACATATCTGGGGGTATAAGGTATATAAGGCATATGTGGGGAGGGCAGTGTGGCATGTCTGGGAGGCAGTGTGGTGTGTCTGGGGAGGATGGAGTGGTGTATCAGGGGGTATAAGGCGTATCAGGCACACTGGCATATGTGGGGGTAGAGTGGAGTGACATGTGGGAGGCAGCGTGGAGTGGTATATGTGGGAGGCAGCGTGGCATATGTGGGAGGCAGTGTGGAGGTATTTGTTTTTTAAATTATTTTAAATAAATGAAAAATGTACATTCATTTTTTTATCCGATTAATCGAAAAAAAAAATCGGCCAACTAATCGATTATGAAAATAATCATTAGTTGCAGCCCTAGATTCAATGCACCTCTTTGATGAGGTTTATTCAGGCTGCTAAATTAGTGATTATGTTTTTATTTCACTGTTATGGTCAATTAAGGTTCAGTCAGGTCATTGAATTAAACTAAAGATTTCTAATGTATGAATGTTGGGTAAGAGAAATGAGCCATATATCTGTCATTCAGTCTTTGTTCTGTTTTTTTGGCTATAGGTCCAAAGTTTTGCTATATTCTATGATATGAGAAAGTATCAATAGTAGTATTTAACAATTTGCAATGTTGCAGCAACTTAACTCCTTTTTATACACTAATAAGGTGTTTGCATCCGTTTATGATAAACACAGCTAAAGGTATATAGGCTCGTTCCGTAGGAGGGCTCCATAGGTAATGGGACAGTGTTGTTTATAGAGATTATCCACCTGTATTACTGCCTGGAACCATAGTCATAACATCTTTGTTCATGTAGTTCCAGAGATGTAAAGCATAAGAGTCATTAAACGTTGGAATTTTTTCCCAGACTTTGTAGTACAACCTCCAAGATGGATATGGAATAGGATAGAAACATTGCGGGTTTAAAAAGGTGATGTTTCCACATATAATATCCTCAACAGCTGTAAAATCCGGAATGATACAATATTTCCTCAGAGTATGTGTGAAGAGTTGTGGGCCTTGATGTCCCCATATTGCTCCATTGTAATTCTTTACAAAATCCTCCATTGCAGTCCATGTGAAATTGTGACAGGGAGGTAATCCAAAAACACTGTTGCTGGAATCTTGTGAGAACTGAGCTGCCAGAAATGTCTTCTCTGGAATGGGTCGCACTGAGATGATGTCAGTATCCATGTAAATTCCACCATATTTCCAAATTAGGGCCAACCTACAGCCATCTGAACTGACATGTATCCAGTGTTGTTCCCATGTGGGATCGATCTAAAAATAGCACCCATTGTTAGCAGTAGAATGTAATATTCAACTTTAAATTACATGTGATATCTGGCCATTAAAGGAAAAGGTACATTCAGTTTGCATTATTTATCATCTATGGGGAACCTTTGCAAACAATATACAGTGGCAAAAAAGAAAGTGGACCCTTTGGAATTATCTGGTTTTCTTCATTGATCAGAACATGTTATCTGATCTACAGCATTTCTAATGGGTTAAGGTCTGGGCTCTGACTGGGCTACTCCAAAAGAGGGATTTTCTTTTTTAAAACCATTCTGTAGTCATTGTCTTGCTGCATTACACAACTTCTACTAAGCTTAAGCACTTGGCATGTACATATCCCAAGGCAGAATATACCATTGGGGACCCTGTTTTCAGAGACAATGGAAAAAAGGGCTTTAGGAGTAAATACTTCTGATGAGTTCACGGTAAGCAGACAATGCAATAAATCATCTCAAACGACAAGTCGGATGCTGGGTTGCATAGGGAGAGGCATTAGTAGCAGGAAGTTGATTATGCCACTTTACAGATCTCTGGTCACACCTAGAGTATTGCGTACAGTTCTGAGATCCCATCTCTAGAAGGATATTTACACATTAAAGAGACTTCAGAGGAGAGCTTGCAGGACAGCTTGGAAGAAACAAGAGAGGGGATGCAAAAGGAACACTTAGATATTTAAAGATATTTAACAAAGCACAGAAGGCATGATTATTTGAAAAGACTAGTTATGTTAGAACAAGAGCTCATATTCTAAAACTAGAGGATCAGATGCTTAGATGTAACGCAGGGAATTCTACTTTACTGACAGATTAGTAGAAAAAATAAACCGTCTTCAAGCAGAAGTGATGGAAGCTAATACAGTGAGGGAATTTAAACATGCATAGAATACACATAAAGCTATCCTCACTATAGGACCAGACCAAGGACTGATAAGGGTTGAAAAGATGGGCAGACTAGATGGGCCAAATGGTTCTTATCTACCGTCAAATTCTGTTTCTATGTTCTTTGAAAGGGTTCACGTACTTTTTCTTGCCATTGTACTTATTCCAGGAGTTTGTACAACATTAAATATTCTTTACTAAAAAGCTTGAGGTGCATTTTAATTAACAATAATATTGTGCCAACTTAAATGGAACTTGTCCCATTCAAAATAAAACCCACACCATATACTCACAATTATCTATAATGTGTAGCTTTTCCGCTAATCTTCACAGAAAAGGAAAAACCTGAAATGTTCTACTTGCTTTCATTTTACATATTTTACACTAGTGCCTTGTGTAAAGATATTTGTGAATTTGGTGAATCATGGAAAGTTAAGGAACATTTCCATAAAAGGCCCTTTCGTACCATGATGTCTCCTCACCAGCTAACATCCAAATACATCTCTGATCAGGTGTTTTGCTAGGTTCCAAAAATATCTGGGGCTAAATCCCAATAGTAACTATGAGGTGTGATTTGCTGTGTGATTTCTTTTTGCCAATTCCTTTTTTTGTATACTTGAAATAGTATGTGCAATTTAATATTGCATTAATATTTTGTATGGAAAAATACCCCCCTCCTCCCAAGATTAGTGTCTGTAGTTCCCCAAAGTAGTAGGGTCAGCTCTGGCCAGGTATAGCTATGGTTTTTGGCTTCTCACTCTAAATCCAACTTACGCTAAAACCATACACTAACACACACTCCCTCTAACAGATACATACACACACTCTGTCTTTCACCCTCCAGGTGCCACTATTCAGTAGAAAGAGGGAAGTGTTCAGAGAGCTGGTGAGACCTCGCTTAGAGTATTGTGTACAGCAGGGCTGCAACTAACAATTAGTATTTTCGATTAATTGATTAATCAGATAAAATAAATGTACATTTTTTGTTTTTTAAAAATAATTTAATAAACAGGATGTTAAAAACAAACAGCAGAATAAAAAACTTTGATAAAAATGCATTTCTTGTTTTTATTTTCCAACCTGCCCCTCCCCCAGTTATGCACATTTGAGCCCAGGCTTGCTACACTTTTTCCCAGATATGCCACATGCCTCCCACATATGCCACATGCCTCCCACATATGCCTTATACCACCTGATGTGCCACTGTACCCCCTGATATGCCTTATATGCCAGTATGCCTTATACCCCCCAGATATGCCTTATACCACCCAGATATGCCATAGTGCCCTCATAGATTCACTGAGTCTTTCGCAGACTCGTTCGCAGCACACTGACACAATACTTTTATAAATAAACACGGGAGTAATCTTTACTGCCCCAGGATTTAGATTCCCCTTAGTCCCCCCCCCTTTACCTCTAACTGCACCTTAAGTTAACCTTATTAATTAAATTAACTCTCAGTCTTCAGCATTAAATTAACCCTAAAGACCCCATCAACCATTACTGCCCCTAAATTAACCCTAAAGACCCCATCAACCATAACTGTCCCTAAATTAACCCTAAAGACCCCATCAACCATAACTGCCCCTAAATTAACCCTAAAGACCCCATCAATCATAACTGCTCCTAAATTAACCATAACGACCCCATCAACCATAACTGCCCCTAAATTAACCATAACGACCCCATCAACCATAACTGCACCTAAATTAACCCTAAATACCCCATTAAATATAACTGCCCCTAAATTAACCCTAAATACCCCATTAACCCTAAAGACCCTATTAACCACAACTGCCCCTAAATTAACACTAAACACCCCATCAACCATAACTTCCCCTAAATTAACCCTAAATATCCCATTAACCATAACTGCCCCTAAATTAACCCCCACCTCCCCTATTAATGTTATACTTACTGTAAGATGAGTTGCTGAGCAGTGTGGATGCTATAAGGAAAGGGGTGGGGCCTATCATCAGAGTGACTGCAGGGAGGAACTGGAAAGCAGAAAAAGGCAGGGCCAATCGTCAGAGTGACTGCAGGGAGGGACTGTAAGTAGTAACTGCTGTAAGTGATTTTGGCAACGATTTTCATTATTGCTTATTATCGGTTTTATCGATTAGTTGTTGCAGCCCTAGTGTACAGTACTGGAGACTATATCTTTAGAAGGCTATAGATATGTTGGAGAAAGTTCAGAGAAGGGCTACTAAAATGGTTCGTAGATTGCAGTATAAAACTTAACAGGAAAGATTAAAGGATCTTAACATATATAGCCTGGAAGAAAGTCATGACAGGGGATATGATAGAAACATGTAATTACTTAAAGAGAATCAACATGATAAAGATTTATTTAAAAAAATAAATACTACCACAAGAAGAGGACATACTTTTAAGGTAGATGGGCAAAAGTAATATTAGGAAATATCACTTTATACAGAAACGGTGGTTGATGCATGGAACAGCCTTTCATCAGGCGTGGTAGATGTTAATACAGTGAAGTAGATATTAGATTACACCAGGGAAAGTATTCAGAGGTTGAGCAGGCTAGGTGGGCCAAATGGTTCTTATCTGCTGTCACTTTATATGCTTCTATGTTTAATCCTAGCCCCACACATACCCACACATACCCACTGACGCCAAATACTAACACACACACACTCTGCTAACAGCATACACTAACACCCACCCACACACATGCTCCAAATACCAATACATACTCACATACTCATCTTCTGCACGGCCCTATCGGGAAGCTTATAGATCAGTGACGCACAGCAGGGGAAGCTCCAGCAATGCATGGCTAGGGGTGAGGAAGGCTAGGTGCTGGATTTTGTTGCTGGATAGGTTCCTGAAGTTTTGTTTTGACTCCTGACTTGTCTAACTAACCTCTGCCTTGTGATTTTGCACCTTGCTGACCTGATTTGTATTCCACCTGGCTATCCTGACACCTGCCTTGTGTACTGACCTTTTAGTTTAGTGTACTGAACACGATCCTGGTGGGATCATCAAAATCCCCGTATGCCTTGGGGCTCAACTGTTTACTAGGTGTTCCAGGCTCACGGCAGTCGCGACAATTAGACTTCTTGTGCAGACTGCCGAGCTGCTACTGTGTTAGGTGTTTGTTATGTGACTCCCCCCTGGGCACCTTACCTGGGCAACTGGGAGAAGGACAGGTGGGAGCACAGGGCCCAGAAGTTGCTGACAAGGGAGCAGTAGGTAGCTCCAGAGACGCAAGACTAGAGTACACTTCAGCCTCAGAGTCCTCGTTTGGGCTGACTGCCCAAGCACCGGAGACGTCAAAAGAACATTTTATTTTACCCCACATGCCACCACGCAAAGGATAGGGTTGAGGGTTACATGGATTGAGGTCCATGCCCCCATAAGGGTTTATAAATACTTTTTAAGCACCTGAGCAGTTTTCCCAGATTTCCCAGATTTCTTTGATTATCCCCAGTCCTGAGAACCAGTTCCTTACAGCCCCACATAAAATGTATAATGTATAAATTAAACAGACAGGCTTAGGAATTATTTGCTTGTATCTAGACTGAAAAATGACTTAACCCCTTCAGTCCCCTATGGACGTACTGGTACGTCCAGAAAACACATCGCAAGAAACCCTTATGGACATACCAGTATGCCTTGACTTTCTTGCACCGCTACACAGGAGATCAGGCTGTTGTTAGACAGCCTGGACTCCTCTCTGTCAGTAGAAGCCTGCTTGCTTTCTGCTGCCCGATCTCCTGCAACAGTTAAAAAGCTTGATCGCGCATTCCCTTCCGGGTCACTGCTGACGCCACCCAGAAAGGTCTTTGGAGGCCAGGATAACCCTGCAAGGTCTGTCATTAATTACATTAATAATAATGTTCAAGAGGTCCCTAAAAGGACCTGTAAACATGTAAAAAATACAAAAAATAATATAAATAAATTATAAAAAAGATTATTATAATAATAATAAAAGAAAAAAAACTTACATCCCATTGCCCTAGCACAACATCTCAAAGGTATAACCCCCTGCCCCATTCACAACCCTAATAAGCCATAAGTATTGAAAAATACTACCCTATAGGGTACTATGTAAGGGATGGATATGGCCCTCTAGAAAAAAAATCTAAGCATGTGGAGATGCAGCTAAACAATTTTGGCAGGGTTTCTCTGCCATAAGAAAACAGAATATCTCAACAAAAATAGCTCTCTTGGTAAGGCCGGACTAAATGATCCCCTCGAGGACACAGGTAGACATATAGGAGAAATATGGAAATACTGCAGAATTGGGTGCTTTCTATAAAGTGCTCAATGCTTGAGACAGTATTGCACTATTTTTGTACTTTTTGTCCTTTCTCCTATATTTCCACCCGTGTCCCCGAGGAGGTCATCCAGTCCGGTCTTACCAAGGTAGCTATTTATGTTGAGGTATTCTGTTTTCTACTGGCTACATTTCTTGGGATTTTTTTTTAAAAAAAGGCAAAAAATAAAATATATATATATAAAAAATATATTTTTGTGAGCAAGTCCTAAAATTGGCAAATCAGCTTAAAACAAGTCTCGCATGGAAAGAGTTAAAATACTGGCATATTAAATGCCCATGGGGTGTCTACTTTTAAAAAATGTATGATTTAATGGGGTAAATTGAATTGGCCGGGTTCAACAATGTCCCAAATAACACGGGGGGAAGGATGGCCACACATCTAATTTCCAATTAGAAAAATGCACACGTACCAAATGTGGCCTTTTAGTTCCCCCCAAAAATGACAAACCCATGTATGTGGGGTATCACTGCGCTCAGGAGATGTTGCTGAACACATATTGGGGTGTCGTAGAAAGTAGAAAGGGTTAAAATACTAGCATTTGGAATACCCTGGGCTGTCTAGTTTTCAAAAATATATGACTTGATGGGGTAAATTGCATTGGCTGGCTTCAAATATACCCGAAATGGCACATGGGGGGAAGAATTACCAGATTCGGAAAAAATGGCTTTGAAACAGCAAAACGCTACCTGTACTTATTGCCCCATAATGTGTAGAAAAAAGCAAAAAAACATAAAAACATAAAATAATTTCTGCAGCCACCTTTGACAGTGATTGGTGGCCAAATAGCTGCATGAAGAGTGCCCAATTACCCATGATAGGATACTCTGAGTTGTCTGCTTTACATAAATATATATTTTGTGGGTGTTTTTGGTTTATTTGTTTAAAATTAGAGTTGCAATCCCATCTACCTAATGTAAAATTTTTACGGCTTTGTAAAAAATAATATACACCTTATGGTATGTTCCCTATAAGTGCTGGGAAAGTATGGAAATTCTATATAAATGAGGTATTTCTGAAATCAGACAAATTCTGAATTGATACATTTGGAGGAGATTTTCTTTTTTTTTTTTATACATATATAGTATTTTATTAACAAAATTACAAATATTACATCTTGCAGATTATACATTGTCCATAATTACGTATTTCAAATTAAGACATATAATATATTATACATTTTCCATAATATCACATTTTCAAAATAAACTTTATATGATACTATGAGTAGCCGTGTTCACCTGGCTACTGCCTTCTTAACATATTATTCATCCTTCATTCATCCGTATGACTTATCCCCGGGAGAGGCAATTACGTAGGGTATAAATATCCTTAATAAAGATTTTTTTAGACGTGCTTTTCTATTATTACGTACAGGGTATTTGCAGGATATACTCAAGAATATTAGTCTTCACCTACCCCTGAATTATCTCCTAAGTAGGATATCCATGGTTCCCATGTTTTAAGGAACTTTTTTAAGTTCTTTTGTTTATGGTAATACCCCTTTTCCATTCTATATTGAAATTGAATTTGATCAATAACATTCTTCCAATTACCTAAGTCTTGTTTTTTCCAATCTCTAGCTAAACAGATTTTTACCGCTAGTAATACATGAGTAGCTAAATTCCTCTGAGAAATTTGTAAGTCTTGGAAACCCAAGTGGAGAAGAAACATCCAAGGTTCCAATTTCCTCTGGGAATGAAACAGTGCATTTAATAGTGTCTCAGTGTTTTCCTTAAAATTATGGAGTTGAGAGCAATCCCACCACATATGTAAAAAAGTCCCCAGGGAGGTAAGACAACGCCAACATCTATCTGAGTTTGTATGGTTGATTTTCTTTAACCTATTTGGAACTAGATACCATCTATAGAGAATTTTAATGTAGGTCTCCATTAAGTTAGTTGAGTGGACATTTTTTTTTATTATCTGTAAAGGTTGTCGCCATTGTTCCAACTCAAATTTTTTTATTAGAAGATACAAATATAAAAAGCATAGGACAATACAGAAACATAAAGAGGGTAACTCATACATATAAAAAGACTCACGAATACAAACAAAACATTTGTGGATTCAGTTATCTCTTAAATTATTTAGTATATAGGTAAATTAATTAAGTACGTTGACTCTCAAGGGGTTCTAGAATTTGCTTATTTTTATTTCGACCATAAGACTTCTTTGACGAGATGAGTATAGGGTGGGTGGCCATGCCTGTTACCAATCTAATTTGCCCTCTAGGAGAATTTTAATCCACTTATCCCATTTTTCCTGTTTTTTTTAGTATTTCCTCTATCTTGTGTTAATATCAACTTCTCCATATAGCATTGATGTAGGATTTGTGATCTTACTTTTGACCACAGTATTGGGTCTGAGGTTCTCCAATTCCTGGCTATTACCATCTTAATAGCTGTCAGGAGGTGTAATAATATTTGTAAATCTTGGCTTGTGGCTTTGGGCAAGTTAATATGTAGTAAAGCTCTGTCTGGAGTTAATTTCCAGTGGGGGCCAAATAGATTTATAAGTTTTTCCGATACTTTCATCCATACTCTATTTAGTGTAGTGCAACTCCTCCAGATGTGAAGGAAATCTCCCTTAAAATATCCACACCTCCAGCAATTCGAAATATTGTTGGGATACATTTTTGCTAATGTTGAAGGGACTAGGTACCAGCGATTCATAAGTTTGTATTGCAGCTCATTCAAGTTAAGGCAATGTATATTTTTATAGGTTAAATTCAACGCTTTGTTCCAGTCCTCTAATGTTATTCTGCTTCCTATATCGTTCTCCCATTTTTTCAGAGCCAAAGGGGTATAGTCTTTTTTCAATAATGTTATCAGATTTAACGCTTTTGAGAGTGCTTTTCTCTGAATATCTCCTTCTATTAAATAGTCTAAAAGCTCTTCAATTTTAGAGCTTAAATTCCAATTTTAGTGATTTTAGTAAGAAACTCTTTATTCTTAAATAATTATAGGATTCTTCCATTGTGAGCTTAAATTCAGTTTGAAGTTGTATGAAGGGTTTGATAACAACTCCATCAATCAAGTTTTTTATTATAAATATACCTCTTTGGTTCCAAATTTTTAGATTTAGGTTACCAATATTGTTTTCTATAATAGAGAGAGGAAGGGCCATTATGATCTTATCTTTTAGTCCCGCCTTCTTTTATACCCAATTCCAGTTTTTAAGAAGCTGTCTCAAGACTGAACTATTTGCATTTTCCATAATTTCAGTAGCCTTTTTGTTCGAAATCCAGAAAAGGGATTGGAAATTTTTATATGGATAATTTAGTGGGATTTCTCCTCTATACCAAGGTTCTTGAATTGCTTCATTTCTCTGAGTTATACCTGCTTGTCATAATAAAGCTGCTTGTGAGTAGTCTTGAATAAGGGGTACACTTAAGCCTCCTTGTGATTTATTCTTTGAGATCAATTGAAATTTCAATCTTGGTTTCCTAGCTCCCCATATAAATCTATTAAAAGATCGTTGGATTATCTCCAACCAGCTATAGGGTATACTCAGAGGGATCATCCTGAATACCGTATTTGCTCGATTATAAGACAAGGTTTTTTCAGAGCAAATGCTCTGAAAAATACCCCTCGTCTTCTAATCGGGGTCGTCTTCTAACCAGACCTCAAATAGAGGTCTGATTAGGAGACTAAGATCCAGATCCCCCGCACCGCTGCAGGGGACCTGGATCCTCCTGTCTCACCCGACCCCCCCCCATCATACACACACTTACCGGTGCTTCCTGCTGTGTTGCCGGGGCAGCGGGTTGACGTCTACGCGATCCGCGTAGACAACGTCCGCTGCAGCCGGAAGGAGGCGTGGCTAGCAGCGGGGGTTGTCTGCGTCCGTCGCATAGACCTTCCCCGACTGTGCGGCACCGGTGCGGGGAACTCTGATCTCTGACAGCCGGGGAAAGTATACGCGACGGACGCATACAAACCCCCGCTGCTAGCCACACCTCCTTCCGGCTGCAGCGGAAGGCGACGTCAACCCGCTGCCCCGGCTGGAAGCACCGGTAAGAGAGGGGGGTGAGCGGGGGAAGGGGGGTGAGAGAGGGGGGGGGAGAGAGAGAGTGTGTGTGTTAGTTAGTTAAATGGGGGTATAGGGTGTGTGTGTGTTAAATGGGGGCATAGGGCATTTCTGGAGTGGCGTTAAGGGGGCATTTAATAGAGCACTCTGCCTCCAGAAATGCCTTATACCCCTATATGCCACTCTGGCATTTAGGGAGTTAAAAGGCATATTATGGGGTGGAGTGGCATATAGGGAGGTATAAGGATTTTCTGGAGGCAGAGTGGCATATAGGGGTATAAGGCATTTCTGGAGGCAGAGTGCTCTATACAATGCCTTTTAACTCCCTTAATGCCACTCTGCCTCCTGAAATGCCTTATACCTCCCTATATGCCACTCTGCCCCATAATATGCATTTTAACCCCCTAAATGCCAGAATGGGATATAGGGGTATAAGGCCTTTCTGGAGGCAGAGTGGCACATAGGGGGTCAAAAGGCATACCATGGGGCACAGTGGCATATAGAGGGTTAAAAGGCATATCATGGGCCACAGTGCCATATTGGAGTGGCAAGCCTGGGGGCAGATGTGCGTAACTGGGGGACAGGTTGGAAAATACAAGAAATAAAAACAAAAAAAATCTTTTTCTCAATCATAGCTTTTATTAAAAAAAATAGTTCACATGAATTAACATTTACTGGTAAAACTTTTTTCCTTTGGGGTCGTCTTATATTCAGGCTTTTTCTTTTTTTCCTAAGTTAATATTCAGATTTTGGGGGGTCGTTTTATAATCAGGGTCGTCTTATAATCGAGCAAATACGGTATATATATTATAGATTATGAATTAGAATGTATTATATTATGTTATATAATAATTAATATTAGAATAATTTCTTATATTATGGATTATAGATAGAAGAATATAGATTATGAATTAGAATTTAGAATTACTTATATTATAGATTATGAATTAGAATTTATATTATGTTATATAATATATTATAGATTAAGATTAAAGATTAGAATTATTTTAGTACTACAGCTAGTAGCTTGAAGCTTTGCTTAGTACAGTTGTTGTCGTCACACAGTCAATCTTTCTTGAAAAGAAATTAGAAAGAGAATAAAATGTCACAGCAAAACAGTTAGCTTCACTGCTTGCTGAACAAAAACACACAGCACTTATGCGGCTGCACTCACTAGCCCAACAAGTTCACTTCACTGATGGACTGAGGTGAGCAAAAGAAATGAAATAAAATTAAATATTATTAATTAAGAAAAATTGACTTGGTCTCTTGCTGTTCCTAAAACAAAGCACAAACTAAAGAGCTGCAGCACCAGTACTAATAAGATTAGCTGAACTATAAGCTAGTAGTGATTAATTATTAATTTTATTTATAGCTAATTAACTATTAAGCTAGCTAAAATGAATTATAGAATTATTAATATTACTATTAATATTTAGATTAGACACTAGTAGATGTCTTGAATGTCTACAGTACACTCTACACTAGTATATATTACTAACTAACTATAGTATATATAACTGACAAATATATATATAATTGTATAATGTATTCAATTATTAATAATATATTCTATTAAATTATTTATAAATTATATTATTTAATTTATCTAAACAGGACAGGCGGTAGGCACCAGTAGGGCAAGGGCACCCCAGTGCCAGTGAGGCACTGGGTGCACTGTCAACTCAACAGCACTACACAGTTGATGACAGACAAAAGCACTGAAAAAAAATTAAATAAAAAAATGATTAAATTAACCCCTTGACTGCTAACGACGGCATGGTGCCGTCGCTAGCAGTCCCAGTCAGGTGCTAAGGACGGCACCATGCCGTCACTAGCACTATCTTACCTTGATGGAGGTCTGTGTACCCCCATCACCACCTACCCCGGCGATCTGCCCCTCATATCACTGGGACCACCCGATCCGGCCGGTGACGGCACGCGCAATGACGCGATGACGTCACCGCGCAACTTTATTAATAACTGACTATTGTCAGTTAAAGCGGTATGGGGGCATGCTGCTTAGATGCCTGTATCTCAGGCATCTAAGCAGCTACAGACCCCCAACATATACCATTGGAAAGGTAATCGCCTCACCTTTCCAACGGTATAATGCTTGTGAAAAAAGAATAAAAAATATTAAGTTAAAAAAATAAAAATGTTCAAAAAAAGTAAGAAAAATGATTTGGGGGTCTCTAAAGGCAGATAAATAAAGATCAAAATTGCCTAGAGACCCCCAAATTAAATTATCTAAACATAAACTAGTTAAACTTTTTTTTTAAAGTTAAAGTATTCTAGCTAAATGATCACTGTGGTAGCCAATGTTACCACAGTCATCATATAGCTATGAAAAAGTCACATTCCCTTTTTAAAAATGGCCGATACAAAATTTTAACCCCATGATCCCTTTGATCATGGGGTTAAATTTAGCCAATGGTAGAGGAAGGCAATTTTTGAAATCCTGATGAACTGCAAATATTATTAAAATCAGCCATTTAGCCTGTGTGGTACGTGAGTAACCATCTCATCGCTGGAGCGCCTTGCATTTTTACTGCAAAACTTATTTTTGCTGTAAAAGTGATTTTTTTTTCTCCCTTTACCATCATTTCTTTGGGATTGTAAGGGGAAAGAATGGTGTGTGCTTCTGTGAGTGAATGTATGGAAAGTATGGTGTGTGCTTCTGCGAGTGAATGGAGATATAAAAGGTGTGTGAATGGTCAGTAATTAGGGTTGAAGCCTTAAGGTGGCATTACTGCTCACGTAAGAAGTTAAATTATGGCACAAAAAGTACACATTTGCAAAAACGACACCCCTTGGCGCATCAAATGAGGGGCTGCATGTGTTTCTAGTACAAACCTGGAATGCGCAAGACACAAATGAACATGCCGCTATGGTTAGAAAAAACATATTTTCTAGCCAAAGCGACATATTCCATCATTATTTGTGCACTCAACTTTTGTCCTAGAAATACATGTAGCCCCTAATTTGAAGTTCCAAGGGGTGTAGTTTCTTGAAATGTGTACTTTATGTACCCTAATTTAACTTCCCAGATGTCTAGACCACTTTAACTTCAGATATGGCAGATTGGAGAATCTTGTTAAAAAAATTGTCTTAAAACATTTAGGGGTGATGCCTGCATTTAGACAGCTCTAGACACTGGAAAGTTAAATTATGGTACATAAAGTATATATTTTCAGAAACTATACCCCTTGGCGCATCAAATGAGGGGCTGAATGTATTCGTAGCACAAGACTGGAGTGCGCAAGACATAAATGAACTTGTCGCTTTTAATTTAATTTTTTTTATTATTTTTAGAAGTGTGATATTCACTTATTTGTTGTGCAAAAAAACACAGTCTACTGTTCTCAATTTCTGTTTATTTTAGACCGGTTACCTACTACAAATATTTAGCAACACAGCTTTTGATATTAGAGTTTAGAAAAATAACATTACAAACTAGTTTTTAAGTGAAGTGAAAAATCACCCTTTTTCCCCATTTTTGGCTATATTTTGCAAACACATATAAAAATGGTATATTTGAAATCTGCTGGGTGTGCTGAAAAAACAATATATGGTTTGTATAGTTTATTCCCAAGAAATTTACTTCTAAACGCATTTAAACGTGAGATGCACCAAAATGCTGAAAACCAGCTTAGCACCAGGGTGGGAAATGGCTAAGCAGCCAAGGGGTTAATATTATGAATTCAGTAGATGTAGAACTGAACACAGTACACTGTGAGAAATGGCAGGCTGAGGCTTACCAGTCTCACACAGAACAGAACAATCTCTCTCTGTAACGCTCGGATGCAGCACAGCAGTGTTGCCAAAGCAATGGATCTCTCAGGCAAGCTCTGGTCTTATAAAGGCGGTTTCAGAATTCAAAAAACACCAGCACAGGCATTGGACGAGACCCTTAGCGTGACGTCACAAGAGTGAGCTGATTGGAGAGACGAGGATCAGCTCACTCCTGTTTGAAATTTTGGCTGCTGCGCAGCAAAAACGAAGACGAAGAAGATTCTTCGTGGTTGCGAGTCTTCGTCTTCGCCTATGGTTTGCGGGCACTGTATTCTGTTCCTTCGGAACGAACAAAAAACCGGCCTCTTCGTGCTCGTTTTCATGTTCGCCCGAAGACGAATGCGCAAGTCTAGTTGAAAGTAATAAAGAGTCGTTTAGGGTTATGAGACAGGGAGGAGATGATGGGAGTAAAGTAGGTTTCCTTAGCAAGGTTGACAGCAGAGTAGTAGGAACGTAGCATTAATTTATAGTGCAGAAAGATCAGACATGGATTAAGACTTCTGTCAACTACGTTCCACAGTGCGGGAACAACGTCGTGTGTGCTAGGGTTGGAAACTGGCACCTCATGAAGAGCGAGTAGTAACTGGGGCTACATCCTCAAGAGCAGATATGAGGGTGGAGCTAGAGAGAGAGGTTTCATTGTTAGGGCACAACATGTTTTGGATAGGTGAGAGAAGAGGGAGTAAATTGAGAATTTCTGAAGGTTAATAGAGCTAAGGTATCTGATATATAAGGGCTTCCACAAGATTTTGGAGTGGTTCTGTGGACATTTTTGCTTGTTCATCCAGTAGTGCAGTTGTGAAGTCAGGCAGTGATGTTGGACGAGAAGGCCTGGCTCTAAATCTCTGTTCCAGTTGATCCCAAATGTGTTCGATGGGGTTGAGGTCAGGGCTCTGTGCAGGCCAGTTAAGTTCTTCCACACCAAACCCATCCAACTGTGTCTTCATGGACCTTGCTTTGTGCACTGGGACACAGTGATGCTAGAATAGAAAAGGACCTTCCTTAAACTATTCCCACAAAGTTGAAAGCATAGCATTGTCCAAATGTCTTGTATGCTTAAAGGGACAGAAACAGATGTGTAGGAGGAATAAAACTGGTCAGAAACAGTCAAACCCACTAACAAGTCAAGGTTGCTGAAGACAGTTTAACCTCTTAACAGCCATTGAAAAATATACAGTTAACCCATGTCATTGGGTTAATCGAGCATTTAACGCAATCAGCGATGTTGCTGCAAAGCCCAAGTGGTTTTGCTGCGATGCCTCGATATTAAGACATTCTGCAATACAGGGCTGTTCAAATTCACCATATTCAATATAGCGACATCTAGCTGCTTAAAAAGAAATTGGGAAGCGATTAAGCCGTATTGCTGAGGTCAGTAAAACTGCATGAGCTAACAGAGGTATTGTGTTTGAAAATTGGTTATAAATACTATATGTATATACAGTAAGACACTGTATATATTTAGACACTGACACGAGTTTCTTTATTTCGGCTATTTACCAAAATAACTTCAAGTTACAGTTAAATAATCAATATGGACTTAAAGTGCAGTCTCGCGGCTTTAATTTGAGCATATTCACATCCAAATTGAATGAAGGGTTTAGGAATTACAACTCTTTAATATGTACAGTTGACTCAAAAGCTCTTTCCTGGTGTCAGATATGTTAAGCTGGAAAACAATTATTTTATATTTGTGTATATTACATGAACACAAAATGGCGTCAGAGACATTTTGTTTTTCTTAATCATATAAAGGATTTTTTTTGTCCTTGTTCTCTCTATATTGAGAACAAAGAAGCTTTTACGAATATAGCTGTTTCAGCAAATATTTCCTAATTAGTGTATCTTCTATGGGAAAATTTTAAGTGTAAAAGCTACTTATCTCTAGGAATGTAAATTGGATACATTGAAAGACCACCGAAACTGATTTACTACCTAGGAGATATGTGTGATCAAGGACACATTCCAGATGTATATGTAATTGTCTTAAAGTTATTTCTTAGACCAGAACGTCTCTTATTATCATTTTTGGATTTTATTTTTGGTTGCTGAGTGGATTGGAAATTAATTGATATTTGATATTCACAAATGCCATTTATATAAGGTGATATCATTTGATCAAGCTGAAATGTTTTTGCAATGTGCTTGTTCACCTGCTGCATTTTGTATGTGTTAGACTCATAACACAATGATTCATAACTGATAACCAATCAATAATATACTGTATTTTTGACTTGATTCATTTTAACATGTTTACATAATTTTTATTTTATCTTCTGCACTGCAAATGCAATATAGATATTTGTAGATTGTGTTTTTACAATAAATAATATTTTGATTAACTATCGTTGAATTATAATTTTTGGCCCGATCTGAAAAGATTTAGGATCAGAGATAAAATATAGGGTATCTCTTTATATTAATATTGTGGATGTGGTCCTATAATAATTAATAGCGTCAGCATTTTGTTATGTGATAGAATATTGGTTTTGCCTATTGTATCTAATTAATATCCCTAACAATGGACAGGTGTGGGCTTTTTCTTGACATATCATCATCAAGGTCTACCATAAAGAGGAGACTTCATGACAGCAAATACAGAGGGCTGACCGCCTTAAAAACAGCATCAACTTTTCTAGCTACACTTGCACACAGTTTTTTTTAAAGGATCTCAGTAGTTCTTGGAGAACTAACCACAGTTTGAAACAGTTGATCTCTCTTCATGTAATCTCAAACATACCCTCAAATAATGTTGAGATCAGGGCTCTTTGCTGAAGATAGTTCTTAATGACTTTAGCTATATTTTTGGGGTCGTTGTTACATAGTTACATAGTAGTTACATAGTTACATAGGCTGAAAAAAGACATGCGTCCATCAAGTTCAGCCTTTCCTATATCTGTTAATTTATTGCTGTTTGATCCAAAAGAAGGCAAAAAAACCCCGACTTCGCTCTTTCCAATTTTGCACTAACCAGGGAAAAAAATTCCTTCTTGACCCCAAAATGGCAGTCAGATTTCTCCTTGGATCAATAAGCTGTTTCCCCATAATTAAAGATTATATCCCCGAATATTATGTTTTTCCAGGTATCCATCCAGTTGCAGTTTAAACGTCTGTACAGACTCTGATAAAACTACCTCTGCAGGCAGAGAATTCCACATCCTTATTGTCCTTACTGTAAAAAACCCTTTCCTCTGCTTTAGTCTAAATCTCCTTTCTTCCAGTCTAAATGCATGACCATGTGTCCTATGCATAGTCCTGTTTATGAACAGATTTCCACACAATGGTTTGTATTGGCCCCGAATATATTTATATAACGTTATCATATCCCCTCTGAGGCGACGTTTTTCTAAACTAAACAGATTTAAATTAGTTAACCTTTCTTCATAACTATAGTGCTCCATTCCTTTTATTAATTTTGTAGCCCGCCTCTGCACCCTTTCTAGTGCTATGATATCCTTCTTTAGAAAAGGTGCCCAAAATTGCACAGCATACTCAAGGTGCGGCCTTACCATTGATTTATACAGAGGCAAAATTATATCTTTATTCCGGGACTTGATGCCCCTTTTTATACACGACAATACCTTACTGGCCTTAGCAACCGCAGACTGACACTGCACATTGTTGCCTAGTTTGTTGTCTATAACAATTCCCAAATCTTTCTCATTTGTCATTACCCCTAATTCACTACCGTTTAGGGTGTAGGTTGCTTGTGCATTCGCTACCCCGAAGTGCATAACTTTACATTTATCTACATTGAATTTCATCTGCCATTTGAGTGCCCAGTCCCCCAGTCTATCCAGATCCCTCTGCAGCACAGTAATATCCTGCTCGCCCTGTATAACTTTACCTAGTTTTGTGTCATCTGCAAACGCAGAAACATGACTTTCAATGCCTCCTGCCAGATCATTTATAAATATGTTGAATAAAATTGGTCCCAGAACAGAACCCTGAGGGACACCACTTACCACTTTTGACCAGCTTAAAAATTTACCATTTATAACAACTCTCTGTTCTCTACCTCTAAGCCAATGTTCTACCCAAGAACAAGAATTTGCATCTAGGCCAATTTCTTTCAGTTTGAATACTAACCTATTGTGTGGAACCATGTCAAACGCCTTGGCAAATTCCAAGTAGATTACATCCACTGCAACACCCTGATCTACACTTCTACTTACTTCTTCGTAGAATGCAATTAAATTAGTTTGACAGGACCTATGTTTCATAAAACCATGCTGATTTATGCTAATAATACTATTCTTCCCAAGGAATTCTTGAATATTATCCCTAAACAGCCCTTCAAATACTTTCCCAGCAACGGAAGTTAGGCTCACAGGTCTATAATTTCCGGGCACAGAGTTGGAACCCTTTTTGAAAATAGGAACCACATCTGCCTTCCTCCAATCCTCTGGTACAATTCCTGAAAGAAAAGAATCCCGAATGATTAGAAACAGAGGTTCACTTATTTCCTGACACAGCTCCTTAAGTACTCGTGGGTGAATACCGTCAGGCCCCGGAGCCTTGTTAACATTAATTTTCTTTAGTTGCTGCAGCACCTTGTCCTGGGCCATCCACTCACAGTTTCACTGAAAATTTTTCTCAGTGGTCCTATGTATCTCCATTGCCATAGGTCCCTCCATAACATATACTGAGGAAAATACTTATTTAAAGTTTCTGCTTTTTCCTGGTCCTCCTTAACCAACACTCCCCTCTCTGTTATTAATGAACCTACGTTTTCATTCTTCGTTTTTTTAGAATTTATGTACTTAAAGAATTTTTTGGGGTTAGTTTTGCTCTCTTTGGCAATCACCCTCTCATTTTCTAGTTTAGCCCATCTATTCAGCTTTTTGCATGCTTTATTGGCTTCCTTATATCTTATATAGGATGCCTCTGATTCGTCAGATTTAAATGCTGTAAAAGCCATTTTCTTATTTTTAATTTCCTGCTTAACGACCCCACTAAGCCACATCGGTTTCAATTTGTTTCTTTTATATTTGTTTCCTAGTGGTACATACTGAGAAGTGTACCCTGCTAATATTTGTTTGAAAATACTCAATTTTTCCTCAGTATTTTTATCCCTGAAGAGTTTTTGCCAGTCAATAAGTTGTAAAGCTGCTCTTATCTTATTGAAATTGGCCTTCTTAAAATTATACGTTTTAGTATTCCCCATGGGCAATTTCTTTTTTGAGTTTATTTCAAAAGAGACCATATTGTGATCACTATTACCCAAGTGCTCCCCCACTTGAATGTTAGACACAAGATCAACATTGTTTGTTATCACCAGATCCAAACAAGTATCCTTTCTAGTTGGTGCTTGTACCAGTTGTGACATGAAGGTGTCATTTAACAGGTTCAAAAACCTGGATCCCCTTGCAGAACTACTAGTCTCTCTATCCCAATTTATGTCCGGGTAATTAAAATCTCCAATAATTAACGCGTTACCCAGATGTGCAGCTTTCTCAATTTGTTCTAACAGATGCTCTTCCTCATCGTTATTAACATTAGGTGGTTTATAACATATCCCAACCAGTAGTTCTTTTCTTTTTTTTTGCCCCAAGTTGATATCTACCCATAAAGCTTCCACAAATCCCTTGTCGCCTTCAAGATGCTTAATATTTGACTTTAGCTCGTTGCTAACATACAAGCATACTCCTCCTCCCTTCCTGCTTTTTCTGTCCTTCCTATATAATGTATAACCTTTTAAGTTATAAGTTAACTGCCCAGTCATGGCTCTCATCCCACCATGTTTCTGTTATGCCTATTATATCATATTGGTTAGTGTATGCTATTGCCTCTAGTTCTCCCATTTTGTTATTTAGGCTCCTTGCATTAGCAAGCATACATTTAATATTACCCTGAGTCTCTTGAATTTTATGAGAATTTTTATTAATACATACCTCCTCTGTTCTGATCTTGCCCCTCCCCCCATCTCCACCCCCCTTGTTCTGATCTGAAGCCCCACTCCTTTCTGCACTATCTCCATTTTCAAGATCTCTGTGTCCCTCCCCCCCTACCACTAGTTTAAAAACTCCTCCAGCCTTCTAGCCATCCTCTCCCCTAGCACAACAGACCCTCTTCCGTTTAGGTGCAATCCATCACCGCTATAAAGATTGTACCCAAGCGCAAAATCAGCCCAGTGCTCTAGAAAGCCAAAACCCTCCTTCCTACACCATGACTTTAGCCACGCATTTACCTCCCTGATCTCCCGCTGCCTTTCTACTGTTGCGCGTGGCACAGGTAATATTTCTGAAAATACTACCTTGGAGGTCCTTTTCTTCAATTTATCTCCTAATTCCCTGAAATCATTCTTTAGGACCTTCCATTTTCCACTGACTTTGTCATTGGTACCAATATGGACCATGACAGCCGGGTCTTCCCCAGCCCCTCCCAATAATCCATCCACTCTGTCAGCAACATGCCGGACCCGAGCACCTGGGAGACAGCAAACTGTCCGGTTGAGCCTATCAGAGCGGCAGATTACCCTATCTACTCTCTTAATAATAGAGTCCCCTACCACCACAACCTGTCTAGCCTTTCCTAAGCTCTCAACCCCACTCATACTAGAGGGGCTGTTCCCTTGGCTGTTAGAAGGAACAGCTTCCTCCAGTATAGCTACTCCTGAGCTGATGCACCCAACATCTTCACTCAAGCGGGCAAATCTGTTAGGCTGCACAAGGTCAGGACTAGCTAAACCTTTCCTCTTTCCTCCCCCTCTACCACCACGTGTAACTGTGACCCAGCTACATGCCTGTTCCCCAGCTGACTTATCTCCTCCCTCTTCACTACCTGCACCCACTAAACTCTGCTCAGTGAGCAGCAGACTCCTTTCAAGATTGTCTATCTCTCTCAAAGTTGCAATTTGCTTCTCCAGATCTCTAATATGAGCTTCCAGAGAAGCCACTTGCTCACACCTGCCACAGAGGTATGGACCCTGGATGGATTCATCCAGGAATGCATACATGAAACAAGATGTGCATTGAGTCAGATCATCAATCTTGCTAACTCCCATAACCATACTCATAATCAAGTATAAGAAAAAAAAATAAAAAAATAAATGAGAACCTACAAAATAACAGTTAAACAAAAACACCCGTCAAAATAAACAGTTAAAAGTAAAAATATAAAGCAGTATAAATACAGTACCTTGTGGAACCCCTGTTTCTCTTTCCAACTCCTGTTTCTTTTTAACTCCTACTTAAAATAGCCTACTTGAAAAAGAGACTATCTCAATGCAGAAGCAACTCAAGTGAGTGTCATACTGCAGGATATATTTGGCACCAATCAGATGCCTCCCTGATGGTGTTGTCCGATGGATAAGTGTTTGCCTGTAACAGTGTTGCCCCAGGACCCCTCCTGACCTTCATCTGTCCCTGAGTCCACCTTCTTCCCATCTCCGTGAGTATTTGAAGAATTGTGGACCTCTTGCCCCTGGGAGAGCATGCCTTTGATCCATAAAAACCGAACATATTAAAAGAGCTTTAAAGTGCCCTGGCAAAACTGTTGGCAAACGTATTTAACCAGTCACTATTGACAGGTAAAGTTCCAGAAGATTAAAAGTTGGCAGTTGTAGTTCAACCTCATAAAAAAGGCAGCAGGGACACCTAGTAAGTCAGTAGTTGGGAAATGATTAAGGGAAGATTGTTAAATATCTGGATGTAAATTGAGTGACAAACAGCATAGGTTTACTGCAGTTTGATCTTGTCAAACAAAACATTTTTTTTTGACAGGGTGCTTAAAACTTAAGGTATTCAATCTGATGTGAGGGCAAAATGATGGTGCTTGGTGACCTCCTCTCCTCCAGTACTGCAGTATGTATATATATAGTCGTGTGAAAAGGAATGTACCTTTGAATTTCATTATTTTACATATCAGGACATAATAACAATCATCTGTTCCTTAGCAGGTGTAAAAATGTGTTAAATATAACCTTTGATGAATTACAATACATGACGTATTACACCGTTTCAAGTCTTTTGTGACAAATTAAGTACACCTTATGATTCAATAACTCTTAGAACCACCTTTAGCAACAATAACTTTAAGTAATAATTTTCTGTTTGGCCTTATCAGTCTCCACATCGTTGTGGAGAAATGTTGGCCCACTCTTCCTTACAACCTTGCTTCAGTTCATTGAGGTTTGCGAGAATTTGTTTATGCACAACTCTCTTAAGGTCCTGACATCTCAAGGTCCTTGCTTCTGTTCTATTTCAGTCATTATGTTGTAGTTTTGCTGGTACGCTTGGAATCTTGCATGACACAATTTTGGCCAAACTTTAGCTGACAGAAAGATGGCCTCATATACCTTAGTAGACAGAGAAGTCCATGGTCGACTCAATCACTGCAAGGTTCTCAGATCCTGTGGCTGCAAAACAAGCCCAAATCATCATCCCCTTCCACCACCAAGCTTGACAGTTGGTATGAGCTGTACTGATATGCTGTATTTGGTTTTCACCAAATGTGGCACTGTGCATTATCTCCACTTCTCCACATCTCCACTTTATTCTTGTCTGTCCAAAGGACGTCTGGTGGTTTGATCGGATGCAAATTTGCAAACCTAAGCCGTGTTGCCATGTTCTTTTTAGAGAGAAGAGGCTTCCTCCTGGCAACCCTTCCAAACAAACCATACTTGGTCAGCCTTTTTCTAATTGTTGAGTAATCTTTATCATTGTTGAATGATGAACTTTAAATAGTTTTGAAATGGCCTTATGACCCTTTCCAGATTCATGGGCAGCATGATCTCTAAGATCATTGCTGATGTCTTTTTCCTCCTTGGCATTGTGTTAATACACACCTGAATTCCCAAGACCAGCAAACTGCTAAAATGTTTGCTTTTATAGAGGTGTTTATACTTGCTGATGATCAATTGATCAAGGGCATTTGATTACCAGCACCTGTCTGCTACTTAGCATCTTATTTCCTATGGAAACAGTAAGGGTGTATTACTTTTCACACATAGCTTCTCCATTTTGGCTTTATGTTTGCTGAATAAATCATAACACGTGTGTCATAATTGTTGTTATTGTTTATCTGAGGTTGTATTTAACTAATTCTTAGAAGTGCTAAGGAACAGATGATTATGTCCTGATATATATTCAAGTGTGTACATTTTTATCTTTTCTTCCACAAAACACGAAAATACTCTGCTGACATGGATACCACACAACACAGGTTTATCCAAAATAAAAATTGTTAAATATATGTGCCTCAATTATTGGCACAATTTTAGTCAATACTTTGTGCTGCATCCTTTTGCCAAGATACCATCTCTGAGTCTCCTATAATGCCTGGTGAGGTTGGAGAATATATGGTAAGGAATCTGAGACCATTCCTCCATACACAATCCATCCAGAGCATTTAAATTGTAAGGTTGACACCGGTGGACTCTCATCTTCAGTTAACCCTAACGATTGTCAGGTACTGTGTCAGCCTGGACTATGTGATATCTTTATCTACAGTCATGCCTATCTGCAGCCACTATTGGCCACCCTTTCATCTCAGAAGCACTCATTACTTATTTTCTGTTCAGATGAGACACGTTACCTGGGTGTAGCCCTGGCCTTATATACTGTTTTGCACTTCAATCTGGGCCTTTGCATTGTAGTGCATTGTCCTGATCTTGCTCTCGGACCCCGGTTTGGCTATTGTTCCTGTGATTTCCTGGTGACCTGGCTTGCCTGTTCCAAGGTCCCCTAGCTAAAGTCTGTTCCATGGTCCCATTTCCAAAGTCTGTTCCATGGTCCATTATCTGAAGTCCGCATCCTGCTGTGGTGCATCTGCCTTTGTGCCTGTGCCTTTATCACACCTGTTAACCAGTCCTGTTTCACCTTTTCTGCCAGCACACTCTTATATAGATCTATATTATCTATATATATTTACATCCAGCCTTGTCTGTACCTACCTACTAGTCATGATGCATTGTGGGGTACAGACAGAGCCCCTGGTATCCCCTGCAACAGGGCTCCTACTCAACCCACTTACCCAAGTCCTGACAAAGTTTTTCTATGGCCATGGTAGGACCTTGATTTTATGTTTGTATTGGATCATTGCCCTGCTGGAAGATTCAATCACGGCCCATTTTCAGCTTTTTAGCAGAGGTAGTCAGGTGTTGATTTAATGTAGGGCTGCAACTAACGATTATTTTCATAATCGATTAGTTGGCCGATTATTTTGTCGATTAATCGATTAATCGGATAAAAAAAATGAATGTAAATTTTTCATTTATTTAAAATAATTTAATAAGCAAATGTTAAATACAAACAGCAGAATAAAAAAAAACTTTGATAAAATGCATTTATTGTCTTTATTTCCCAACCAGCCCCCCCAATTTATGCACATTTGAGCCGACATGCCACGCTGCCTCCCACATATGCCATGCTGCCTCCCACATATGCCACTCCACGCTGCCTCCCACATATGCCACTCCACGCTGCCTCCCACATATGCCACTCCACGCTGCCTCCCACATATGCCACTCCACGCTGCCTCCCACATATGCCACTCCACGCTGCCTCCCACATATGCCACTCCACGCTGCCTCCCACATATGCCACTCCACGCTGCCTCCCACATATGCCACTCCACGCTGCCTCCCACATATGCCACTCCACGCTGCCTCCCACATATGCCACTCCACGCTGCCTCCCACATATACCACTCCACGCTGCCTCCCACATATGCCACTCCACGCTGCCTCCCACATATGCCACTCCACGCTGCCTCCCACATATGCCACTCCACGCTGCCTCCCACATATGCCACTCCACGCTGCCTCCCACATATACCACGCTGCCTCCCACATATGCCACTGTGCCTGATACACCTTATACCCCCTGATACACCACTCCATCCTCCCCAGACATGCCACGCTGCCTCCCAGACATGCCACGCTGCCCTCCCCACATATGCCACTCCACTCTACCCCCAGATATGCCACTGTGGCCCCAGATATGCCTTATACCCCCTGATACACCACTCCATCCTCCCCAGACATGCCACACTGTGGGGAACATATGCCTTATATAATGTATATGCCTTATACCCCCAGATATGTCACTCCGTCCTCCCCAGATATGCCTTATACCCCCCAGATATCTCATAGTCCCCTCATAGAGTCACAGACTCGTTCGCATCACACTGACACCATACTTTTATAAATAAGTACTGGGTTAATCTTCACTGCCCCCAGGATTTAGATTCCCTTTAGTCTGCCCCCCTTTATCTCTAACTGCACCTTAAGTTAACTTTATTAAATTAACCCTCAGTCCTCATCATTAAATTAACCCTAAACACCCCATTAACCATAACTACCCCTAAATTAACTCTAAATACCCCATCAAAACAACTACCCTAAATTAACCCTAAACACCCCATTAACCATAACTGCCCCTAAATTAACCCTAAAGACCCTGTCAACCACAACAGCCTCTAAATTAACCCTAAACACACCATTAACCACAACTGCCTCAAATTAACCCCAAACACCCCATTAACCACAGCTGCTCCTAAATAAACCCTAAACACCCCATTAACCATAGCTGCCCCTAAATTAACCCTAAACACCCTATTAACCATAACTGCCCCTAAACACCCCATTAACCATAACTGCCCCTAAACACCCCATTAACCATAGCTGCCCCTAAATTAACCCTAAACACCCCATTAACCATAACTGCCCCTAAATTAACCCCCACCTCCCCTAACTTTCAGTAGCCCAAATATTAATGTTATACTTACAGTCAGATGAGTGTCACAGCCATGTGGTTCTGGCCTTCTGGGAGAAGGAAGGGGGCGGGGCCAGTTGTCACAGTGATTACAGGGAGGGACTGGTAAGTAGGAGCTGCTGCTGTGAGTCACTCAAACGGATTATATAATGAGGGGTATTTTCTGAGCGTTTGCTCTGAAAAAACCCTCATTTTATAATCGATAATAATCGATTCAACTAATCGATAATGAAATTCGTTGGCAACGAATTTCATTATCGATTATTATCGATTTTATCGATTAGTTGTTGCAGCCCTAATTTAATGTCTGTTGATATTTGATGCCGTGTATCTTACAAAATGTAAAAAAGAGAGCAGAGTATTTCCAAAAAGGCTATATACTTACTGATACTGCTGCTTCAGTGGCAGATCAGGTCTTGCAGTCCACTGGCTGCTTAGGTACAGCTGCAAGCTTCGAGAATATAAAAAGTAAACAAGTGGTTTTGGGTTTCTGGTGCTGAATTGAGCACAATGTGTATGAGAATTATAGGATATATGTCCACTATTGAATGTACCCAGAATAATTACCGGTAATTGACTTCCCTACTATAAAGTGAATTTATGGATATGAAATAAGAAATCCCACCAATTTTTATTCCTAGTATCAGACTAAAAAATACATTTTCCATTTTTCATTCTTTTTTAAGCAGTTCTAGTTTTTGAATAATACAATGTTTTCAACAAGCTGCATAGCAGTCATTTGCATGTGTTATAGCGACATTATCGTAGCCAGTTCTATTAGACACATGCCTTGACTTATTATCATATTGCCTATAGTAAACAATACCATGAATCAATCTTTATTAGACAACAGACTCCTGAGTTAATAAAGATGCGTAAGTGGTGGGGCAGTGCTGTTTAAACAAATGGTCAACCAATGTGTTACTGCCAGGGACCACTCTCATGTTTCTATTATTCATGTAATTCCAGAGATGCAAAGAATAAGAGTCATTAAATGTTGGTATTTTTGGCCAAACCTGAAAGTATCTCCTCCATGATGGGTATGCAATTGGATAGATACGTTGGGGGTGTAAATAGGGGATACTTCCACAGCTGGCATCATCTGTATTATGAAATGTAGGTACAACACACCACTCTTTCATAACTCGTGTTAAGAGACTTGGTCCTTGGTGTCCCCACACTGCCCCATTGTAGTTTTTTACAAAGTCTTCCATACACTTCCAAGTAAAGTTGTGATGATCATCAAGTCCAAAAACACTGCTGCTACAAACAGTCAAACTTTCTGCAGCTAGGAAATTCTTATGTGGAATGGGCCGGAGTGAAATGACATCAGTGTCCATATAAATACCACCATATTTCCATATTGAAGCAAATCTGCATCCATCTGAGCTAACATGTATCCAAAATTTTTCCAGTTCTGGTTTAATCTAAAAATAAAGAGTTCATGTTTAAATATAAGAATGTATATATATATCATGCAAATAAGCTATTAGCACTTGCTTAAAAGTATGTTAAATTGCAGAAACAATTCATGTTACATGGACTAAAGGGAAGTAAAGCCAGTTTTTTAAAAAAAATGGGGTCACTTAGTTTTACCTGGACATGTTAAATAAAGTAAAAAAAAAAAAAAAAAAACGATGTCATATTCCGGTGCTCAGCTGTGAAGTGCCCACCGCGGCAGAGCGGGAAGACGGACGCCTTCCACTCCCACTGCAGGACTCCAGCAACAAGGTAAGTAAGGATAATAAGAAGGAGAGGGGGTAGATAGTGAGAAGGGGCAGAGGGGGGGCAGTGAGAAGGGGCAGGGGGGGCAGTGAGAAGGGGCAGGGGGGGTGGCAGTGAGAAGGGGCAGAGGGGTGGCAGTGAGAAGGGACAGAGGGGGTAGATAGTGAGAAGGGGCAGAGGGGGGAGGCAGTGAGAAGGGGGAGAGGGGATAGATAGTGAGAAAGGGGGATGGGGTACATAGTGAGAAAGGAGGGAAGGCATTGAGATGGGGGAAAGGGGGTACATAGTGAGAAGGGGCAGATAGTAAGAAGGGGAGGGGTAGATGGGGAGAGGGGGTAGTGTGAAAAAATGCAGCTCCGTTATAGGAATGCCAGGGTGTGGTGCACCTGGTTTAGTAGGCCCTAAACAGAAAACTTTACACAGTATTACTAGTGTAAGTGTCTCTGTCTGGGGAAAAAAATATAAAGAGGAGGTTGTGGTCACCATGATCTAAGGGCACAATATATTCATTAAGTCCATATGAGAGGGAGGAAGGGTGAGGGTACCAGATAAATGGATAATACTAGACACCAAGACAGAAGA